>NC_137093.1:2284334-2670671 GCF_951640355.1 Cnephaeus nilssonii
AGCAAAGCAAAAGTTAAGCAGAATAAACGGACAGGAACCGATGCATAAGGGCAGGAGGGGGATCTGAAAAGGTCCTGGTTTTAAAGACACGTGACGCGAGCTGGTCCTTGCAGTCAAGGCCAAGAGGTTTGGGTAGACCTCAGTGCTCCCAGGCGCAGGGAAGCCGAGCTTCTCCAGGTCCTGAGCTCGTGGAGAAGCTGCCCTCATGACCTCTGACTACGAGACAACCAACAACAAGAACGTTTCAGGACCAAAGACGAGACGGACATGCTCCGCGTGAGGCTGTTTCTGCAGTGGCATCTCGGGAGGAGGGCTTGACAGCGAACTGCAGTGCAGTGAACGGCAGAGACTGAGGTTTCTGTCTGTCTGTCCCACTATCTGTCCCCCCCCCCACTTCTCAGACAGGATGATGTGAGGAGCAACAGGCAAGAAAGAACCCGAGAACCTGGGGCGCAGTGACTATGGGGAGTGGCCGTGCGGGTAGGGTGAGCGGAGGAACGGGGTGATGGGAGGGGGAGGGGGTGATGGGAGGGGGAGGGGGGTGATGGGAGGGGGAGGGGGTGATGGGAGGGGGAGGGGGTGATGGGAGGGGGAGGGGGTGATGGGAGGGGGAGGGGTGATGGGAGGGGGAGGGGTAATGGGAGGGGGAGGGGGTGATGGGAGGGGGAGGGGTGATGGGAGGGGGAGGGGGTGATGGGGGAGGGGGAGGGGGTGATGGGAGAGGGAGGGGTGATGGGAGAGGGAGGGGGTGATGGGAGGGGGAGGGGGGTGATGGGAGAGGCAGGGGGTGATGGGAGGGGGAGGGGGTGATAGGAGAGGGAGGGGGTGATGGGAGGGGGAGGGGGTGATGGGAGAGGGAGGGGGTGATGGGAGGGGGAGGGGGTGATGGGAGAGGGAGGGGGTGATGGGAGAGGGAGGGGGTGATGGGAGGGGGAGGGGGTGGAGTGGTGAATGTGCTTGCAAGCAGCCGATTCTCGGAAGATGTGTCCATGGTGGAGCCCCTGCACCAGCACCAGCACCAGCACCAGAAAACCCAAGGCGCCGACACTGCGGGCTGCTCCGCTCCTGTCAGCACCGGCCTGCGGGCTGCTCCGCTCCTGTCAGCACCGGCCTGCGGGCCCTGGGCCGTGAGCCACTGGAGGACATGATGTCAGTGAGGCGCCTCCTCCCGGGGCAGGCTCAGGCTCTCCATGGGGGGAGCTACCTGCGGGCTCACGGCACTGGCCCGGGTCCCTCTCTGTTCCCTCACGGCTCTGGGCCCCCGCCCGCCTGCAGCCGGAGTGCCCGCGTTACCTGGACGTCGCTCGGCATGGCCAGGGTGAAGCTCACAGAACTCTCCGTGCAGCCATCGATGCGGATGTCCGGAGGCGGGACCACTGCAAGAGTCCAACAAGAGAGGGCAGAGTGAGGACGCAGGGTGAACCGTCCCCACCGAGACCACGCCACCCTCCGGTGGAGAAGAGAGGCCGCCTCCGGGGCTGCTGGTACCGGTCCGCCTCTCAGCCCTGCCCCCGAGGCTGCGGGGTCCCGGCCACCGGCGACCACCGCTAACGGGGCTCACTTAGCTCTCCTGGCAGTCACGCCGAGCGGGAACGTTCCTTTAGGTCGATGCCCAGCAACCCGTGCCGCCCCGGGCAGAGGCCACGGCGCCCCGTCACTGGCACGAATAAGGACCCCGTGGCCTCGTCCCTCTGGGAGGACGACAGCAGCTGCGGCAAACGGAAAGAACCTGGTCCAGAGTCTGGCGAACCCGAGTCCAACCTCCTGCTCCGAGGTTAACCAGGAGAAGCCGCTCGTCGTCCACAGCTGGGGCCTGAGAGGCGATCTACACCCCAGAGGCCGGGCATCCCGCAGAGACGCCCGGAAGGGTCTAGCTCTCGACACCCCCCCTCTCCTTTCCTGCGAAGCCCCCGGGGGAGCCTGGCCTCAGAGGAGGCGCGCTCCGGCTGAGCGCCGCGGGGAGGGCAGCAGGCAGAGGCTGCTCCAGGTCCCGGACCAGCTGCCGGGCTCCTGCCCCCAACCTGGGGCGCAGGGGTGCGCGGTGCAGGCGGTCTCAGCACCTTCCTCTGGAGCCGCCGGAGAGACTACGGAGCGGACACCACCTGCTGGCAGAGCTGGCAGAGCCCGGCGTCCCCAGATCATCACCAGCCATTAATGACGCGGCGCTCCAGGAAGCAGCCAGGGGAAGGAACTCCGCCAGGCGGCGGGGCCGCGGGGCCGCTCACCTGCGTGCCC
The DNA here is from genome assembly GCF_951640355.1 of Cnephaeus nilssonii. Taxonomy (NCBI): domain Eukaryota; kingdom Metazoa; phylum Chordata; class Mammalia; order Chiroptera; family Vespertilionidae; genus Cnephaeus; species Cnephaeus nilssonii. The sequence goes on from NC_137093.1 coordinate 2,286,570, forward strand.
ACCGTGCTGCGGGCACCGCTGCGGACACGCTCCTCAGCTACAGCACGTGCACCGCCAGGCCCGTGGGGTCAGTGAGAATCAGAGATCGATTCACGTCCAACAACAAAGTGGTTCTCAGGCCACAAAAAGTGTTGCTGAACACGGCTTCCCTCACTTCCTATTCACCCCCCACATCCCACCACTAACTTGGTGCTCTGGACGACGCACTATTTCCCTCCATCTTCTTTTCTCTTAATCCTCCTCTGAGGATGCTTTCCCACTGATGTTCAGAGAGAGTTGAAGAGAGAGGGAAAGACAGAGAGAAATCTTGGTGTGAGAGAAACACATCGATGGGCTGCCTCCTGCACACGCCCAGACTGGGGAGGAGCCTGCAACTGAGGTACGTGCCCTGGACCAGGAATCGAACCTGGGACCCTTCAGTCTGCAGGCCGATGCTCTACCCACTGAGCCAAACCGGCCAGGACCTTCATCTTCTTAACATTATGATCTTTCACAACCAATACTTCTGACTCAGTACATAGCTGCCTCCTGCACGTCCCCGAACCAGAACACAGGCCAGGAGCCCAGGTCCCTCAAAATCGTGCCTGAGGACGTTAAGAGAAGCAAAGGCAGATGTGACTATGCCCGGGAGTTCAAGGCGTGTGACTGCTGACCTTCCCAAGTCCCTGTTTCAGTGCATCCAGTGAGCCCTAGTCCGACCCCGCTTTGTGCAAGGAAACGACGCCACCTGAAAGCCCCGGGCAGCGGAATTCCACACCTTCTCCAGGCCCCACAGCACCTGCTCCGGAGCCTCCACTGGATCGGGCTGCCTCCCAGCCTGATCTCCACCGGACAGGGGCTCTTCGGGACCCGGAGCCGGCCTCTCACAGGTTCAGGCGAAGGCAGGGAAACCAAGCACATTCTATGCAACCCCCTGACTGCACGTCCACGCCCGCAAGCCCATCAGCAAAAGCCCAGGCGCCACGGCAACATCCGGGGAGCCGCCTCTGCCCCATCCGTGCGCAGGCCTCCACTTCATCGCTTCCTGCCCCTCTCATCAGCGTCTCCGGGCCCCTTCCCCTCTCATCAGCGCTCTCCGGGCTCCGTCCCCTCTCATCAGCGCTCTCCGGGCCCCGTCCCCTCTCATCAGCGCTCTCCGGGCCCCTTCCCCTCTCATCAGCGCTCTCCAGGCTCCGTCCCCTCTCATCAGAGTCTCCGGGCCCCTTCCCCTCTCATCAGCGCTCTCTGGCTCCGTCCCCTCTCATCAGCGCTCTCCGGGCTCAGTCCCCTCTCATCAGCGTCTCCGGGGCCCTTCCCCTCTCATCAGCGTCTCCGGGCTCCGTCCCCTCTCATCAGCGCTCTCCGGGCCCCTTCCCCTCTCATCAGCGTCTCCGGGCTCCGTCCCCTCTCATCAGCGCTCTCCGGGGCCCTTCCCCTCTCATCAGCATCTCCGGGCTCCGTCCCCTCTCATCAATGTCTCCGGGGCCCTTCCCCTCTCATCAGCGTCTCCGGGCTCCGTCCCCTCTCATCAGCGTCTCCGGGCTCCGTCCCCTCTCATCAGCGCTCTCCGGGGCCCTTCCCCTCTCATCAGCGTCTCCGGGCTCCGTCCCCTCTCATCAGCGTCTCCGGGCTCCGTCCCCTCTCATCAGCCGTCTCCCTCCGGGCTCCTGCCCGGGGCCAGCACAGAGCAGAGGAAGCAGAGTGGCCTCTGCCCTCGCAAGGCACACACGCCAGATGGCGTGCCGGCCCCCAGCACGCGGGCCACGCGGGCCACAGGCCCCATCTCGCTGCCGCAGTTCACGGCGGCTCAGGCACAGGCGTGGGGCAGCGGGTCAGGCTCACCTCCGCTGGCACCGACTAGGTGACAAGTGACGTGGCCTCCTTGCAGTCCCTCACCTGTGCCTACAGGTGTGCTGAGGGGCCAGCTGGATGAGGGCAGCGGCTGTCCCTACCAGCTCCTGGCTGGACACGGGCACCTGCACGTCGGAGGAGCTGCTGGGACACGGCCCAGCGCCAGGCGGACATGTATATAAGGTCGTCCCCTTGGGTAGAGGAGGGTGCCTTCTGTTTGGGGTGTCGGCATAAACGCAGCGGGCCAGGCCTGGCAGCCTCTGCAAACCCCCTGTACGTTGCATCCTAAGAAGCGCCCAGCTCCCAGAGGAGGCATGCACTCCCGTCACCCAGGCGCACCGCCATGTCGGAGGAAAGGCCGTGTGACGCTCGAAGCCCGCCCCCCAGGCCCCAGGCACTGAGCTGCCTCTGCACGAGCTCTCTCCCCTGAATCTGCCGACCTGGAACCACCTACCTTTCTCCCGTGTGGTGGTGATGGATTTGGAGTCGCTCCAGTTTCCTATTCCACGGCTCGTCACCGCAGCCACCTGTTCAAACAGAGTGAACTCAGCATGAAACACAGGCCGCAGCCACAGCCAGACTCCCAGGGGGCCAAGGAGAGAGGCCTGGGCAGTGGGTGTCACAGGCACAGACAGGGGCCAGGACACTCCGAGGCCCGAACCTGAGAGAAGAGGGAAAGAGGCGGGGGCGGGGGACCCGGGGGAAGGAGCCGCGAGCACTGAGGTCAGGACGTGACTATGACGATGAAGCCAGGTTTTCCTGAGGAGCAAGGGAGTGAGTGTGTGCCCCCATACATGCACACATAAGTGTGCACATACATGAAAACAGACCCCGAGCCTTACAGTGTGAGGGAGTCTGTGTATGCACATTATGTTTGCACAAAATCTCCCTCTTTCCTGCTGGGGACACTGACAGCGTGTTTTGTACGAACTTCTCAGCATCCGTCTGCAGAGCCTCGCACAGCTCTGCAGGCCCCGAGGCTGCCACAGGCGAGGAGCGGTCGTGCAGAAGCACAGAGCCGGAGAGCTGGCAGAGCACCGGGCAGAGCAGCGCTACCGGGGCCTCGCCCTGAGGGGAGTCCGACTTCAAGTTCTCTGGGACCCGAGCCGGGAAGAGACAGAGAGAAACAGCAACGCCAGGGCGGCCGGGAATGAAGGTCTCAGGAAGGCAAGCCGGGTGCCTCCCCACGGCCCGGCCGAGCCCGGCGGGAGGGAGGGCGCCGCTCACCCTGACGGTGTACTGAGCGCCGACCAGCACGTTCCTGATCTCCGTGGTGTTGCTGGCGGCCCTCTGGGAGGCCCACGCCCTGGAACCGCTCCTGCTGTACTCCACCTGCCGTGCGAAGAGATGTGTTGGCGAAAGGTCGTCACAGGGCGGCACCCTGACAGGGACCAGGGAGCAGACGGGGAGGTGGGGCCGTCCTAAGGGATGACCATCACACCGAGTCCGTCACACAGAAGACACTGCTGCTCCGCAGGGCGCCCGGGGGGCACTCACAATGTACTCGCGCACGAGGCCCTGGCTGTGGGCGGGAGCGGCCCAGCGGCCCACAATCGCTCCTTCCTCGTCCCGGGGCAGGGACAGCTGGAGGTTCCGAGGGGCGTCGGGCACTAGGAGAGAGGCAGGGGTTACACACGTCTGCACACCGGCCCCTGGGGGCGTCCCTGAGCTTCACACGGGACGAGGAAGGGTCTGGGCCGGCCTGTGACCTCTCCACCGGGCAGGCTGCTGCGGGTCCCCAACGACAGGAAGCCTGTCCCTCAGCGTGCATGGCCGGCGGCGGTCTCGGCCTGCTCGTGGCTCACTAGGCTGTGCCCATGAGGGCCGAGCCCCCCACCGGGTCTCCCCACCTCCCAGGGCCTCCCCGTGATGAACCCCTTGGGAAAGACCCCAGCAAGGCTTCCAAAGCCCCTGCTTTTCGTTTGGGTTGAACCAATCAGCCTTAGCTGGGAACCTCGGGGCACTCCACCCAGGAACCCCAATCCAGGCCCCGCTGCTCGGCCTGCACTGTCATGACCTCCCGAGTGGCCGAGGCACACGGGGCCCCCTGAGGGTCTGAGTAGCACCTTCTCCACTTGGCTTCCCCGCGGACTCTATCAGCGGCTCAACGCCAGGCCCCCTGAACACGGTTAATGTTAAGCGTTCACACAAGGTCCTCGTGGCAGCTGCAAACAGAGCTCACGAGCTGGGGAAGCAGGAGCCTCGGACACATGCGTGTCGGGCAATGTCTTTACACTGAGCTACACACCTCTGACATGCCTCGTATTTTAATGACGATGAGCTCTTAAGTGCCCAGCACTGGGAAACCCCTGAAGACAGAGGCAGACACAGAGACTTGGTAAGAAGTGCACAACAGGGCAGTGGTGGGCAGAATCTGAACGCACCTTCGTAAGCTAATTATGTGACATAATAAGGATAAATGTCCACTCTGGCCAGTTTGGCTCAGTGGATAGAGCATTGGCCTGTGGATTCAAGGGTCCTGGGTTTGATTCCGGTCAAGGGCACATGCCCAGGTTGCAGGCTTGGTCCCCAGCAGGGGCATGTAGGAGGCAGCCGATCAATGATTCTCTCTCACCACTGATGTCTCTCTCTCTCCCTTCCTCTCTGAAATCAGGAAAATACATTTAAAGAGAAGAATAAATGTCCAGCAATGTAGGCCGGACTGCAGAGCGGCCGCCCTGCATCTCTGCCTGAGGCATGTGGCCCCGCGCCTGCCCTGAGGACCCCCGGAAACCGCGACGCCACGCCAGGCCTGTCGGGCGCAGACACGGCAGCACTTACGCCCCTCGGGGGTCCGCAGCGTCAGGACGTCGTTGGTGCCGTGCACCTTGCTCAGGCACTGCACCTGCACCTTCACCTGGTACGTGGTGTCCGGCCTCAGGACGCGGAGCCTCGTGCTGGTTTTGTTGCTGTGGGTCTCCAGGGTCTTCCAGGGGCTCTCCCCCACCACCCTGGCCAGCAGACAGAGGGAGGTCGCACGGAGGCGGGGCGGCTACACGTCCACGCGTGAGCAGAGCCCTTCCCTGCACAGCGCAGAGCTGCTTTCTACGCGCAGGAGTCAGGGCGCCGCGGCGGGGAGGACCCGCTCTCCCCACGGGAGGACCCACCTGTAGTAGACATTGTACACACAGGAAGCAGAGGGCATCTTCTTGGGCCGCGTCCAGGTCAGAGTTACGTCCCCGGAGAAGTCAGCTGTCCACTGCAGGTTCTGCACCTTGTACACGGCCAGTTCATCTGGAGACAAGGGACACAGGGAGGAGATCTCATACCTACTTGGACATCAGAAGAGTCCAGAGGCTCCTGATGTGGACAGACCTCCATGACCTAGAGGGCCAGGCCACACCGTCACCTTAAGGATGCCCGAGAAAACAGAGGAGCCCTTCCTATGCAGCCCCACCCACCCCGGGCTTCCTAGCTGTCCCCTCCTTGTCTACACTCACTTAAAGCCACTTCTCAACAGAGGGGGCTGGGGTACAGGCTGTGTCGCAGCAGGGCTGCGGCAGCTGCAGACGAAACGTGTTCCCTCAGAACTCACGTTCTGGACACTAACCCAGGATGGTTCAGCGGGTCGGGCCTTGGGAGGTGGTTAGGTCATGAGGCTGGAGCCGCATGAATGAGCTGAGTATCCGCAGGAGACCTAGAGAGCTCCCTCGTCACCTCCCCGAGGACTCAGTGGGAACCAGGAGACAGACAGGGAACCTGTTAGCGACTGGGTCTTGCACTCTCAAATTTGACTGAAAACTAAATGCCTGCTGTTTGTAAGCCACCCAGTCTGCGTGCTCTGTGTGGTACCAAAGGGCCTGAGGCAACTACTCAATTCATTCCAGAAAGAAGTGCCAGGCCCTGTGGAAGCAACGGTGCAGCAGCCTGGGGTGGGGAGCCAGGAAAACAGGCTCAAGACCAGCCTTTCCCACAGGTATGGTGAGCTTTTCCCACAGGCATGAGGAGCTTTTCCCACAGGCATGAGGAGCTGAGAGCCTCTCCCACAGGCATGGGGAGCTGGGAGCCTTCCCACAGGCATGGGGAGCTGGGAGCCTTCCCACAGGCATGGGGAGCTGGGAGCCTTCCCACAGGCATGAGGAGCTGGGAGCCTCTCCCACAGGCATGGGGAGCTTTTCCCACAGGCATGGGGAGCTGAGAGCCTTCCCACAGGCATGGGGAGCTGAGAGCCTTCCCACAGGCATGAGGAGCTGGGAGCCTCTCCCACAGGCATGGGGAGCTGGGAGCCTTCCCACAGGCATGGGGAGCTTTTCCCACAGGCATGGGGAGCTGAGAGCCTTCCCACAGGCATGGGGAGCTGAGAGCCTTCCCACAGGCATGAGGAGCTGGGAGCCTCTCCCACAGGCATGGGGAGCTGAGAGCCTCTCCCACAGGCATGAGGAGCTGAGAGCCTCTCCCACAGGCATGGGGAGCTGGGAGCCTTCCCACAGGCATGAGGAGTTGAGAACCTTCCCACAGGCATGGGGAGCTGAGAGCCTTCCCACAGGCATGGGGAGCTTTTCCCACAGGCATGGGGAGCTGAGAGCCTTCCCACAGGCATGGGGAGCTGAGAGCCTTCCCACAGGCATGAGGAGCTGGGAGCCTCTCCCACAGGCATGGGGAGCTGAGAGCCTCTCCCACAGGCATGAGGAGTTGTGAGCCTTCCCACAGGCATGGGGAGCTGAGAGCCTTCCCACAGGCATGGGGAGCTTTTCCCACAGGCATGGGGAGCTGGGAGCCTTCCCACAGGCATGAGGAGCTGGGAGCCTCTCCCACAGGCATGGCGAGCTTTTCCCACAGGCATGAGGAGCTGGGAGCCTTCCCACAGGCATGAGGAGTTGAGAGCCTTCCCACAGGCATGGGGAGCTGGGAGCCTTCCCACAGGCATGAGGAGCTGGGAGCCTCTCCTACAGGCATGGGGAGCTGAGAGCCTTCCCACAGGCATGAGGAGCTGGGAGCCTCTCCTACAGGCATGGGGAGCTGAGAGCCTTCCCACAGGCATGAGGAGCTGGGAGCCTCTCCCACAGGCATGGGGAGCTTTTCCCACAGGCATGAGGAGCTGAGAGCCTCTCCCACAGGCATGGGGAGCTGGGAGCCTTCCCACAGGCATGGGGAGCTGGGAGCCTCTCCCACAGGCATGAGGAGCTGGGAGCCTCTCCCACAGGCATGGGGAGCTGGGAGCCTTCCCACAGGCATGGGGAGCTGGGAGCCTTCCCACAGGCATGGGGAGCTGGGAGCCTCTCCCACAGGCATGAGGAGCTGGGAGCCTTCCCACAGGCATGGGGAGCTGGGAGCCTTCCCACAGGCATGGGGAGCTGGGAGCCTCTCCCACAGGCATGGGGAGCTGGGAGCCTCTCCCACAGGCATGGGGAGCCTTCCCACAGGCATGGGGAGCTGGGAGCCTCTCCCACAGGCATGGGGAGCCTTCCCACAGGCATGAGGAGCTGGGAGCCTCTCCCACAGGCATGAGGAGCTGGGAGCCTCTCCCACAGGCATGGGGAGCTGAGAGCCTTCCCACAGGCATGGGGAGCTGGGAGCCTCTCCCACAGGCATGGGGAGCCTTTCCCACAGGCATGAGGAGCTGGGAGCCTCTCCCACAGGCATGGGGAGCCTCTCCCACAGGCATGGGGAGCTGGGAGCCTCTCCGACAGGCATGGGGAGCCTCTCCCACAGGCATGAGGAGCTGGGAGCCTTCCCACAGGCATGGGGAGCTGGGAGCCTTCCCACAGGCATGGGGAGCTGGGAGCCTTCCCACAGGCATGGGGAGCCTTTCCCACAGGCATGAGGAGCTGGGAGCCTCTCCCACAGGCATGGGGAGCTGGGAGCCTTCCCACAGGCATGAGGAGCTGGGAGCCTTCCCACAGGCATGAGGAGCTGGGAGCCTTCCCACAGGCATGGGGAGCCTTTCCCACAGGCATGAGGAGCTGGGAGCCTTCCCACAGGCATGGGGAGCTGGGAGCCTTCCCACAGGCATGGGGAGCCTTTCCCACAGGCATGAGGAGCTGGGAGCCTCTCCCACTGGCATGGGGAGCTGGGAGCCTTTCCACAGGCATGGGGAGCTGGGAGCCTTCCCACAGGCATGGGGAGCCTTTCCCACAGGCATGAGGAGCTGGGAGCCTTTCCCACAGGCATGGGGAGCTGGGAGCCTTCCCACAGGCATGGGGAGCTGGGAGCCTTCCCACAGGCATGGGGAGCCTTTCCCACAGGCATGAGGAGCTGGGAGCCTTTCCCACAGGCATGGGGAGCTGGGAGCCTTCCCACAGGCATGGGGAGCTGGGAGCCTTCCCACAGGCATGAGGAGCTGGGGGCCTTCCCACAGGCATGGGGAGCTGGGAGCCTCTCCCACAGGCATGGGGAGCCTTCCCACAGGCATGAGGAGCTGGGAGCCTTCCCACAGGCATGAGGAGCTGGGAGCCTCTCCCACAGGCATGAGGAGCTGGGAGCCTTTCCCACAGGCATGGGGAGCTGGGAGCCTTCCCACAGGCATGGGGAGCTGGGAGCCTCTCCCACAGGCATGAGGAGCTGGGAGCCTTCCCACAGGCATGGGGAGCTGGGAGCCTTCCCACAGGCATGGGGAGCTGGGAGCCTCTCCCACAGGCATGGGGAGCTGGGAGCCTCTCCCACAGGCATGGGGAGCTGGGAGCCTCTCCCACAGGCATGGGGAGCTGGGAGCCTCTCCCACAGGCATGGGGAGCCTTCCCACAGGCATGGGGAGCTGGGAGCCTCTCCCACAGGCATGGGGAGCCTTCCCACAGGCATGAGGAGCTGGGAGCCTCTCCCACAGGCATGAGGAGCTGGGAGCCTCTCCCACAGGCATGGGGAGCTGAGAGCCTTCCCACAGGCATGGGGAGCTGGGAGCCTCTCCCACAGGCATGGGGAGCCTTTCCCACAGGCATGAGGAGCTGGGAGCCTCTCCCACAGGCATGGGGAGCCTCTCCCACAGGCATGGGGAGCTGGGAGCCTCTCCCACAGGCATGGGGAGCCTCTCCCACAGGCATGAGGAGCTGGGAGCCTTCCCACAGGCATGGGGAGCTGGGAGCCTTCCCACAGGCATGGGGAGCTGGGAGCCTTCCCACAGGCATGGGGAGCCTTTCCCACAGGCATGAGGAGCTGGGAGCCTCTCCCACAGGCATGGGGAGCTGGGAGCCTTCCCACAGGCATGAGGAGCTGGGAGCCTTCCCACAGGCATGAGGAGCTGGGAGCCTTCCCACAGGCATGGGGAGCCTTTCCCACAGGCATGAGGAGCTGGGAGCCTTCCCACAGGCATGGGGAGCTGGGAGCCTTCCCACAGGCATGGGGAGCCTTTCCCACAGGCATGAGGAGCTGGGAGCCTTTCCCACAGGCATGAGGAGCTGGGAGCCTTCCCACAGGCATGAGGAGCTGGGAGCCTTCCCACAGGCATGGGGAGCCTCTCCCACAGGCATGAGGAGCTGGGAGCCTTTCCCACAGGCATGAGGAGCTGGGAGCCTTCCCACAGGCATGAGGAGCTGGGAGCCTTCCCACAGGCATGGGGAGCCTTTCCCACAGGCATGAGGAGCTGGGAGCCTCTCCCACAGGCATGGGGAGCTGGGAGCCTTCCCACAGCCATGAGGAGCTGGGAGCCTTCCCACAGGCATGAGGAGCTGGGAGCCTTCCCACAGGCATGAGGAGCTGGGAGCCTTCCCACAGGCATGAGGAGCTGGGAGCCTTCCCACAGGCATGAGGAGCTGGGAGCCTTCCCACAGGCATGGGGAGCTGGGAGCCTTCCCACAGGCATGGGGAGCCTTCCCACAGGCATGGGGAGCTGGGAGCCTCTCCCACAGGCATGAGGAGCTGGGAGCCTTCCCACAGGCATGGGGAGCTTTTCCCACAGGCATGAGGAGCTGAGAGCCTTCCCACAGGCATGGGGAGCTTTTCCCACAGGCATGAGGAGCTGAGAGCCTTCCCACAGGCATGGGGAGCTGGGAGCCTTTCCCACAGGCATGGGGAGCCTTTCCCACAGGCATGAGGAGCTGAGAGCCTTCCCACAGGCATGAGGAGCTGAGAGCCTTCCCACAGGCATGGGGAGCTGGAGCCATGCCAGGGGCTGGTTCAGACTGAGGACAAACTCAGAGGGTTCTCTCTAGCTGCCCCAAGGTACGAGGCTGGGCCAGGGGACGAGGCTAGGCCAGGGGATAAGGCTGGGCTCTGGGGGGAGGGATGGGGGAGGAGGGCGAAGGGGGAGACCAGGCTGGGGCACTCACCGTTGCAGGCCTGCTCATCGCTCTCATCCGCACAGTCCAGGAAGCCGTCGCAGCGCTCCAAGGGTTGCAGGCAGGCCTCGCCGTCCGCGCATGGGAACTCGCCGCTCGCACAGGCCAGGGCACCGCGTGTGGCTGCAACACAGGGGCCATGCTGTGTGAACGTCTGTCAGGTGTAGGAACAGGGTTTGCACTCTGAAAGAACACGCCCCGAGGATGATCGGTGGCTGAGCAGGCACCATGGGGCCGGCTTCTGACGGGCACTGGCATCAGCTCTGGGACACACGGAGCCCTGGGGCACACTGGGGCTCGTCCCGGCTCTGCTTGATCTGCGGCAAACCACCGGACAGCACCGAGCTCAGTTCCCGTCGATAAAACCGGGTGACAATTCCATCAGTCCTGTCTCCCAGGATCTAGGAGCAGCAGGAGGTCAGGATGCTTAACCATCTGTAGGCCATAAGCATCTGCAGATGCAAGCGGAGGACCTTTTAAATGTAATTCAAAATACCGTGGCAGTTAACTGGTTAGGGGCTCTCTCCCTAGCCTCCCAAACCTGCAGTCATTTAGCCCGTTTCTCAGGTGAGGGAGCCTCCTCCCACGTTGGCCTCTTCCCAGCTGCAGCCCCAGATCAGGGTTACTTCCTGAGAGACGCCAGTGCCCGGCGCAGCCCTGGCTGGCAGGATGCCGACAGTAATCGCTCTCTGTACCAGCTGGCAGTCGGAATGACACACTGATTTCCGGTGTGAGTCATGCTGATAATAACGAGATGATCACAACATGAGAGGCACACCCTCATTATGTGGTAGTTTAACTGTATAGGTTTCAAAGTATTTACCAGAAAATGAAAGAGCGCTCACAAAGAGCACTGAGTGGTGTGACTCTACGAACCACAACCAGATTCTCTCAGCTCTAAAGGAGAGGTAAGCTGCATCAGGCTCTAAAAAGCACCAGTGACCACGTAAGAGCAGATGTTTCTAGAAAGGGAGAAGCGGAGGAAGGCTACGGAAAAGCTGTAAACCTCCTGCCCAGGTGAGTCTGGGCTGACCCAGGTGCAGCGGTTCAGCCTTCATTCTAGACTCCCAGGGGCCTGCCCAGCTGGACGGGAGGCGTCAGAACCCACCCACCAGGAGGAGGCCCTACAATGCTCCTGCTCCTCCAGCCAGAGATGTCCACATTGTTATCTGTGAGGCACGCTGAAGGTCACAGGTGTGATGGAGTTAATGGCCCTGACGTAAGAAGCGCATCCGGGATCATGCGGGGGCGCGGGGGGGGGGGGGGAGGGCAATCCGACCGTGCGGGCCCTGAGAGACCCTCCAGACTGCGGTCAGCGGGGAGGGTGAGGTCAGCAGCAGCACCTGAGACGGACCCACTGGTCAGACAGGAGGAACAGCAAGGAACCCACCTCTCCTGCCGCCGCGCCGCCGGAGAACCAGCCCTGCCCACCTGCTGGCTTTGTCAGGAAAACCTACGTCCGACCTCTGACCCACAACTACAGGAAGCAGCTGTGCTTTCCGAGATGTCAGGTTTGTGTGACTGTTTCACACTCGATCCTCTGCACGTGGCGAGGCTACTGCGTTCCCGCGTTCACATTCTCATTTCTCTATCGGGACTCAAGACCAACCCCTCCCAGCTCCTCTCCCCGCCCCGCCCCATGCAAAATGCACTCAGTGTTCCAGGCGATGGCTCTCCCGATACCACCAGAAAGTACCAGAGATCAGTAAGCATGCAGAATCCAAGAGCAGAGAATTGATAAGACAGATTCTTAACAGATCCTTCTGGGGCTTCTAAAAATCACAAAGTCCTACCCCGCACCCCCCCCCCCCCCCAAGGCAGACACAGGGAGCTGAGCATGTGCAGTGTTCACCAGCTCCACAGCAATTCGTCAGAATTAGCCGGGGGGAGGGACTTCGGTTCTAGAACAAGGACAGGGGACGCTGTCTCCTACTGGAAGCGCTGCATCTGCTCCGAGATGCCGGTAGGACCTGGGTGATGCTCACACGCAGTCGGGGGATGGAGGAGCAGCCAGGGAATGTAACTAGAGAGGAAAGGGTACAGGAGCTGGGGGAGAAGATAAAACGCTACAGCAATTGTCTTCAGCTGATGAGTGTTCATGTGAAAGAAGAACTAAGACATCTACGCATGTCTCTAGGAAGTCCAGACTTCAGTTAAATAGATTTAAAAAGACTCTCTAATTCTCAGTGAGAGAAGGGAAATATCAAAACCACTTGGGAGGCTTATTACAAACTATAATCCCCATCTCCCGGAAAATCCCCTTCCGATACGGGTGTCACATGCTGAGATGGAGTTGGTTCTCCTTGGGGAGGTGGGAAGGAAACTGTTATGGATAAAACTGCACTGGAGTATTTAGAAAAGGCCTGAGAACCACTGCTGTGACGTCTCAGAAGCCCTAGATGGAATTCATTCATCCTTCTATCCATCCATCCACCCACCACTAACCCAGCCACCCAGCCATCCATCTACCCACCATTAACCCATCCACCCATCCATCCATCCATCCATCCACCCACCACTAACCCAGCCACCCATCCATCCACCCATCCATCCACCCACCACTAACCCAGCCACCCATCCATCCATCCATCCATCTACCCACCATTAACCCAGCCACCCATCCATCCATCCATCCATCCACCCATCCATCCACCCACCACTAACCCAGCCACCCATCCATCCACCCATCCATCCACCCACCACTAACCCAGCCACCCATCCATCCATCCATCCATCTACCCACCATTAACCCAGCCACCCATCCATCCATCCATCCATCCACCCATCCATCCACCCACCACTAACCCAGCCACCCATCCATCCATCCATCCATCCACCCACCCACCACTAACCCAGCCACCCATCCATCCACCCACCACTAACCCAGCCACCGATCCATCCATCCATCCATCCACCCATCCACCCATCCATCTACCCACCACTAACATAGCCACCCATCCATCCATCCATCCACTCACCCATTATCCATCTACCCACCCATAACCCATCCACCCATCTCTCCATCCATCCATCCAATGAACATTCATGGACGTCTCCCGATGAATCAGGGACTGTTTAAGATGAAGAGGTGATGTGTAAAACAGACCCAGGACCTACCCTCAAAGAGCTTATCTTATATTGAGAGAGAGCAAAGAAGCAAACAAATACGTTACTCCGGATACTAGTAGCAATAAGAGCTACAAAGAAACACAAAGAGAGTAACAGTACAAGCGTGGTGCGGTGGGGGGAGTGTCATTTTACAGACAGGCAGGGGAGAACTCTGCTCAGGAGAGGACTGGCTGGAAAAGTCCAAGGCCCCATCGCAGAATGATCCCACATGGTGAGCATGTCATAGCACACACCCACAGCTGAGCAGTGACACTGGGAGATGTCCGAGTTCGTGAAGCATGCCTCGACATTTTGAAAGTGGGAAAGCATAGGTTTTAGGTTGGAAAGGGGTCGTCCTTCTCTCGGAAAGGCTGACCTGACGATTAAACACGTAATTGACGGGCACGCAGAACAGGGCGCGGGGTGCTCGGGCCTCGCCTCTGAGCGCAGTCAGGCCTCACCCGTCTCATTTCCTCCTCTCACGGCTCGCAGATCAGCGAGTCCCACAGACTCGCCGGAGAGCACATCTGGATTTAAGATCCTTAACTAAGCAACATCCTTAAGAACAGGCGGGTTTAAAACAGGCTGAACTTATTTAAAGATGAATACCAGTCCAGAGGTAATCTCACCCAGGAGGAAGGTCCTATTCCAACTCCTTGTTGTTAACTATTTTCCATCTTATTGGGATTAATTCCTCAGCTCAGTGTGGGTTAAATCTGACCTGTTATCTTAATGTCCCAATGGTATACACTTTGTTCTTCTAATGAAATGTAAAATTTTATCCTAACCCTTATCTAATTTCTCCGTGTTCTTTTGGAGTACTCACTGGATAAGAACTTTCAACAAGACATGATAAAAAGATAACAACTTTGGCCCTGGCTGGTTTGGCTCAGTGGACAGAGCATCAGCCTGTGGACTGAAGGGTCCCAGGTTTGATTCTGGTCAAGGGTACATGCCAGGGTTGCGGGCTCGATCCCCAGTAGGGGGCGTGAAAGAGGCAGCCCATCAATGATTCTCTCTCATCATTGATGTTTCTATCTCTCTCTCCCTCTCCTTTCCTCTCTGAAATCCATTAAAATAATAATAAACAGATAACTTTGTACCCAAAACTAAATACTCCGGTCTGTTACTGACGGTGTAACCTCTCTGAAGCTTACTTTTCCTATCCTATAGCAGAGATGATACCAACATGACAAGGTCAGACAAAGGACACAGGTAACAGGAGGTCATGCTTCCAGAACCCCGCCCTGGGCCGAGCCCCTCCCAACTCACGGCAGCCGGCCTCGTCCTGGCCTCCTGGACAATCGCGATGGCCATCACAGCGCTTCCAGTTGGGGACGCACTTCCTTGGCTGGAGGCACTCGAACTCAAACCGGTCACATTGCCCAAGATGGGTGGGCACGGAGGCAGCAGTAACATTGGCTAGAAAAAGAGATTTTTACAATTTACCTTTCAGAATGGAGGGAGCTGGCCAGCACCAGTAACCAATTCCAGGTATTGGGAGCTTACGGTGTTTTAGGAATTACTACGAGGACCAGAGACCATGTGAGTTCTGGAAAAGACACTGACTGGACACAGGCATCTCATTCTGCTCCCTCCAGGACCCGAGGAAAGACAAGAGCAGCCGAGTGTGAGAGCTGGGAGCGGACAGCCAGTGATGGGCGCCTGGGGAGACCAAGAAGGCCGCAGCCCCTCCTAAGCTGCCAGGGAGGAAGCTGAGAACCAGCGAGATCCACCTCACAGGACCTCAAAAAGCCTGAAATCGGCATCTCATCCTGGGATAGAGAAAACTGGAACTCCAACACGAAGGAGGAAGAGTGAGTCCTCAGGGTGACGGAGAAGTAACAGCACAGAGAAGGTACACCTGTGTCCCGGGCAGAGGGCAACCAGAATGAATTCCAACAGCAAAACTCAACAGAGAAAAACACTGAGGCTTTTCTCACTGTGTCCGTGGCTCCTGTACCGTCACATTCACCTGACAAAGCTACTGGAGGGTGTGCTTCAGCAAAACAAGGGAGTAAACCAAGAAAAAGCAGGACACACGATCCAGAAAACAGAGCATCTAAATCAGGGAAAAGTCAAAGAGCATTCCCAGGAGGGCAGTGAAGTCCCAGAGTTGGGCATGCTGCCCAAAAGAGAGGCCCAGGTGGGGGAGGGGGAGGCCCAGGTGGGGGAGGGGGAAGCCCAGGTGGGGGAGGGAGAGGCCCAGGTGGGGGAGGGGGAGGCCCAGGTGGGAGGAGACCCAGGTGGGAGGAGGGGGAGGCCCAGGTGGGAGGAGGGGGAGGCCCAGGTCGGGGAGGGGGAGGCCCAGGTGGGAGGAGGGGGAGGCCCAGGTGGGGGAGGGGGAGGCCCAGGTCGGGGAGGGGGAGGCCCAGGTGGGAGGAGGGGGAGGCCCAGGTGGGGGAGGGAGAGGCCCAGGTGGAGAAGGAAAAGGCCCAGTTGGGAGGAGGGGAACGTCCAGGTGGGGTAGGGAGAGACCCAGAGGGGCGAGGGGGAGTGCCAAGCCCACTGGAGCTGAGGATCATCTGATGTGCTGACTTTTGGGAAATTATTGAGCGGCTACTGACAGGTGGAAAGCACTAGCAAGTGGTACAAAATAACCCAGCTAACAAACAAACAGCACGGCAATCAGTAAACTTTCACATATATGTGTCTTCTTAGTTTTAACTGATTTTCAAGGAACTCTGCTGAAACACGTATGTGGAGAAGAGTGGCTAAATGAGGCTAACAAGCTAGGCCACAGTAAGTCCTGGCTCTCACACTTGGACCACAGGGAGCCTTTAGAAGGTTCTAGTACAGGGAGGGTACAATCTCACATCAGTGTGTGGCTTCCGGGGAAATACACCGCAAGGCGAGAGGAACCAGCAGGTGACTGTCCCACTCAGGGACATCGACAGCCTGAGACACCACCGAGCTGGATGTGCTCCAACAGTGTGCACTGAAAACACAAATCCGACCAAAGCTGAAGGGCATACCTACACAGGGGCCTGCTCATTCACGGGACTCAGAACGCTAGAGTTTGTTAGCCTCTCATCCGGGTTTAATGTCCAAATACACTTCTAAGAGAAGGGTAATCAAGTGTGAATAGGGAGGCGGGCCTTGGGGGGAAGCGGAGATTAAAGTGTTTTATTTTGTTTTGGGGTTTTTACGATCAGTTTTAATCTGAGAAGCACGTATGGGACACCTAATTATTTGCCTATTATTGTGATACGCACAGTGGTGGAATCAACGTAGTACACGTGACCCCACACACAGGCACAGACGTCGCTATGGGAAGAGGTATTCACACACATGAAATGTGTAGGAAGCAACGGCCAGCCGATGAGTCACAAAAGGAGTTCTTGTAACCGGATGAACAAAAAGATACACACAGAGGCAGTAACACCGAACAGATGTCAAAGCACAGCGGGAGGCTGGGGAGTGTTGGGGAGGCGGGGAAAGAGATCAACCAAAGGACTTGTATGCATGCAGATAAGCCCAACCAATGGACACAGACACCAGGGGGGTGAGGGCATGAGGGGGGTTGGGGGGGAATGGGGGGTTAGGACACATATGTAATACCTTTCTCAATAAAGAAATTAAAAAAAAAGAATCAGAAGGTACCGGCTGAGGCTGGGAAAGAGAGGGACATCACGTAAAGGCTCAGTGCAGGCCCCGTGAGGAGGGGCTGGCAGGGAGAGCGCCCCCGCCTGCTGGAAGGAGGAATCCCTCTCAGTGACCCGGGGCACCTGTGAGCTCCCGGCTCACCTGGGAGCCGACCTGTGCCTTTACGGCCCCCACACGGGATTCCGTCGCAGGTGAGCGGGGGCCGTGCTCGGAGAAACACTGACCACGCCTCAGTCTCCCCGGCTGTGGAACCCACGCCCTGTCTGTGCTGGGCGGTGGGCGCCACCGGAGGGAAGGAGGGAACCTTGTCCTCCAAGGTCAAGAGGACGGAGGACTCTGGCAAAGCAAACCCGTGGAAGGACGCAGAGAGCAGCGCAGAGCCGCAGGGCCAGCACGGGTGTGCGAAGTGACCGGACGGCTCGGGCCGGTCTAGCCCGGGACCGAGGACAGAAGGAAGCACTGATGCCTTCAACTGGGGCGGGCAGCGGCGTGGAACTCCTCTGGGAGGAGGAGAGCCGAGGGCCGGCCGAGGAGTGTGCCAACCAGAGCCTGGCCAACAGCTCTGAGGATAACTGAGCCTGAAGGGCTCCGTGCCTCCGGATGCAGCTAAGGGCGCGCCCCACGGGGTCTCCTGCACCCCAGCCTCAGCAGCAGGGCCACTGCACACAACCAGCCGCCTCTGGTCCGGCCACTAGATGGCAGTGCTCCCCGCCTTTCGGTGGGAGAGCCGCCCATAAGCAGGGAACCTGGGCCCGCTCACACCAACACCTCCCTGCTTCCCACCTCAGTCCCGGGAAGAGAGCGAAGGTGCCCAACGCAGCGGGTGGGACTCGGGGAGGCTGCCCCCTCTCGCAGGACGATCAGAGAGCAATGATAGGAGACGCGACACCCCAGTCCCCAGTTCCCATGAGTCCCCCTGCTCTGGAGTGAGCAGCAGCCGGGCCTCTGAGCTCAAGTCCCAGAGAGCGGGCACCAGCCTGGCCCTGCGGTGCCGGGGTGACCGGACGTCCTCCCCACAGAGCAGGTGCCAGGGTGACCGGACGTCCTCCCCACGGAGCAGGTGCCGGGGTGACCGGACGTCCTCCCCACGGAGCAGGTGCCGGGGTGACCGGACGTCCTCCCCACGGAGCAGGTGCCGGGGTGACCGGACGTCCTCCCCGCGGAGCAGGTGCCGGGGTGACCGGACGTCCTCCCCGCGGAGCAGGTGCCGGGGTGACCGGACGTCCTCCCCGCGGAGCAGGTGCCGGGGTGACCGGACGTCCTCCCCGCGGAGCAGGTGCCGGGGTGACCGGACGTCCTCCCCGCGGAGCAGGTGCCGGGGTGACCGGACTTCCTCCCCGCGGAGCAGGTGCCGGGGTGACCGGACGTCCTCCCCGCGGAGCAGGTGCCGGGGTGACCGGACGTCCTCCCCGCGGAGCAGGTGCCGGGGTGACCGGACGTCCTCCCCACAGAGCAGGTGCCGGGGTGACCGGACGTCCTCCCCACAGAGCAGGTGCCGGGGTGACCGGACGTCCTCCCCGCGGAGCAGGTGCCGGGGTGACCGGACGTCCTCCCCACACGGCAGGTGCTGGGGTGACCGGACGTCCTCCCCACAGAGCAGGTGCCAGGGTGACCGGACGTCCTCCCCGCGGAGCAGGTGCCAGGGTGACCGGACGTCCTCCCCGCGGAGCAGGTGCCAGGGTGACCGGACGTCCTCCCCGCGGAGCAGGTGTCATAGTGACCGGACATCCTCCCCACAGAGCAGGTGCCAGGGTGACCGGACGTCCTCCCCACGGAGCAGGTGCCGGGGTGACCGGACGTCCTCCCCACGGAGCAGGTGCCAGGGTGACCGGACGTCCTCCCCACGGAGCAGGTGCCGGGGTGACCGGACGTCCTCCCCACGGAGCAGGTGCCAGGGTGACCGGACGTCCTCCCCACGGAGCAGGTGCCAGGGTGACCGGACGTCCTCCCCACAGAGCAGGTGCCAGGGTGACCGGACGTCCTCCCCACGGAGCAGGTGCCAGGGTGACCGGACGTCTTCCCCGCGGAGCAGGTGCCAGGGTGACCGGACGTCCTCCCCGCGGAGCAGGTGCCGGGGTGGCCGGACATCCTCCCCACAGAGCAGGTGCCAGGGTGACCGGACGTCCTCCCCGCGGAGCAGGTGCCAGGGTGACCGGACGTCCTCCCCACAGAGCAGGTGCCAGGGTGACCGGACGTCCTCCCCGCGGAGCAGGTGCCAGGGTGACCGGACGTCCTCCCCACACGGCAGGTGCCAGGGTGACCGGACGTCCTCCCCACGGAGCAGGTGCCAGGGTGACCGGACGTCCTCCCCACAGAGCAGGTGACAGGGTGACCGGACGTCCTCCCCACGGAGCAGGTGCCAGGGTGACCGGACGTCCTCCCCACACGGCAGGTGCCAGGGTGACCCCGGAAGTCCTCCCCACAGAGCAGGTGCCAGGGTGACCGGACGTCCTCCCCACAGAGCAGGTGCCAGGGTGACCGGACGTCCTCCAAACAGAGCAGGTGCCAGGGTGACCGGAGGTCCTCCCCACAGAGCAGGTGCCAGGGTGACCGGACGTCCTCCCCACACGGCAGGTGCCAGGGTGACCGGAGGTCCTCCCCACAGAGCAGGTGCCAGGGTGACCGGACGTCCTCCCCACAGAGCAGGTGCCAGGGTGACCGGACGTCCTCCCCACAGAGCAGGTGTCAGGGTGACCCCGGAAGTCCTCCCCACAGAGCAGGTGCCAGGGTGACCGGAGGGCCTCCCCGCAGAGCTGGTGCCAGGGTGACCGGAGGTCCTCCCCACAGAGCAGGTGCCAGGGTGACCGGACGTCCTCCCCACAGAGCAGGTGCCAGAGTGACCGGACGTCCTCCCCACAGAGCAGGTGCCAGGGTGACCCCGGAAGTCCTCCCCACAGAGCAGGTGCCAGGGTGACCGGAGGGCCTCCCCGCAGAGCAGGTGCCAGGGTGACCGGACGTCCTCCCCACAGAGCAGGTGCCAGGGTGACCGGAGGGCCTCCCCGCAGAGCAGGTGCCAGGGTGACCAGACGTCCTCCCCACAGAGCAGGTGCCAGGGTGACCCCGGAAGTCCTCCCCACAGAGCAGGTGCCAGGGTGACCGGATGGCCTCCCCGCAGAGCAGGTGCCAGGGTGACCGGACGTCCTCCCCACACGGCAGGTGCCGGGGTGACCGGACGTCCTCCCCACACGGCAGGTGCCGGGGTGACCGGACGTCCTCCCCACACGGCAGGTGCCAGGGTGACCGGACGTCCTCCCCACAGAGCAGGTGCCAGGGTGACCGGACGTCCTCCCCACACGGCAGGTGCCAGGGTGACCGGACGTCCTCCCCACAGAGCAGGTGCCGGGGTGACCAGAGGGCCTCCCCGCGGAGCAGGTGCCAGGGTGACCGGACGTCCTCCCCACGGAGCAGGTGCCGGGGTGACCGGACGTCCTCCCCACAGAGCAGGTGCCGGGGTGACCGGACGTCCTCCCCACACGGCAGGTGCCAGGGTGACCGGACGTCCTCCCCACACGGCAGGTGCCGGGGTGACCCAGAAGTCCTCCCCACGGAGCAGGTGCCAGGCAGACGGCGCTGCACTCACCAGGCGAAGGGCAGGCCTCCTCGTCCGAGCCGTCCGCGCAGTCCCGGTAGCCATCGCACACCCAGATGTCCATCACGCAGGCCCCGCCGCTGCAGCGGAAGTAATTGGGTGGACATGTGGAGGGCCCGGGAGTGGGGGAGGGAAGAATGTGTGAATCTGAGGAAATACCAAGAAAAATAAAAAAGTTACAAGAAGTTCAATCTGAGACCAAAATGGGTCCCCAACGCGTGTGGACGCCCGTTTCAGCCGCACCTCCCAGCCCAGGGCCCAGCGAGGGTCTGAGACGCAGCTCATCTCAATCACCACCCCGGTCCGTGCTTTCCTTCCCGGAGCAGCCGCCTCACTTCTGTGTCTGATCTGAGCTAATCACACCGGTGCGTCTGCTTTGAAAGGAAGGTGGCTCAGACGCACAGGTGGGGGCTGACCACTGTTCCGGTTAATTCCACCCACCACAGCCACCAGAGGCCGGGCTTAGGGGCAAGAAAACCCAAAACAAACAGGACAGCATGCACTCCCCATCAGTGCCTCCCCACGCGCCGAGGCGTGTGGCACGTGGCACAGGCACATGGCTCCAAGGCCCTGAGCACCGGGCACCCGGGCAGACATGGAACTGAGGCACCGGGCACCTGGGTGGACGTGGAACTGAGGCACCGGGCACCTGGGCAGACGTGGAACTGAGGCACCGGGCACCTGGGTGGACGTGGAACTGAGGCACCGGGCACCTGGGTGGACGTGGAACTGAGGCACCGGGCACCTGGGTGGACGTGGACTGAGGCACCGGGCACCTGGGTGGACGTGGACTGAGGCACCGGGCACCTGGGTGGATGTGAACTGAGGCACCGGGGCACCTGGGTGGACGTGGACTGAGGCACCGGGCACCTGGGTGGACGTGGAACTGAGGCACCGGGCACCTGGGTGGATGTGAACTGAGGCACCGGAGCACCTGGGTGGACGTGGACTGAGGCACCGGGGCACCTGGGTGGACGTGGACTGAGGCACCGGGCACCTGGGCAGACGTGGAACTGAGGCACCGGGCACCTGGGTGGATGTGAACTGAGGCACCGGGCACCTGGGTGGACGTGGACTGAGGCACCGGGGCACCTGGGTGGACGTGGAACTGAGGTACCGGGCACCTGGGCGGACGTGGAACTGAGGCACCGGGCACCTGGGTGGATGTGAACTGAGGCACCGGGCACCTGGGTGGACGTGGAACTGAGGCACTGGGCACCTGGCCTGAGGCACGTGGCCCCTGAAGGCCTTGCTAACACGCAGGCTCTGGGTGAGGCTGGGAATTGACGGCGCCGAGGAAAGACCAAGCTGCTGGTCTGCCGGCCACACCAGGAGCAGCCAGGCCCCGGCGTCCGGCCCGCACCTGCGAGCAGTGGGATGCGCAGCCCCGAAACAGAAGCAGCAGCCACTCCAGCACCCCAAACAGGAAGGGACAGAACTCAGTGAGCTACCCCCCCCCCCCGCCCCGAGTCATTACAGGGTCGGCCCCTCCGAGGCCCCTGTGGCAGCGCCGGGACCGCCCACCTGCACAGGCCTCCTCGTCGGACCAGTCCCCGCAGTCGTTCTCGCGGTCACACCTCCACCGGCTGGGGATGCAGCGGCCGTTCTCACACCGGAACTGGAAGTGGCGGGAGCAGTTGGGGGCTTCGGTGGGGTTTTCTGGGGAAAACACAGCATCGGTGTGGGCCCCGCACCAGCATGAACGTGAAGCTGTGACGTACACACAGCCGCCTCCACACCGCATCCAGGGCAGCCGCCTGCCACCGGGTGCATTAGGCAGCTTCTGGGACCCAGTGGGTGACACACTCCGTCAGAGCCCGCCTTCCCGGACCCGACTCAGGGGTCTCTGACCCACACGTCTACGTATCTGGTAAATGACACCGAGTGTTTAACTTGAACCCTTTACCAAAGGAATGGCTTTGCTCCCATGATAACACAATGGTAACGGGTGCTGTTCCACGGGTTCGACAACCTGTAGGAGCAGAGGGAAGCCTCCTCCGAAATATTTACCTCTCGTGCCTTCCCTACCACGCTACACAGAGCGCCCAGTCCCCGCCGCAGAGTGATGGAGTAAGCCACCTCCAACCCTGCTGGGGTCAGGGCCAGTTCACACTCCGTTTCCTACAGGGAGATTCAAGATTCAAATACTGCTGAGGGAGGAGGCAGCAAAGGTGGGGTGCAAGGGCGCTAGTGAGGGACCCTCCTCGACCACAGGGGCCGCTGCCCCAGAGCAGGCGCGAGAGGACACGGACCTGCGGCCCCCCCACAGCTGGCTTCGTCCGAGTAGTCGCCGCAGTCATCCATGCCGTCGCACTTCCAGACCACGCTGATGCACACACCGTTCTGACACCGGAAACTGAACTCGTCACAATCCCTGTGGAACTCGGGGTCTTGGGCTGGACAAGAGACAAACATCCGTGAGATCCTGGCTACCTCGCCACCGGAGAGTTCCTAGTGACGTGGCTGCGGCAAGAGGAAGAGGGAAAGTCTCCATCCAGAGACTCGCTGGAGAAGTCCTGAAAGCCGGTCAGTGGAGAAGGTGGCCCCGTATTACAGAATTTGAGATAAGGTCCTTATTTATTTACTAGAGGCCTGGTGCACGGATTCGTGCACCAGTGGGGTCCCTCGGCCTGGCCTGTGGGGATCAGGCGAAACGGGCTCTCTGACATTCCCTGAAGAGTCCCGGATTGCAAGAGAGTACAGGCCAGGCCGAGGGACCTCACCGGTGCATGGTCAGGGTAAGGGAGGGACCGTGGGAGGGCTCCAGGGCGTGTCTGGCCCGTCTCACCCAGTCCCCATCAGCCGGACCCCAGCAGCAAGCTAACCTACCGGTCAGAGCATCTGCCCTCTAGTGGTCAGTGCATATCATAGCGACTGGTCAAACAGTCGGACACTTAGCATATTAGGCTCTTATTATACACTAGAGGCCTGGTGCACGAAATTCGTGCATGGTGGGGGGGGTGTGTCCCTCAGCCCAGCCTGCACCCTCTCCAATCTGGGACTTCCCTCTCACAATCTAGGACTGCTGGCTCCCAAATGCTCACCTACCTGCCTGCCTGATTGCCTCTAACTGCTTCTGCCTGCCAGCCTGATCACCCCCTAACCACTCCCCTGCCAGCCTGATTGCCACCTAACTGCTCCCCTGCCAGCCCAATTGCCCCTAACTGCCCTCCCTTGCCAGCCTGGTCGCCCCTAACTGCCCTCCCTTGCCAGCCTGGTCGCCCCTAACTGCCCTCCCCTGCAGGCCTGGTCACCCCCAACTTCCCTTCCCTGCAGGCCTGGTCACCCCTAACTGTCCTCCCCTGCAGGCCTGGTCACCCCCAACTTCCCTTCCCTGCAGGCCTGGTCACCCCTAACTGTCCTCCCCTGCAGGCCTGGTCACCCCCAACTGCCCTCCTCTGCCAGCCCGGTCACCACTAACTGCCCTCCCCTGCAGGCCTGGGTCCCCCCCAACTGTCCTCCCCTGCAGGCCTGGGTCCCCCCCAACTGTCCTCCCCTGCATGCCTGATCACCCCCAACTGCCCTCCCTTGCAGGCCTGGTCCCTCCCAACTGTCCTCCCCTGCTGGCCTGAACATCCACAACTGCCCTCCCCTGCTGGTCATCTTGTGGTGACCATCTTGTGTCCGCATGGGGGTGGCCATCTTTGACCACATGGGGGCAGCCATCTTGTGTTGGAGTGATGGTCAATTTGCATATCACTCTTTTATTCAATAGGATAGGCTCTTATTATATACTAGAGGCCCGGTGCATGAAAATTCATGCACGGGACGGGGGGTCCCTCAGCCTGGCCTGCCCCCTCTCACAGTCCGGGAGCCCTCAGGGGTGGGAGGCGACCCAGTGATCAGGGGAAGGTGACGCCCCATCACACCTCTGCTGCTGCCACTGCTGGCAGCGCAAGCCTCGGCCGGCCCTGGTTACCTGAGCCTCGGGCGGCCCTGGGCAGCTGGGCAGCCGCCATCCAAGGCTTGCCTGCACCTCGGGCCGGCCTTGGGCAGCTGGGGGGCTGAAGCGACTGGGGGACCCCGGAGGCAGGCATGCGGAGCAGCCGGGCCCGCCTTACCATGCACCTGACACCCTGGAGGGGCTGAAGGGACTGGGCGTCACCATCTTGTGGCTGTGGGCACCGCCATCTTTGAGGGCGGGGCAGTAATTAGCATATTCCCTCCATATTGGCTATGGGCACTGCCATCTTTGAGGGCGGGGCAGTCAATTAGCATACTTCCTCCTTATTGTCTGTGGGTGCCGCCATCTTTGAGAGGCATGAGGGTCCATTAGCATATTCCCTCTTTATTAGATAGGATGATTATTATTATTTTTTTGGTTAATCCTCACCCAAGGATATTTTTCCATTGGTTTTTAGGGAGAGTGGAAGAGAGAGGGAAAGACAGAGAGAAACATTGATGTGAGTGAAGCACATTGATTGGTTGCCTCCTATACACACCCTGACCAGGTCCCAGGCTGGGGAGGAGCCTGCAATCAAGGTAGGTGCCCTTGACCAGACTCGAACCTGGGACCCTTCAGTCCAGGCCGACGTTCTATCCACTGAGCCAAACCGGCCAGGGCTATAGATAAGGCCTTAAGTTAAGGTGAGGTGATTAGGGTGAAACTCGGACTCAATATGACTGGCAAGGGAGGAGACGGGGACACAGACAGGCACAGGGAGACCACGTGAGAACCCGGAGACGGTGGGCACCTACACGTCGAGGAGCCAGGCCTCGGAGGAGAGCAAACCTGCCAACACTCTGAGCCTGAGTCCCGGCTCCCGAGCCGGAGGAAAGGCGTTTCTGACGTGGAAGCCGCAGCCCGTGGTCCCTCATTGGGGCCGCCCAAGCCGACTAATGCTGCAGGCACTTCCTGTGGGGCCGTCCCAGCAGGGTGGCCCAGCAGAGACCAGACTGCCTGCTCGGGACACCCTCGGCCCCGGGAGACAGGCAGGAAGGCTGGCACACTGTGCCACAGGGGACAAGAGCCGTGAAGCCACGAGCAGGCGAGGCCTCCAGGGATGGGCAGGAGGGCCCGTCAGACCCCGGCCACGCCCCCTCTCTCCTGTGTGTGCACCAGCAGCTATAAGCATGACTCCTGAAGCAGGAAACGTGTGTCTTCCTCAGAAAATGCAAGACCGGCCCTAGCTGGTTTGGCTCAGTGGATAGAGCATCGGCCTGTCAATTCCAGTCAAGGGCACATGCCCAGGTTGTGGGCTCAATCCCCAGTAGGGGGTGTGCAAGAGGCAGCTGATCAATGATTCTCTCTCATCATTGATGTTTCTATCTCTCTTTCCCTCTCCCTTCCTCTCTGAAATCAATAAAATATATTAAAATGTTGAAAATAAAAAAGGAAATGCAAGACTGGAAATGTAAGATCAGATCTGTAACTAGAAGCAGCACCTCACCACGGGGACCCCGCCCCCCAGGGCCCGCCCACTCACAGCAGCCTGCGAAGGCAGCGTCCTCGTCCGAGCCGTCCCGGCACTGCACGACCCCGTCGCACACCATGGAGTGGAACAGGCACTGCTGGCGGTTCTTGCACACGAAGTCCATGAAGCGGGTGCAGAGCGGCTCTGAAAGGGGCCGGAGGAGGGGCCCTGAGCACGGGGTGGGCGCTCACGGGCCCTGGGCCAGCGCACCCCGGGGAGCAGCAGCGAGGGCCACCATGTACTGAGCACGTGGTTTATGGCAAGCCCTGACCTGAGCCCCTGATGCAAAAGGCCAGGACTGAGTCTCCAGACAATACGATGAGGTTTCTGTCCTGCTTTCAAATGGGAAAACGGCAGCAGCCGTGCCAGCAAGTGTTCGGCGGCGGACGAGGTGGAGCCAAAGCCGAAACCCAAAGCTGTCTGACATCCAAGCCCAGGACCCCCGTCACTGTTAGTGCAACAGTGACCCACCCCTGGCTGGCACGCTGCTGTGAGGGCCCCGTGTCAGACTAAACTGTACCCCCGCCCCCCATGCGTACGCTGAAGCCCTCACTCCCAATGGGACTGTATTTGGAGACAGGTCTTTAAAGGGGCAATAAGGTAAGTCAAGTAAATACAGTTAAAGGAGGCAGATGGGTGCTAAATGGGCCAGGGCAGAGCTTAGATCCAACAGGACCAGTATTATTTTTGTTTCCTTTTTTTAAATACATTTTTATTGGTTTTTAGAGAGGAAGGGAGAGGGAGAGAGAGAGAGAGAAACATCAATGATGAGAGAGAATAATTGATTGGCTGCCTCTCGCATGCCCCACTGGGGACAGAACCCACCACTTGGGCGTGTGCCCTGACGGGGAATTGAACCGTGACCTCCTGGTTTGTAGGTAAGATGCTCAACCACTGAGCCACACCGGCCGGGCAGGAACAGTGTTCTTACAAGAAGAGACCGGAGATGGGAGCCCAGAGCAGAGGCCACATGAGGACGCAGCCCTGGCCACCCGGGCACCCCCCAGCCGCCCGCAGGCTCTGACTCGCCAGCCTTCATCACTGCATGAGACAAGCCCTTAACCTAATGCACCTCCAGTGGCTCTGCTTCTCGGGAGACGGCTTCCCCCACAGTCAGGGGCAACGTAGGTACCACGGAGATCCGTCTGAGGGGTGCTCTCTTCACACCCACCCACCGGCGCTCCCGGGCGGGGCAGGCAGACTCACCGCAGCGCTGCTCATCGGAGCCGTCGGCGCAGTCCCGCAGCCCGTCGCAGTGCTTGCTGGCGGGGAGGCAGGTGCCGTTCGGGCAGCGGAAGCCGTTGCACCGCTTCTCTGGAATGGAAAGAGCGTGGCCGTGAGGAAACGCAGGCGCCGGGAGGCCCGGCCTTGGCCCGCCCCGAGGGCAGCTAGTCACGCGCCCTCACAATGACAGGTGCGCGGTGACCAGCAGAGCTGCCTGGAGAAACGGGGCCTGCCCCCACAGGGGAAAAACAACGTCAGCACCGCGCTTCACCGAGACCCGGGCCTGGACGGAGCCCCCCTCGTGTGCCGCCAGGGGCCCTGACCACGAAGAGGTGAAGGAACGCGGTGAAAACATGGCCTGGAGACAGGTGTGTGAAGAACAAGGAGCAGACAGGCGAGCACACCCCGCGTGGAACAGCCAACAGGATGTGCACAGACCTGACCTTGCACATGTGCTCGGACCGTGCGGAGGCCCACGGCGCGGTGTCCTGGGCGCACGGGGTGGGAGCCGGCAGGAAGTGTTCACTGCATAGCGTCACTATTTCCCCATTTCAAACCATGTGAGTGTGTTACCCACTCAAGAAACTCAAGTGCGTATTGTTTAAAAAGTAAAGGCTTCCGTGAAGAGAAAAGAAAACTAAGTCCTGATTAGAAACCCTGGTTTTGAAAGTTCTCTTACATCACTCACTCTGAGTTCTTCATGCATTCTAAGCCAAAGCCCTTTTGGATAAAGTGTGTCCCAGAAACGTTCAGAAACATGGGTTTCCGCCTCAGCACCGAATCCAGCCCAGGTCAGCTTCCCGGGCAGAGCCACGCCAGCACGTCCCCGGTGGCCAGGCGCACAGCCGCGGTGCCCCCGCACCAGGAGGGTCAGGTGTAAGGCAGGAAAATGTGCTTTAAGCCCTGGCCAGTTGGCTCGGTGGATAGAGCGTCAGCCTACGGACCAAAGGGTCCCAGGTTCGATACCGGTCAATGGCATGTACCTCTGTTGCAGGCTCCTCCCTGGCCTGGATCCTGGTCGGGGAGCCTGCAGGAGGCAACCAATCTATATGTTTCTCTCACATTGATGTTTCTCTCTTGTCTTTCCCTCTCTCTTCCACTCTCTCTAAAAATCAATAAGTCAATGGAAAAATATCCTCAGGTGCAGATTAAAAAAAAAAATATGCTTTAACCTTTTGCACTCGGATGTTGAGTGTGACTCAACATAGTTAGCATCGAGATTAAAATTACTCTTTGAATGTATCAATAATTTGAAATATTAAAAAAATCCAAATAAATAAGTTTGTATGAAAAGAAACTCCAGTTTTTTATTCTACTGCCGCGCTTTGTAAAATCTGGGGTATTTAAAAAATTAAATCCCGAGTAGAATAAAGGAATCGAGAAAAAAGCAAGCGAGTGCAAAGCACTCACTTGCTTTTTTCTCGATTCCTTTATTCTAATGCTAACCGTGTCAAGTCACACTCGACATCCGAGTGCAAAAGGTTAATCCTGTAAAAAGTAATCATTCCTAAGAAATTATTTGGAAGACATCAAACAGAAACAGTTAATGAGCACCACAAATGGAGAAATAGGTCACAGGTAAGAAGAGTATAGAATTAAGACGACATGAGATGACTCCCACTCGTGAAGCTTGTGAAAGCAAAGGGTCAAGGTGATGCCGAGGGCAACAGGGGAACACAGCACATCATGGATGGACATGCTTGTCAGTATAACGACTTGGAAATAACGCTTAGAAACGCTAACGAGAACACGGGACCAGTGAAAACGTGGACCCTACCAGACCACCTGGAGACGCCCGAACGAGGGCAGGGGGGGCTGAGGCTGGGGACCTGCAGCAGCCACAATCCTGGTGTCCTGGGACCACCCCTGCGAGACTAAGGGACGGCTACATCTCAAAGGAAAAATTCGCCTTCGTTTCCAAGGACATAAGCAGTTTCACTGTGCAAACCAGTGTGACTCCGAACACACCTGAGGCCCACCCGGTGCAGCTAAGTGAGCTACAGTGACACAGCGGGAGACACGTCTGCCATCAGAGTGCTCACGGCAGAAACACAGACACGCAACAACGTGTAGACAACTCCAATTCCATGGGGATTTGGAACGTACGGTGTAAATAATCCCATATAATAAAGAGGTAATATGCAAACTGACCATCACTCTAACACAAAGATGGCCGCCCCCATGTGGTCAAAGATAGCCGCCCCCATGTGGACCCAAAATGGCCTGCAGGGGAGGGCAGTTGGGGGCATTAGGCAGGCAAGCAGGTGAGTGGTTAGGAGCCAGTGGTCCTGGATTGCGAGTCAGACATCCCCTGAGGGGTCCCAGATTGGAGAGAGTGCAGGCCGGGCTGAGGGATCCCGCCCCTCCCCCATCCTGTGCACGAGTTTCATGCACCGGGCCTCTAGTGGAATATATACACTGGTCTCTGCCTCTGGTTGCTGGCACAGAGCTACTAAAACCCTTGCATTTCCCTGGGTGGACACGAGTGTCCTGTTCTTAGATCACACTGGGCGGCTCCTGGACAATGTCAGGAAGCCATGGGAGAGAGTCGGGGCCACCCACCTCCCTGCTCCAGGAGGAGAGAAGGACGGAGACGGGGAGAGCGCCAGGCGGGCCGTGTGGTGAAGATTCCACAGAACCCAGAGTCTAGGCCTCAGAGGTGTCCGGGCTGCTGAGCGCTGGTGGGGCTGGGGGGCTGGGGCGAGGCACAGAGCTCTGCCCGCCTCCCACGCCTGCCCCGTGCCTCTTAATGCTCGCCTCCACCCTCTGTCACCCCTTCCGTGATAACCAGTGTTTCTCTGAGGTCTGTGAGACGTTTCAGCAAATGACCAAACCCAGGCAGGGAGTCCTGGGAGCCCAGGCTCCCAGCTTTGCGCAGGAGAGGAGGGGAAGCAGGGGCTGGGACCGGCACTAAAGTGGGGGGTAGGGGGGCTTGCAGGACTGAGCCCTGAACCTGCGAGGTCCGAGGCAAGTAGCTCGGGGAAACAGTGCCAGTCAGGCCAGGGGACCCCGGCTGGTGCTGGACAATTGTCCGGAAGCCACGAATTCTACGAGCACCGGAGCCGAGGCAGCACGTGAGGGCTTTCTGCAGACGGAGGGCGGAGGGCGGAGGGCGGAGGGCGGGGGCCTGCACACCCTGGTGTAAAGCAGCATTCTCTGATCGTGCTTTTGTGGCAGCCATTCTGTGGGAGTTTCTGTGGTGAAGGCGGTTGGCCATCTCGGGGTTCTTTTTACGTCAATTACACGGAGAAAGGTCTATTTGGGGCCAGTGAGCCATTCTGAGGCCGCAGCAGAGAAGCCTGAGTCACAAAGTACCAGCTACTTCCACTGCGTCCTTCAAAGCCGCACAGAAAGCCGTGCGCCAGGTGCCTGCCTGGGACTGGCTGCCCCACACCCATGTGTCCTACGGCCCTGCCACCGAGGGCGCGGGCACGCTGCTGTCCGCGAGGGCACCCGGCACACTTAGCTGTCAGGTGGGCACCTGGACACACTTAGCTGTCAGCGAGGGCACACTTAGCTGTCAGGTGGGCACACTTAGCTGTCAGGTGGGCACACTTAGCTGTCGGCGTGGGCACCCGGCACACTAAGCTGTCAGGTGGGCACCTGGACACACTTAGCTGTCAGCGAGGGCACACTTAGCTGTCGGCGTGGGCACACTTAGCTGTCGGCGTGGGCACACTTAGCTGTTGGCGTGGGCGCCCGGGCACGCCTGGCCATCAGAGTGGGCGCCCGGGCACACCTGGCCGTCAGAGTGGGCGCCCGGGCACAGCAGGGCAGTGCTCATGTCCTGCCTCTCCCTGAGCGGTGGATGCTAGAGACACGCAGGAGGGACTGGCGTGCATACTCACCGCAGCTGGCGGGGTCCTCGTCGGAGCCGTCCTGGCAGTCCAGGTCCCCGTCGCAGGCCCAGCGCCGGGGGATGCAGTGCCCGTTGCGACACTGGAAGTTGGACGCCTCACAGGTGTGGTAGACGGCTGCCGGCAACGAGGAGAGAGCAGTCAGCACCCTCCTCTCGCTCCCCCTGGACCGCCAGGAGCTGCCCAGGAGGGGCTGCCTGGGGCCTGAAGGGAGGGGTGGGCGCGGCCTCCTGCAGGGCGGGAGCTGAGGCGGGGGACCACAGTGCTACACCAGCAGACGTACCCGCTACCAGCCTGCGCTTCCACCACCAGGGGGAGCGGCATTCCCTGCTGCCGCTGAACGGGGCGCAGAGGGTGAGACACAGGCCCCGGCACAGGGGAGTAGGGCTGGCACCAGGCGGCCCAGGGCCCGAGCCCGCGCTTCCACTCGTCCTCGCTACTTTCCTTCCCACGTAAACCCCTCGCGCCTGCTGGCTCCGCCGCCCGGAGACTCCCGCGGTGTCAGGAGCCCGGCCGGACCGCCCAGCACCGTCCGGGCGTGTCACCCGCTGTCCTGCCATCCAAGGACCTGCACACTCGGAAGGGCCGTGACTTCAGAATCTCAATAAACTACCCAATTCCAAATGTGGAAACCTCACGTCCAAAAAGCATAAGAGATTTTCCAAAATCACAAGGCGAGCGAGCCCCAGAACCGGGACCGTCGAGAGCAACGTCTGCCCGGCAACCAGGACGCCCGGCACCCACCGCAGCCACCACAGAGCGGAGGCGGGGACGGCGGGCACGTGGTCCGCGGACAGCCGCCTGGGCCCGCGTGGGCTGCGCACAGGACGTCATTCAGAAACAGCTCCGAGCCCTGGGCAAGCCCTGGCTGCTTTGGCTCGATGGACAGAGCATCGGTCCCGTGTTTCAGTCCGGCCAAGGGCACACGCCCGGGTTGCAGACCCCCAGGAGGGGGCGTGCAGGAGGAAGCTGATCCATGGTTCTCTCTCATCATTGATGTTTCTCTCTCTCTCTCCCTCTCCCTTCCTCTCTGAAGTCAATAAGAATATATAAATTTTAAAAAGCCTGGGTCAAATGTACACTCTCGGCCTTAAACCCGACCAGCACCCCTACTTGCCCTCTCCGCCAGTGCTCCTGTCTGCCCCTGACTGCGTGGCGGCCAGGCCCGCCCTCCTTGCCACGGGCATCGAACAGCCTAACCGAGCTGGACGGGCTTGCTGCCGGTTTAACTACGCGGCTAGGACGTCTTCACAACGGGAGGAAGCAAAGAAAACCAACCAACAAACAGGCCGTGGAGCGCAAACGGCGGCGATTTATCCAGGCGAGATGGTGCGCAATACGCTACCCAGGGCTGGGAGATGGGTCCCATGCTCTCGAGAACGTCTCCTGAAGCCGGGCTACGGTTTGCAATCGTCTGAAACACAGCCTGACCTTTCCCGCCAGGTGGCCGTACCTGCCTCCTCACCTCTCTGAAGATCACGCTGGGCCTGACAGCATGCACAGCAGGCCACAACACGCCTCAAGATCCGACTTCGCACCCGGAGTCCACTGCAGGTCTTTAAAACAGACCTCCCTCTGATAAGAAGAGTACGTGTGGCATGCATGTTACAGGAGCTTCTGCCCCAGGAACAGCTGTTGCCTGGAAACATCTTGATTTATTGGCTTTCCAAGTCTGACAGCCCTTAAACAAAGCCTTGCTCATGCTCATAGACACTTGCCGGAGCTCATTTCCACTGGACCTATTTGTTGCATTCGGCCCATGCGCTTCATGTCGAACTGAAACACTTTGGAGGGCTCTCGGAGTCCCCAAGCAGGAATTCTGAGCGGCGAGTGGAGCCCGCCAGACCCCACCGAGGCCGAATGCAGAGCCTGACGGTCGGCACGATCCCACGCGTGCCGGGACTCTCCTTCCTGCCTCTCCGTCTTCCGAGGAACTCCGAGCTCCCGAGACCGAGGGCCCGGTACACCGTGTGTGCTCAGTTCGTAACTTCTTTGAAGGTAAGGGTGAGGGGAACTGGCTCTGATACAGACTAAGGAACATGCGGAAGGTCAAGAACAATCCTTCGCACGGCAGGATGACGGTGACGGAATGATGGGAGAGCTGACGGAGTCAGTCGTGACATCAGAACACACCGCGCTCCCCCCAGAGGCCGCCGTCCCACACTCAGCGCGGGCTCCGCAAGCCCGTCCCAGGAACCGCAGGCGGGCCGCCCTGACTGCCGCGATGCGGGAGCAGCGCCTCATCGCTACAAACCCGCACCCCCGGGGCGTGAGCCGGGCCACACGCTAGGATCAACACAGCCAGATGGTTCAGGGCACAAAAAGCAACACAGAGCATCGAGGGCGCGGACAAATAAAGGTCAGGTTCGAACGAGAATCCGACAGACATTCTGGAGATGGAAGACAGGAAACAAAAACACTCAGCCGATGTGTGGGAGAGCAGGTGAGGTGCAGCGGAAAAGAGGACGGTCGGACTGGAAGGGAAATCTGAGAAAGGACATGACATGCCAGCGGACGGGAGAGACAGGCGCCGGAGGCGTGAGCGACGGAAGGGAGTCGGGCTGCGGCCACGGGACGAGCCCTGAGCGAGCGGGAGACACAGCCGCGAGGACAAGGCTGCCACGTCCCAGGACCAAGGGAAACGCAAACCCTCCTACTTTAGGAGGAACCCAGCAGGGTAAGATTCCACACCGCGGAGGCGACGCGGCATCACAACAGCCGGCCCACCACACGCACACGAGATAAAACGCTGACGAGAACCGGGGAAACGGTGCGATCACTGCCCAGCAGGTAACCCACCAGGACTGACGTCAGCCGGAAGGAGGCCGGAGCAAACAGAGCGCCGTGAGACGCCACGGAAAGGACTGCGCACCAAGGATGCGGGTGCACCTGCAGCCAGGCTCGCGAGTGAAGCGAAGGCGCAACTACACCAACGAAACCTTAAGAGCTCCCGCTCCGCAACACGGCCGGCCACGGGAGCGCGGCTCACAGAGCGAAGGTGCCCGGAGAACAGGGAGGTGCCCTGAGGAAGTTACTAGAAAACAGCAAGAATCACTGACTTCAGGCTTCTGAATCGTGAAACAAAACACTATTCAGTGTTTTAAGTGCAAGTGTGGGCACTGCGTGCAGTTAGGACGAAAGCATGCTGAAGCCGGGCAGGTCCGGGCCAGAGGGAACGGGCGAAGCACACACGGAGAGCAACAGTAACGGCACACAAGTCAAGTGTTCAAGGTCAAACCGGCGCAGAGGGGCGGGAAGCGCCTCAATCCCATGGAAAGCAGAGGGAGGAGAGGAAGAGCAAGGAGCACGGCCCGCACAGACCGGAGAGCAGCTGGGGTCAGCAGCTGGGGTCGGCAGGTCAGCTGCCCTGACCTGTGATCTTGGGCTCTGCACAACTGACTTGGTCGGGCAGTGAAGTGACAGGCCACACATCTCAACGAGCTCACACCAACCTCCGACAACGGGCGGTGTGGAAGCGCG
This sequence comes from Cnephaeus nilssonii, assembly GCF_951640355.1. Classification (NCBI taxonomy): domain Eukaryota; kingdom Metazoa; phylum Chordata; class Mammalia; order Chiroptera; family Vespertilionidae; genus Cnephaeus; species Cnephaeus nilssonii. The sequence continues at coordinate 2,320,888 of NC_137093.1, forward strand.
GCCACGGGACGGAGGGCGCCGAGGTGGACTGAAGGACAGCTGCGCGCTGGGTGCGGGGAAAATCCCCACAAGGCGATGAAGTACTTTTTCATTCCCCCACAACTTCCCCAACCTGCTCTCCCCCATCCACCGTGCTGCACACGCCTCCATGCACTCCGCCAGCCACAACAGCTGTGCAATCCACAGGAGGAACCCATTACTCAGCAGAATGAGGACAGCACCTCGACCTCACACCACACCATCAGCCTCCCGCTGATAGACGTGTTGTCTCCAAGTTCATTTTTAATGAACTCTCACCCCAAGGAGATGCAAGCACCGTTTAGGTTCTCAGTATCGGGGAACCTCTGATGCGCCGAGATTCAGAAACATGAGCCACTTCAGTGCCTCCACACTTGGCCCCTGATGAGGGGACCGGCTGTGAGTTGCTGACTGCTGGCCCTGAAGTAAGCGCAGCCTGAGCCAGCACATAACCCAACGCCGTGTCACTGGGGACACGTTCAGTTCACTGAGCACCATTCACAGCGAGACGCCCTCACTGCAGGACACGGCTGACCTGCATGCGTCCTGAGCGGCGGCCGGCCCGCTGTGGAGAAGCACTGAGCGGGTGGTATCTGGGCCCCCGCAGGGCTCCAAGATGAGCGGAGCAGGCCCCAGGACCGCGTGCGGACACTGACCCGTGCAGTTGGCTTCGTCGGACCAGTCCCTGCAGTCATTGTCGCCGTCGCACACCCAGGAGGCACGGATGCACAGGCCCGAGCTGCAGTTGTACTCGTCGTCCCGGCACTGGTGCGTCTCTGCAGGTGAAACCAGGTGTGAGGACAGCGCGGTCCGGCCCTGCTGCGGAGTCCGGGGGGTCACAGTGCACCCAGCCCTCCGACGGGCCGGCGGCAGGCGAGCACTTCGCAGGGAGCGCGGCACCGAGGAGGCCGCTCACCGCCTGCCTCTGGGGAAGAGCCGGCCACCAGCTCCGTGCACCTGACAAACCTGTTCCAACGCCTGTTGGGGGAGGATGGGAAGCGCCCTCGCTGCCCACAAAGCAGAACTTTAAAGACACAGAAGCTTCCAGAGACGGAGCCTGTGGCCCAGAAAAGGGGCATGAACAGTCCTGAGGGCGCTCAGCTCAGGGAGGTCAGTGCTGACCCTGCCCACAGAGGGGGCGGGCTGCTGCTTGGCTGCGGGCTGTCCCGGCGGGAGGGGGCAGCAGGCGCTCCAGGACCTGGAGGGAGGCTACGCCGCCGGGTCGGTGTCCTGAGCACAGCAGCGAAGCAGCGCCTGGAGATGGAATTTTAGCCCGGCCGGCGTGCTCAGTGGTTGAGCGTCGACCTGTGAACCAGGAGTCCCGGGTTCGATTCCTGGTCAGGGCACATGTCCGGGATGCGGCCTCAGCCTCCAGTGTGGGGCGTGCAGGAGGCAGCCGATTGATGATTCTCTCTTATGTTCCTCTCTCTCCCTCTCTGAAATCAATAAACACACATTAAAAAAGAAATGGAATTTTAAAACCGCTTCAACAACAGAAGCAGACAAGCCTCTGGCCCAGGGTGGCGGCCTCGCTGGCGACGTACGAAGAGGCTGGGCCTGCGGAGGGTCCATGGCCTCCGGCCCTCCGGCCCTCCGGCAGGTTGAGGACCCGCTCCCGGGGCGGGGATCTGACGGTGCTGTGGATTTAATGGTCAAACACGTGCCAGGGAGGGAGGGAGAGGCCGCCAGCAATGCAACCACACAGCTTCCTTCCCACCAGAGCAAAACTCCCCGCACTGAACCCCTCGTGAGGAGGAGGAGGTGGGCGGGATGAAGGGGAAATAGTGTGCATCCCAAAGACTGTTCTGGAACTTCATGTTTCTACAAAGATGGAAAAATGTATGTAATTCACCCCAAAATGCTCTGAGAGGCAGACAGGAGCCTTAGTCCCTGTGAGGCGGCACCTGCTGCTGAGCAGGCCCTGCCAGATGCAAGCTCGGCCCCCGGACTGGCTCTCTCCCCCTCTCCCTTCCTCTCGGAAATAAATAAAACATAAATAAAAAGAAAATAACACAGCTCACAAAGGTGCGGATCTGTGTCCTCAGGAGGCTCACCTCCCAGCCGCCCAGAGGCGTGGCATCTGCTGGGCTCTGACCGGCACTGGGCTCACTCAGAACCCCCCTCACTGCTGCGGCCACACGCACGCGGCACCCTGCGCGGTGAACCGGGCGCTGCTCCAGAGCCAGCCCGGCCCGCGCGTGCACGGAGGGTCCGGCCGCGGGCCTCTAACTCCCACGTGGCTGTCAGAACCCCGGGCGGCCTCCCAACAGCCCCTGGCCTCCGTCCCTTACCGCAGCGGCTTTCGTCACTGTTGTCGCCACAGTCGTCCTCCAGGTCGCATTTGTAGGAGAGCGGGACGCAGGTCCCCGACTCCTGGCAGCGGAACTGCGTCTCCAGGTCACAAACGGTGGTGGCTGAGACGGAGAGAGGACACACTCACCGGTGCGTTCACTCCCTGAACACCAACGCCGCTGGGAGGGGAGTTTAAAGGCGGAGCAGGTTAGCTGCAGCCCCGGGAACAGCTCAGACATGTGGAGACGAAGCGCCCGGGAGCCACGTTCACCACCACGGCGTCCGGGCGCATCTGGCTGGGAGAGCAAGTGACGGGCGGGGTACCTCCGAGACCCCTCAGGTGGGAGGTGCCCAAGGAAGTGGCCGGAAGTCCTTTACCTAGAAAGCCCCCAGGCGCTGCCCTCCGCGTGTGCACACAGGTGGAGGGGAGGTGGGATCTGCAGCAGCGACGGGCTCTGCAGTCAAGTCGGTGTCACCCCTGCTCCGCCCCCCAAGAGTTCACTGTGACCCCGAGCCTGTCGCTCCACAGTGAAGGAGGGAAAGGCAGCCCTGGCTGGTGTGGCTCAGTGGATAGAGTACTGGCCCGCAGACCAAAGGTCCCGGGCTCGATTCCAGTCAAGGGCACGTACTTCGGTTGCAGGCTGGCCGGCCCTGGTCGGGGTGCGTGCAGGAGGCAACCCATTGATGTGTTTCTCTCACATGGAGGCTTCCTCTGTCTCTCTCTCTCCCTCTCTCCCTCTCTCCCTCTCAGTCAGAGGGAAGATCCTGGGTGAGGATGACCAACAACAACAGGAGGGGAAGAGGCACCGTGGCCGCGTGTCAGCCTTGCTCCCTCCCTCGCCTGTTAAACGAAGACGATACCCACCCACGGCGTCCCCATGACGGTGAGTAAGAAAACGTGTGGGTCAGAGGCCACCAAATGGGGTGAAACATAACGTCACTGCTCCCCTCACCATCCCTGTGCCCTGGGCCTCAGAGTGAGATCGAATTAGCTTCCCCTTTAAACAGCAATTGTCTCTGCTGGAGCACAGCCCCTGGGACCCCCCGATTCCAGGCCACATCCACTCTGCTCCCCCACCTACGCTCGGGTCACCTCTGCTCACCTGCAGGCTCTGTGGGAGGGCCTACCCAAGTTTGACCTGGGTGCCCCATGCCACCCGTCCTCACATTCATCTCTCCAGGGCAGCTGGCTGCTCACTTTATTTATTTACTTATTTTTAATCCTCATCCGAGGATATTTTTCCATTGATTTTTTTTAGAGAGAGTAGAAGAGAGAGAGAAACATTTACGTGAGAGAAACACATGGATTGATTATCTCCTGCACGAGGCCCGACCAGGGCCTGGCCCAGCGGGGAGCCTACAACCAAGGTATGTGCCCTTGACCGGAATTGGACCCAGGACCCTTCGGTCCGTAGGCTGACGCTCTATCCACTGAGCCAAACCAGCAAGGGCAGGCTGCTTGCTTTGTAATTCCCCTTCAGACTTTAAACGGTGCCCATCCAGCTCCCAGTATCCCCTGGGCCCCATACAGAGACGGAACAAGGGTCTTCTGTAAATACTGTTGAGTAAGGTGTGAACATATTACTGACTAACAGAGGGCAAAGCTACTAACAACTGACTAAAGAGGCTAAATTTGTCTGTAAACCCTGCTCAACAGAATCAGATACTTCAGTAGGGAGGCCTTAGAACTTACATTGTCCAAAGACGACATGTATATGCACACACACCAATGTCCCCACCTGCCAGACCACACTGGGATGGCACATGGCGCCGGAGCCCAGGCAGCCAGCACCCGCTTCCTGTGGTGGCATCTGGCCCACCTCCAAAAAGGTGAGCATCGAACTCACAGATCCAGACGCCACCTGGTCACTGCCCGCCACCAGCTTGCCCGACTCCCGCCTTCCGCCACATGATGCTTATCTGTAACCCTCTTACAACGATGGAGTCAACTGATATGTGCGGGTCTGTTTTAAATAATAATACGTATCTAGTTGGGTATACAGAGGTGTGTTCTCTGGATGGCTTACATGCATCACCAATCATGACGGGCGAGCCAGCACCCTGGACCAGCGATTCTCAGCCGGTATGCCAAAGGCATTGTTAAAGCGCACACTACCTGTCAGTCAGGGGCACCGGCCTCTTCCCTTAGACTGTCCAATAAAAAAACAACAACAGCCAACACACAGCCATCCGGCACGGTGTGAATGAATCCAAATTACGGCTGTTTTGTCAGGTCAGCAAAACATACGTCTTTTGGTTTAGTTTGTGGTGCCATGAGCTGAAAAAGATTGACAATCACTGCCCTAGATGGCCAGGCCCACCCAGGAGCTGACCAGCCTTCTGTGTAACAGGAAACGCTTAACGTCTCAGAACTCGGCCCGGGGGGACTCACGGCAGTTCCGCTCATCGCTCAGGTCTCCGCAGTCGTTGTCAAAGTCACACCGCCAGACGCTGCTGATGCAGTTTCCGTTGCTGCAGCGATGCTGGCTGCGGAGACAGGCGCTCTCTGTGGGCGGGAGGGCGGGAGGGCGGGAGAAACAAAGCCGGGTTACTCTCACTCGGACCAGCCCTTCTCTCCCGAGTTTCCATTTCTCTTCCTCAAGGGCATGCCGAGAGGGTAAAGCAGGAGAGAGGTGCACGCCGGGTCGGGGCCTCGCTGGCCTCTTCGCTCGTCCAGTCACACTTCAAGGAGAGGCCAGGAGGGGTGTGCAGCCGGGCACGATGGTGAACAAGGGCACGATGGTGAACAAGGACAGCGATGACGCCCACTGGGCCTCGTGGGTAGAGAAACCATATACCGATGTCAGAAAAGTAATTACTCCTTCAGACATGGCATCTGCACAGTGTCCAAACACACGTGCTCAATGTCTCCATAGCTACATGTACCCTATGTAGTTATATGCATTCAATTTACCAACCGAGTGTGTTAGGAAGGCTTTCCTTACCAGCTGTGAGGGTTTTTCTTTAAAGCAAGCAGTAAGACCCTCCACAGAAAGCACGCGTTGTTTAGTGAGGTCCAGAACCCGTGACCACTGGCCTCAGTCTGGGGGACCACGGGTGTTCTAAGGGGACACAGAGCCTGGTCCCCCTCTCCCGGGACTTGGTGTCAACTCTTTCTTCCCAAACGCCCGCCAGAGCCTGAAGAGTTTCCTGTGCCTGAAAGCGAGCTCGTCCTCCTCCATTTGTCTTCTCAGAGACCAGAGGTGACCTCACGCCCTAGACTAAGCGGCTGCTGTGGAGGCGGGGGGTACCTCACAAAGCAAAGAGCCTGGAGCCCAAGGAAGAGGAAACTCAGGCCTTGAACTGGGTGCTTCCCAGCAAGGCCCCCAGGACTCACCTCACGGGCAGAAACAGGAGGCTGAGGACCAGGGAAGTGGGGAGGGGAAAATTAGACAGGAAAAAGGTCAACAGCTTTTCAGAGGAAAAGTTCAGAACCCGTGCATTCAAATTCAAAGGGTGAGAGGGAGGCGGCTGCTGCAGCCATTGGCCACACCGGGAACAGGGAGGCCAGGCCTGGAGGCACTCAGCCGGGAGTTCAGGGCACTTCAGGCGTGGGGAGAGGGGGTTGAGGGAGCGGGAATCAAACCGGTTCTTTCTCCCAATCCAGTGGGTCCCACCTAAGGAAGCCAGAGAGCGTGGGTGAGGGATGGGCGAGGAGAGCAGGTGGCCAGACAAGAGAAAGGCAGCCTCAAGGGCCTGCCACTTGGCATTGTGCGAAGTGGGCCTCTGGGGGCCCTCCAGCTGGGCCAGCTTTGGACGGGAGCGGTCACTGCGTCCCCAGGGCAAACAGAACGTGGGGAGGAGGGAGAGGATGTGAGAACCAAGAACTGTGGGCGTGGCCGGCATCATGGAGGAAACTCCCGAGGTGCCCACCTCAACGAGATGGGGGGAGGGGGAGGCAACTGGAAAAGGCCTCAGCCTGCTCTTTTAAATGGCCCCATGGGAGAGAGCAGACCTAGGCTATCTATGAGGGAACAGGTGACCCCCTGGAGCTCAGCCAATGAGGAGCCGGAGGAGGGACTCGCATCCCCAGATAAACAGCCTGTGATCACTGCTCCTGTGCCTGTCCCCACTCCCGCTCTTGCAAGAACGACTTAGAGGTCTCGTGCTCGCCACACTTCTGTCTCCAAGTCCGTTATTTTAACTCGGACAGGTGAGCATTTCTCACAACATTAAACCAAAGCACAAGCCCTTATCTATAATAATAAAAGCGTAATATGCTAATTAGACTGGTCAGTTAAATGACCTTCCAGATGTCCTTCTGAATGACCTTCTGGATGAAGCTGGGGCTGTAAGGGCTGAGGCAAGCCACTGTGGCTGCGAGGGCCGAGCCCCTTGCACGATTTTGTGCATCAGGCCTCTAGTTTTTAAGTCACAGCTCAGGGCTGTCCTGAATGAGGACTGAAATCCCAGGTGGACCCTGAGCCAGGTGCGTGCAGGCGCTGAGTGGTGCTGTTCCCACCGAGGGCATTTCAAGAACTCAAAGACATCAGCGAACAGAGAGCACAGGGCACAAGGGGAGGAAAGGGGACCGGGGTGGGGGAGGAAGGGGGACGGGGGAGGAAGGGGATGGGGTGGGAGGCGGAAGGGGAGGGGGGGAGGGAGGGGACGAAGGGGGAGGAAGGGGACGGGGGGGGGGGAGGGAGGAAGAGGAGGTGGGGAGGAAGGGGACGGGGGGGGGGGAGGAAGGGGACGGGGGGGGGGGAGGAAGCGGACAAGAGGGGGGAGGAAGGAAGGAGCGCACCTTCTTTCACGCAGGAGTTGTTCTTCAGCTGGTAGCCCCCGGGGCACTCGCACCGCAGGTCCCCGGCCTGGAGCTCGGTGGCCGGCACGCCCTCCGGACACCGGCAGGTCCTGCTGCCGTTGGCCCTGGGCAGGCACAGCAGGCTGCAGGGCCGGGGCACACAGGCGTTGCTCCCTGGAGGAGGCAGAGGGCGGGATACAGGTCACACCGCAGGCCGCCCGCAGCTCCCCGCCGCAGACGCCACCGCGAGGCTGAGGCGAGTGGCCGAGCTCGGCCCTCCTGGGAGGACCCCTCTGCTCAGAGCCCTCGGGGAAGCCCCTGCCCACACGCAGCCTCGCAGATCAGAGTCCCCGAGGAGCTGGTCTCTCCCGGGACTCAGAATGGGCTGCTGACGGCCACCCACGGGGACCGGGGGCTCAGCGGGAGGAAAGTCCTTCGGGCGGGTGTCCGGGGGTGCAGGGCGAGCCCAACCTGTGGAGGCCAGAGCGGCGCAGACAAACTCGGGGGATGCAGAGGAGGGAGTCCGGGCTGGACAGCACCAGGGCCCTGGAAGAGGCGGGGGGGGGGGGGGGGGGGGGCGGAGGGGGAATCAGGGGAGGGGGTAGAGAGAGGAGGTTGGGGGGGGAGAGGCCGAGGAGAAGGAGGGGAGAGCAGAAGGGAGAGAGGGGAGGGGGGAGGGGAGAAGCAGGGGAGGGGGAGGGGAGGGAAGAGGCAGGGGAAGGGAAGGAGGAAGGGGGAGGGAAGAGGCAGGTGAGGGGGGAGGGGAGAGGCAGGGGAGGAGGATGGGGGAGGGGAGAGGCAGGGGAGGAGGAAGGGGGAGGGGAGAGGCGGGGGAGAGGAGGAGCCGGGAGGAGGGGGAGGGGGAGGAGCCTGTCACAGGCCTCATTGGGCTCTGCCTGCCACACCACCAATCCACACGCAGACCAGTTCTGTTCCTCCATCCCCGTTACCCCACTTCCTGCCTTGCGGCTCTCTGAGGGTGGCGGGTGGAGTCCCTAACCGTCCCTGGGCGGAGAGGAGACGGTGAACACGATGCACAAGGTGTCCCCAGGGCAGCTCTTTCCGGGCGGAAGCGAGAGGAGGCGTGAGCCCTGAGGCAGCAACGGGCACGCCGTGAGCAGCAGCGCAGGCCGGACTGGGGGGCCAGCATCGCCAACACGGAGCGAATGAGCCTGAGCCTCTGATGGAGCTCAGGGTGAGGAGCCCGCTCCCCGCACCCGCAGAGCCCCGCCTGGCCCTTCCGCCGCGACGCCCTCCGGCGGCCTCGCGGGCCTGCGGCCGGGAGACGGGCTCACCGGGCCTCACTGTCCCTGGGTGTGGGCGCTTCCCAGTGCGAACGGCACCCCACACCAAATAAACCGCCATCGCCGGCGCTCAGGCCCACGGAGTACAAGACGCCACAAACAGAAAACACCCCCCTCGGAGGGAAATCCACAGGGAGAGCTTTCCAAAGGGTCCCCCAGATAACCTCACTCCCTAACGGCTGAGGCTCCACTCAGAACAGCCGCCACGGCCGCCATGCCAGACCCCAGCCGCCCGTCCTCAGGGAGCCGCCCCGTCCTCAGGGAGCCGCCCGGTCCTCAGGGAGCTGCCCCGTCCACAGGGGCCACGGCTGCGGCGGGAGTGCCACTCGGGCCACCACTCCACCAGGACGGGCCGGCTTGGTGTTCACGGTGACGCCGCTGCCGTCCGCTCGCCGCTCCTCGCGGGAAAGGAGCCGGGAAAGCCAGACCCTCAGCCGTGTCCCTGGGCAGCTTCTCCAGCCGCAGCTCTGCCCTCCCCGGGCCACATGCCAGTGCCAGGGAAGAGCCGGCGTGTCGGTCACTCCGGGGACAGACCTGGCTGGCCGGAGTGGGCGAGGCCCTGCCGGCCGGAGCGCACTGGGAGAGAATCTAACCCTAACCAGGGACTTCGCGCTCAGGCTCTGAGCTCTCGCCGCGCGTGGCTTTTGGCTCCTGCGCCCCCTGGTTTGGCTCCTGCCTGTGTTGCCTCCACAGCCATGTGGCCATGCGGACCCCACACGCGATGGACGGTGGCCTGCGGGGACACAAGCTGAGCCAGCCGGTGCTGGGCTGGACCCGGCTCCCACAGGGCGAGGACCCCCTGGACAGGGCCCTGCTGCTCGCTCTGCTGACGCCCAGCTGCACGTCTACGACGGGACGGAGGGAGGTGGGGCTTTGGGAACCCAGGGCCCATCCCACGGAAACACAGCTTTCTGCCCTGCTCACCCCCCACCCCGGGGGCCTCTGAAATACTCGTTCCAGTGGGACCCCAAGAACCCCACTTCCACCAGCAACGGGGGAGACGAGCCCCTCTCCTATCCTGTAACAAAAGAGGACTCCTCACTCAATAGGCCAAGAAACTGAACAACGATCGAATGTTTGGAGAACACTCAGTCACAGGGTATTTTCACAGGGTTGTGTCTATAAAATACTAACGTTTTCACACCCAGCAAACGCTCCTATGCAAAGAGGCAATAGCCAAAGGCACAGAACCCAGCACGGGATGCAGCGTTCAGGGGCCCGGGCTGGGCAGAGACGCATGAAACCAACCAGTCTTAGGGTCAACCCCAAACCATGCTGACCAGGTCACTGACCCCAAGAGGCAGGCAGGGCAGGAGTGCGGGGCTGGGACAGAGCCGCGTGCAGAGAACAGGGTCACGTGTCAGGGGGAGCCTGCAGGGCAGGGTGCAGTTCAACAAAGCACTAGCCTGGCCCTCCCACGGGGCCAGTCTGTGTCGGAAAATGGGGAACAGGAAGGGCATCACCCCAATGTGAAGGGGTCCCCTTAGGAGACCAAACACAGCCCTGTGATGTCTGTCAGAGTCAGAACGTGCCCTGACTTCCTCTTTGGAAAATTCTTCCAGAAGGTACTGGACTGCAACGCTCCCTCCCTCAGATGGCCTGCCGGCGCTGCTCCTGCTACACAGGCTAAGGAACCAGAGGGAACCTGCTGGGGCTCAGCAGCCCCTGTCAGCACAGCCGCGAGGCAACAGCACAAGTGATGACCGTTTTCAGATTCACAGACGTCCCTGCAGCTGGACGAGGATCAGCAGGGACGAAGGGCCTGGGAGCCCACATTTCCCCTCGACCCCTGGGGGGCCGCCCTGGCCAGCAAGCACCCCTAGCCTTGCCCTCCTCCTGTCCCTTAACAATAAGAGATGACGGAGTCCAGTCTCTCTTAAGATGGATGTGAGAATTAGTTCTCCCACCTTCTCTAGCAAGGCCTTCTCAATCAATAAACCTTTGCTTGCTCCCAACACTGACTTACTCAACATTGGCCTTTTTTTGAGGCATCAGGTACACGAACCTTGGGCCTGTAATAGAGCCAGTTAGGAGCCAAAAACACCATCTTAGTTATCTATTGAACTCAAACCCACCCCATGATATATACCTGCCCTCATTATAAACAGTTAAAAGCATGCGCTTCCTCAGGCTCTGAGGAAGAACTCCAGGGGCTCCCACAGACGTTAGCTCATTGCAGCACCAACTAAACACATCAACAGCCTCGCAAAGTTAGCTGCTGAAGGAAGAAAGACTCTGTGAAGAGTGAATTCCAGCAATACTACGCACACATCAGCCAGGTGTAAAGGTGAAAAGTGCATCTGTCGAAAAGCAAATAGCTCAAACTGACAAAGGTTCCAAATCAACAAAGTTCCATCACAGACAAGAACCAATGAAGCTGCGAAGTCAGCCGTGTCCCAGGAGGGCCCGGTGGCTTCGGGGGCGACAGCGGCAGCCGAGCGACGTCAGCGCAGCCGCAGTTCAGACTCTTAGCACTCAGCACGCAGTGCAGAGTTCCTCAGCTCGACTTCCATGTCCTCGTCCACAACATGGAGATGCGGACAGGACACGTGGATTTGGGGAAGACGAACTGAGGTCACACCGCCCATCGAGCACATTAATGGGTGTTTTTGGGGGAAGTGGGCCTCTGGGGGCCCTCCAGCAGGGCCAGCTTTGGACGGGAGCGGTCACTGCGTCCCCAGGGCAAACAGAACGTGGGGAGGAGGGAGAGGATGTGAGAACCAAGAACTGTGGGTGTGGCCGGCATCATGGAGGAAACTCCCGAGGCGCCCACCTCAACGAGACAGGGGGCGGGGGAGGCAAGTGGAAAAGGCCTCAGCCCGCTCTTTCAAATGGCCCGATGGGAGAGAGCAGGCCGAGGCGACCTATGAGGGAACAGGTGACCCCCTGGTGCTCAGCCAATAAGGAGCCGGAGGAGGGACTGAGTAAATGGGCTGTGCACGCTGCCCCAGGTGTGCCTGTACACCCGGACGGACACCCGCTCTCGAAAGAGCATTGAAGTCTCGTTTCGCCATACTTCCGTCTCTGAGTCTGTTATTTGAATTCAGACAGGTGAGCATTTCTCACGTTATGACATCACAATGCCTTAAGAGATGTAGTTATTATCATCATCTTTACTTTACACTCACAGAAAGTCCTCCACGTGTCAAGAGCAGACAACAAAAACAACAGACTGCCTGGCGCCAAGGATTGGCACCCAGAGCAGGAATCTGCAATACTCAGTGTCCAAAGGGGCAGGCAGGCTCGAGCGGGCAAGCTCAAGACCAGGCGACACCCCACTGCACGTGAGCTGTGCCGGCAGCCAGATGCCCTGGCAAAAGCCTCGATGTAACCCACACTGGCCTGTCGGAGATCACAGCCCAGGACTGCGGCAGGAGGTCCCGGGAGGCAGCAGACAGCCACGATTTCCCTTCACGTCCAACAGCCCCTTCCCTGGAAGTGTGGCCGCAGGTCAGCTGGGAGGAAGCGACCTGCCAACACGGGCGTGAGGGCCAGGGCTGCGGTTCGGCTGACCACGGTGTTTCAGGAGCGGCCTGTGCTCACGGGGACGCGCACGCTCCCAGGGACTCGTCAAGATGCAGGCCAGCCTCCTGGGCCAGGCGGGAACCGAGAGATGGTGGTCAGCGGGCTGGTGTCCTGGCCAAGGCCCCGAGAGCCCAGTCACGAGCTGGGAGCTGAGCCCTTCATCGCCCCAGTTCAGGCCAGATACTTCCTCTAAGAACAAACGTGGCCTCTCCACTGAGTGGCAGAACTGGAACAAAACTCAGCTCTTGGGCTGCCAGGGGCGTTTGGGAAAACAAATTCCTCTCTAAGATGTCACTCCCGAATCTTCCACGGATCCTGTTCCAGCCCTGCCCAGCGCAGGTCGGCCGTGAGGACAGAACAATACTGACTTACAGTTCTCATGCGCCCTCCTTGGCCCCAGGGGGGTCATGGCATCTCTAACCGTATTACTTCCCTTTGTCAGTTTTCTCCCAGCACAGCCTGCCAAGCCGGCAGGACAATGCCGCATTCTAATTCAAGCCGGAGCCCGGCAGTGTGTCCCGCCAGGGAGTCAGCCGACCCGGGGCCGCCTAACCCCGCGGCCGAGGCGGCGCTTCCTGAACGGGCTGTCCTTGGAGAGCCTGACCTCTCTCCTTAGTGCCCACTGTGCGCGGAGGACGTCACCAGAGGGAAGGCCATCTGGGACAGAGGCCGCCAGGACGGGAGGCCAGAGCCTCCGAGCAGCTCAGAAGCCACAGCCAACCATCTTTAAGAAAGCTACTGACTGCACCTCCTTCTCATCCCTTCTTCTTCCAACACACATGAAGTGGGCACCTACTAAGTGCCAGGCACCGGTAAAACCACTGAGCAAAACGAAAAGAGAATGTTCACCCTGGGGTTTGGCGTTTCGTGGTGGGCACACAGCGAGTCATCACAGAGCTGCACCTCGAACCACGGCAGATGCGTGCTCGTCTGAGCCACGAGGCCCAGAGGGGATCCTGCCAGGAAGCAGCACTGCCTGCTCCCCCAGCGCAGCCCGGCCCCGGGAAACGGCGCCGCCCCGGTTGGGTGTGCGGGGTGGTGTGGCCCCTGGGACAAGTGTGTGGCAGGAACGAAGCACATGCAGGGCCCCCTGCATGTCCTCTCAGTGAGGACTGTAATTGCCTACCAATCACCAGCACTCCGGGCAGGCAACACATGCCTCTTCCAGCTGCTTGTGTCTCATTAGGATAGGATCACGATGCCGTTGGGAAGAAGTGAACAATGTGCCTGCCACTGAGACGGGCTGTGGCTGGATAACACTGGCTGTGGTTGGATAACACTGGCTGTGGCTGGCTGAGACTGGCTGTGACTGGCTGAGACTGGCTGTGGCTGGCTGAGACTGGCTGTGGCTGGATAACACTGGCTGTGGTTGGATAACACTGATGGTGGCTGGCTGAGACTGGCTGTGGCAGGCTGAGACTGGCTGAGACTGGCTGTGGCTGGATCACACTGGAGGTGGCTGGCTAACACTGGCTGTGGCTGACTGATTCTGGCTGAGACTGGCTGTGGCTGGCTGAGACTGGCTGAGACTGGCTGTGGCTGGATAACACTGGAGGTGGCTGGCTGTGGCTGGCTGAGACTGGCGGTGGCTGGCTAACACTGGCTGTGCATTACTGATTCTGGCTGAGACTGGCTGTGGCTGGCTGAGACTGGCTGTGGCTGGCTGAGACTGGCTGTGGCTGGCTGAGACTGGCTGAGACTGGCTGTGGCTGGCTAACACTGGCTGTGGCTGGCTGAGACTGGCTGAGGCTACGAAGCTGCTGGGGCAGAGGCTGCAGCACCAGCCCTTTTCTGGGACCCACCACCAAGATGAGGGAGGAGAGCCTTACCCGCAGCCTTCCCCTTGTAGAAAACCTTCATGTCCATCAGCCCCGGGAGCTGGCTGGCCAGCAGCGCCACCTGCGACCCGCCCTGCTTGGAGGCTCGGAAGATGCTGAGCTGTGACCAGTCGTCCCAGTAGAGGTCGTTCTGAAAAGAAAACGTCGGCTCTTTAGTGTGGCTCTGGGCTTCCCTCCGGGCCCCGGCGAGGAGAGCTGCCGGGGAGGGACACCGCGGGCACTGGCCGCCGTCGGCTCCTCTGGACCTCACGCCATGTGAGTTCATCCAAACCGCAGCCACACCACACTGAGGCACTGCCCCAACAAAACCACTCGGTCCGCACTCACGCTTGCCCACAAGCCCACCCCTTCCCTTTGAAATCTGCTTCTCAATGTGGGGAGAACCTTTCCTTCCACAGAGCCAAGCGGGGTGGCCGGCCCCCCAGGCACAGGCTCCTTGGGGGCCACAGAGAGGCCGGGCAAAGCTTCCCGGAGCCGCGGGCCGGAGCTGAAACCAGGGACGGGCACCCATGGGCTGAAACAAACAGCCTCAAGTCTGGAAATGAGCTCTCTTCCGGAAGTTGGACTAGCCACTCTGCAAACCCAGCCCGTTCGTCACAGCAGTGTGCTCACACCCTGGGACGGGGCGGGCCGCGAGGCAGCCCACCTTGAAGACGGCGATGGCGTAGGGGTGCGGGAGGCCGCTCAGGAGGACTGAGCGCCGCTGGCCATGGAGGGAGACCCGCTCGATGCAGTCCAGGTAGGCGTCCGTCCAGTAGACCCACTGCTCGTCCACGGAGATGCCATTGGGCCACTTCACGTCCTCTGACACTAGGGGGTGCACAGCAGAGCCGTCCATGTTGCTCCGGTAAATGCCCGGCCTCAGGTCTCCCCAGTCGGTCCAGAGCATCACCCTGTCCAACCAGAGAGCATGTGTCACCAGCCCTGCTCCCAGGGCGGCGGCCCTCCCACCAGTGGGTTATTTCAGCCTTATTATCACAATATGTAATCAGAATACCGAAACCATTTCATTCCTGACCCACAAGTTCCTGTACTGGGCGTTTTCTATGTATATAATCAAGTAATGCAAAGATAACATAAAAAAGATGGTCATCGTAGCAAAGACTGTTCATACTAGCAAAAATAATCTAAACTAATAAGAGAAATATGGTAATTGACCATCACTCAGCAATGCCCACAGCCAATCAGCAGGGAATATGCAAATTAGTGGGACAAAGATGGCGGTGGCCACGGACACAGCCGGAGTGGGCAGGAGGCTTGGGTTGCCCCCAGCGATGGAGGAAGCCAAGCTTCCCACCTGCCTGGGCCGACTGCCAAAGGAGGGGCCTGAAATGGCCCTCACAGCCCCTCACCTAGGCTGGCCAGGTACCCCAGTGGGGACCCCCACCCTGAAGGGGGTGTGGCTGGTCTGAAAACGGCCCTCAACCCCTCACCCAGGCTGGCCATGCCCCCCCCAGCGGGGACCCTCACCCCATGGGGGCATGGCCAGCCTGCAAACCACCACAGGCCCCTCGCCCAGGCCGTCCCGCCCCCCAAGGGAACCCCCACCCTGATCCGGACACCCTTCAGGGCAAACCAGCTGGCCCCCACCCATGCACCAGGCCTCTATCTATACTAATAAAAGGGTAATATGCTAATTAGACTGGGAGACCTTCCAGGATACCTTCCGGATGTTCTTCTGGACAAAGCCATGGTGGCGGGGCCAAGGTAGAGGCGGTTAGGGGCCAAGAGGGGAGGGCAGTTGTGGGTGATCAGGTTGGTGGGGGGGGGGCGTTTGGGGTGACCAGGCCAGCAGGGGGGGGGGGGGGCAGGTGGGGGCGAGCAGGCCGGAAGACAGAGTGGTTGGGGCAATCAGGCAGGCAGGCAGGCAGGTGAGCGGTTAGGAGCCAGCAGTCCCAGATTGTGAGAGGGATGTCCGACTGCCTGTGGGATCGGGCCTAAACTGCAGTCGGACATCCCCCGAGGGGCCCCAGATTGGAGAGGGTGCAGGCCAGGCTGAGGGACACACCCACCCCCCATGCATGAATTTCGTGCACTGGGCCACTAGTTTTTTAAATAAAACATATATGTATTTTTGTGTGTGTATACATATATGTGTTTTAATCTGTAGAAAATGTAATACCATATTTTCCGGCGTATAAGACGACTTTTTAACCCAGGAAAATCTTCTCAAAAGTCGGGGGTCATCTTATATGCCAGGTGTCATCTTATAGGGCAGGTATATCCCAAACTCTATATTTTAACTGGAAAAGTTGGGGGTCATCTTATACACCCAGTCGTCTTATATGCCGGAAAATATGGTACATTATGGTACATACAAAAGAAAATTATGCAGCCTAAAGTCTATAGGTACTCATATGAAACCCTCTTCAAAACATTTTAAACTTTTAATATATGGCCCAGTCGGCATGGCTCAATGGTTGAGCGTCGACCTATGAATCAGAAGGTCATGGTTAGATTCCCAGTCAGGGCACATGCCTGGGTTGTGGGCTCAATCCCCAGTGTGGGACATGCAGGAGGCAGCCAAGCAATGATTCTCTCTCATCACTGATGTTTCTATCTCTCTCTCCCTCTCCCTTCCTCTCTATAATTAATAAAAAAAATTTTAACATATGCAGAATAGTACAATACACTATCTTAGTACTCTATTTGGCAAATACGTGTATGTGTCTGAGTGTTTTAAAGATATGTGCTTGTACATGGGTTAAAAAATTCTGAACGAGACACAACTAACTACTAACCCCTAGGAATGTGAGGTGAAGAGTTAATAGTGAGAAAGGAGAAACAAGTATTGTTCACTTCATAAACTTCTCTTTTAAATCAAGTGCATAACTTCCAGATGTTTGTTGTTGTTCATTCTCATCCGAGGATATTCTTTAAATGTTTGCACCGGGCAAGAAACGCATTGCCCATGGACACAGACAACAGTGTGGTGAAGGCGGGGGTGGGGCAGGAGCTGGTGGAGGCAGCAATGAGGGTAAAATGGGGGGGGGGGGACGTCTGTAATACTCTCAACAATAAAGATAAATTTAAAAAAATAAAAAATGCTACAATAAATGTGTGTGTGGTATTAAAAGAAAACGAATCCTCACACTATCCCATCAGACCTAACTATGTCTACAGAGAAGCTTTAATATTATCTTTTCTTAATATGTTTTTATTGATTTCAGAGAGGAAGAGAGAGAAACATCAATGATGAGAGAGAATCATCAATCAGCTGCCTCCTGCACACCCCACAATGGGGATCGAGTCTGCAACCCGGCATGTGTCCTGACAGGGAATCGAACTGTGACCTCCTGGTTCATAGGTCGATGCTCAACCACTGAGTCATGCTGGCCGGGCCTTAATATTACCTTTTGTTGGAGAAACTTCCCACAGATGTGAGACATCTGGATGTCTAAGAAATTTGGATGCTTGCTGGTGAAAAGTTACTTGACAAAGACTATGGTTTCAAAACTCAGTTAACAGCTTACTACAACCACAGTCCTGAGAAGCAGCTTTTGCCCAGCAATTTGCATTTCCGTGAGTCTGTCTGCTGCAGCCTGGGACTCACACCGTCTTCCACGGGGCCACACTTACCCCTCCTGGGGCACGAGGGCCAGAGCGCGGGGCCGATCGAGCACAGAGGAATTGACGATGGTGAGTCGGAAGTCGCCATCCGGATGAGCTACCTGACAGACACCAAGGAAGAGAAAAGGGCCAAGATGGGTCAGAGCTCCTGCAGCCTCCGACCAGCTGCTGCCTGCAGACAGGCCCCTCGAGGCCACCAGCTCCGCTCCGGGCTGATCTGGGACATCTCTCCCCTTTTCCAGTCAGAATGGCCTTTCCTCTGGCTCCCAACACACACGCTCTGGCGGAGGCACCAACACCCTGGCCCCGCGCCCAGGCACGCGATGTGCACAAGCACTCCTATGTGTTTACTTATTTAACCCGCCTGCTGCCCAGGTCCCAGTCGCCCGGCGCCACACTGTCCACAGAGCCAAGTCGCCGTGTCACAGCCTTGCAGTGACGTCTCCACAGGCTTCTCCTTCAGTTCCCGCGACGTCAGCAGGCCTGTCTCCCCGCTCCCTGAGCCGGCCTCCGCCATCGCCCTGCCCGTCCTCCGCTCTCTAACCAAAGCCTGTCTTTCCTTCAGGCTCACCTCAGGCCCCTCCCTCCACGGCTTCTGAACACCCTGCTCACGGGGCTCTGGTTTTACACCAGTTTGCACAAGCAGTGTCTGAGCGAGTGTGAGCACGGCTCTGCCTGCTTCCTGCTGGCCAGAGAGCACGGGCCACACACCACAAAGGAGAGAGAAACACGAACAACACCAGCAGCAGCCCTGGCCAGCTGGGCTCCGTGGATAGAGCCTTGGCCTGCAGACCGCAGGGTCGCAGGTTCGATTCCGGTCAAGGGCACCTACTTGGTTGCAGGCTCCTCCCTGGCCTGGGCCCTGGTCAGGGCTCGTGGAGAAGCAACGTAATGGACTCGTGGACGCACGAGTGGAGAAGCAACATAGTGCCTCCCACTGCCTGTCCGATGTTCTCGCTGTGCGTCCCCAACACGCCTCTGCCCCCCGCTGTGCGTCCCCAACCTCCTCTGCCCCCCGCTGTGCGTCCCCAACCTCCTCTGCCCCCCGCTGTGCGTCCCCAACCTCCTCTGCCCCCGCTGTGCACCCCACTGCAGCACGCACCACCACAGAAGGGGCTGGCCCATTTCCTCATTCTGTTGCCTCTCCACTAAACTCTATCCTTCAGCCCTCACTGGCTGGCTCAGTGGATAGAGCACGGGCCTGCAGACTGAAGGGTCGCAGGTTCGATTCCGGTCAAGGGCATGTGCCTAGGTTGCTGGCTCGATCCCCAGTGTGGGCGACAGGAAACAGCCGATCAATGATTCTCATCATTGATGTTTCTATCTCTCTCTCCCTTCCTCTCTGAAACCAATAAAAACATATTTAAAAAATAAAAGATAAACAACAAAAATAAACTCCATCCTTCACCCGAGCCTACATGCCTCGCCTCCGCTGTGCCGTCCCAAGGCGAAGCTGTGCCGGCAGGCGCCACGCACTCGGAAAGCACTGCGTTTGCCAATGGCGATGGACGGATGGACCTGACGCCAAAGTCCCTCGGCCACGGGAATGCAGGGGGCCCAGGCCGACCCTCACCTGTGGCTCATGTCTTCAGCCTCCCTGGGCTGTGTCTACCTGCTTCCCCTGGCCCACGCCCACCCTCCACAGGGAGTAAGAGCAGAGGCAGGTCCAGGCCAGCAGCACCTGCACCTGGAGGCTGACCGGGCACTCAGCGGCCCTGCGGAGCTCCATGTGCCCGGGCAGCTGAGCGCGGACAGGAGGTGAGGTAACGAGGACAGCCACCGTGCTGGGTTAAGTCAGTCCTGCCAGGTGGCTCCCGCAGGGGCGGGCACAGTGCGAGCCTCATTGCCCTGGTGACGATGACGGTGACGATGACGATGCTGCCATTATTCCTCTAACCGACCGCCATGACCGACACCATGCTGTCCGAGTGCTGATGGCAGAGCACATAATAATGCTACGGCCCGAGCCAATTTGGCTCAGGGGACAGAGTGTGGGCTTGTGGACTGAAGGGTCTCAGGTTCAATTCCGGTGCACATGCCCAGGTTATGGGCTTGATCCCCAGTAGGGGGCATGCAGGAGGCAGCCAATCAATGTTTCTCTCATTGATGTTTCTCTCTCTCTTCCTTCCTCTCTGAAATCAATAAAAATGTTAAAAATAGTCATGACAATGCTACGATACTATTATTGTCGTCGTTACTGCTCTCTGTTTCCTCTACCGAATGCAACCTCTCAGGCACCTCAGGAAGGCGTCTGGCAGGTGCCCGGGTTCTGTGTGCGGGACCCTCACAGCAGAGAGCGGCGGCTCCGCGACCAGCCCTCGCCTTCCTCTCGAGGCCCAGGGCCCGTCCTCGGGGTCTGGGAATCCCGGAGTAAAACATGGCCCACTGGCCCCGTCTCTGTCCCATCTGGCCGGAGTCCTACCCGCTGCGTTAGGTCAGGGGACACATACCTCAATCTTCTTCAAGCCAGCGTCCACCCAGTAAAGCAGCTGGCTGAGGGGGTCAAAGGCCAAGGCCTCCACGGTCTCCAAGCCGGAGCTGATGATCACCTCCTGCCCGGTGCTCCCGTTCAGACAGAGGCGCTGGCGAGGGAAGAAGCAGCAATTCTGTGAATGCTCAGGGACCTCCTGCCCAGCGAGTCCCAGGGACGGTCGCCCTCCCTCAGCGGGCCTGGCCGGCCGGGGAAGGATGAGGCTCTGCATCCGTGAGCTCTCCTGATGAAAACGGCGGGTGCTAAGTGATGCCTTTCTAGAGTGGACGCTTCCTGTGCGAAGCGGAGGAACGAGCAGCATGGAACCCTGCAGGAGTCTGTGATCCTGGGCGGACTGCTGAGCGATGCCGCGCCGCCCGCAGCCGGGACCCGGGGCGTGCCGTGTCTGCTTTTCAGATCAGCAACCCCGGGCTGGCAGTACCTTTAAGCCCCTCTGTCTGCTTTTCACAGTTTCTCTCCCTTGAGAGGCTCGGGGCCATCAGGTGCTATTGTTGGGAGACACTCAGCCGCCTCCCGGCGCCCACCCGTCAAACGCCTGAGCCCCATGAGATCTCTGTGGGTTAGAAGTCCAGATAAAACTTGTGGAACTCGCTTTTCTAAAAGGACTGAAGATCAGACAGCTCTGCTTTGAAATGCAGGCTTCAGGCCGCGCCTCTCTGTGGCCTGCGGGCCGGCACAGCCTGCTCCCCGTCCTCGCTGCGCAGAACGCCACCATGGGCGAGTACATAACCACCACGAGCCCAGGGACCCCAGTCTGCACCGGCATCCTCCAGTCTCCCCAGCAGGAAAGGCAAGGCCTTGTTGGGGCTCCCGGTCAGCGCTGCGTCCGTCCGTCAGCCCCGAGGTGGGCAGACTGAACCCTCTGCCCGCCCCTCCTCCGGCCACTGGGAAAGAAGTGTATCTGTCGGGAGGGTGCGAGCACGGCCCCCAGCCGGCCGGGCCCACTCACCTGGATGAGGTCCAAGGCCAGGTCGGACCAGTACAAGCAGTTGCGCGCGTAGTCGAAGTCCAGGGCGACGGCGGCCCGCAGGCCAGCGAGCGGCAGCTGCTCGGTGGCGCCGGAGGCCAGGTCATAGCGGTGGATGGACTTGCGCGTGGCAAACAGGATGAACTCGTTCTCCTCTGCACAGACCACAGGCGGGGTGAGCGGTCTCCGCCTCCGGCCGGGGGCCCACACCTCAGCCACTGGCACGCGGGGCCCACGGGGGTCCCGGGAGAGCACAGGCGCCGCGGACGTGGACTGGAGCTCGCCTCCCGCTCGGGCAGGTGACAAACTCCCGTGACCTTCCAGCGGTTCCTCCTCCGCCAAGTGCATCACCTGCTCCTTGTTTTTAATCTGGACCCCGCAGTGGGCAGGCTCACCATCCAAAGGCCGAGCCCAGCCTCAGGCCATCAGTCACACTTGACAAGGACCGGCACCCGTCAGCACGCGGCCCCGCCGTCAGGGGCCACAGCCGCTCGCTAACCGTTAGCTCACCAGCTACATATTGTTCACCACGGCATGAGGCAACCTTACCGCCCTACTCTATTTCTAAGACAATAATAACACATTTGTGCTTCACTGCTGACCATGTTTTACGACGCAATTATCATAAACTCTATTTCTTTAACAAGTACTTATCCACAACCTACAGACGATGTACCAGGCATCATTTAATCCACATCACTGTCTAATGAAAGGCCTACTATTAACACAATTTTACAAATCAGAAAACGGAGAGCAGCGAGGTCAAGTGATTCACCCGTGGCCACGACTAATAAGCTCCGATCCGAGGCCCGAGCCGGTGGTGCTAACCACAGCTTCCCCACAGCCCTGCTCTGCGGTAAGCAGACACTCACAGGGCCATTTTCAAGCTAGAGAGAGGCCGGGAATTCCCAGGAGGTTTGCTTCATGTCCCAGAAGTAACTAAAGAGCTCGTGCCTCTGCCCCGGTTGGTGTGGCTCAGTGGATAGAGAGTCTGCCTGCAGACTGAGGTCCTGGGTTCAGGGCACAGGCCCAGGTTTCGGGCTCAATCCCCAGTGTGGGTGTGCAGGAGACAGCCAATCAATGAGTCTCTCTCATCACTGACGTTTCTATCTCTCTCTCCCTCTCTCTAAAATCAATAAAAATATATTAAAAAAAAAAAAAAAAAAAAAAAAAAGCTAGTGCCTCCCAGTCGGGAACAGCCTGGCACACATCGGGTTCCTCGCAGGGAGGGGAGCGAGCACACGCTCAGGCCCTGCCCGCGCCCTCCTGGGCAAGGTGCTGCGACGGCCCCCTGCAAACCCCAGTCCCTTTGCTGCACGTCTGCACAGTTCCTGGTGGCCCCCCATTCCCTCCCCCCGCCCCTCCCCCCTCCCTTCCCTCCCCATCTCCTTCCCCTCCGCTCCTTCCCCCCTCCCTTCCCCCCTCCCTTCCCCCCCACTCCATTCCCCCCTGCCCCCTCCCCCCCCGCCCCCTTCCCCCCACTCCATTCCCTCAATGAGCAACACGTACTAGCCTCACAGAGGCTTCAACACAGACAATGCACCAGACATGAATCTACCTGCAACTCTAATAAAGGCAAGTTTGCCTCTTTCCCTCGGGTCTCACTTCACTTCCCGGGTATCTAAGCTGCCACCGCATGATAACCAATTTCTCCTTCCGGTTTTCAAGAAAACATTCCCAGGGAAGGGCGGTCAGGATGGAGACAGCTGAGCCCCTAAATGTCACCAGAGCCAGGGACTCCCCGAAGCTGCGCAGGGGAGAACAGAGCCACTGCAGCGAGCTCGACCCCACGCCCCCCTCGAGCACCCACAAGCCTGCCTCTGCCACGCGGGTGTTCCTGCTCTCACTAAGCCTCGGTGGAGCCGTGTCCAGGGAAGCTACGGGAGCGTGCAGCCCTTCCATGGAACACGTCCCTGAGGAAAGAACAGGATGCGGCCAGTCCCAGCACGGGCACAGGGCAGCTCTTACAGCGCTCGTAACATAAAGGGAAAATGGACTTCATTTTGGAAGTCCTTCCAGATGCCCAGATGCCTCACCTTCGCAGAGCTGTGGGGTCCCATCAGTCCTACACCCTCTTCCTTTCTTGGCACAAGCCTGCCTTCAGCCCCAGACTTATCAAAACAGAAACAGCTGTGAGGAGCCCTCAGCTGCGAGGAAGATGTGTCCACCTCACTCCCTGTTCTAGCCTCTCCTCCATCAGAAAAGAAAACAGCTTTCCTACCAGTTAAAGGGCTTTAAACACAGTTTGGCCCCTTGCTGAATTATCTCAGGAATGTTTATTACAGAAGTGCGCACTCCAGCCCCCCCCCCCCCCCCCGGGGCAATCACTGAAGCCCCGAGTGAGCTGCTGCGGCCCAGCAGCCTGGTCCTCCCCGTCTCCACAGGGAGGCGTGCTGATCGCTGGCGAGGATGGAAGATTCAGAGGCCGAAGGAGCTAAGCGTGCAAAACACAGGGCGAGCAGGCGAGCAGTGAGCCAGCGAGAGGCCACGCTCCCTGCTGGCGCAGACACCGGCTTCTCTCAGGACTGGCTTGGACTCTTGGCTGCTCAGTTAGCCTCCACCTGCGGGTGGAGCCAGGCCCATCATCGCCCTCCCCGAGGCCTGAGCAGGAGGCAGGGCTCAGGGCCAATGAGGAAGCTTCCCATGAATGGGAGCCGGGAAGAGCGAAGGGGGAATGATGCTCAGATGAGCACCTTGCAAAGGGACAACTTCGTGTTCTACTACAAATACCTCAACATGTGCCATCACCACTAAATCAACTTAAACATGTTGGAACACATGTATAGCGTGTGCACACACTCCAAAGCAGCTTTCCTTAGTTAGCACGCATGCGCTCACAGGAAGCACATTCCCTTGTCAGTGGGCTGACATGAGAGCACGGGCTGGGCGTGCTTCTCTGCTTCACTGACCAGGCGTGTGGCCTTCAAGGAAGTCATTCCATCCTCTCCGCTGAACATGCCTCCTCACATTTTTAAAAAACGGAGCTAATTATGTTTCAGGAGTTAAAATGACAACACATGGAAAAGCACACTGAAATGTGTAAAATTCCATTACAATCCTATCTAATGAAGATGTAATAAGCAAATGGTCGTTACGCCGTGAAGTTTAACAACCGACCGCGTAATGACCGGATCACGGATCAGCAGGAGGGTGGGGCAGCGAGCTACAAGCGGACGGCGGAGCTACAGGAGGGGGCAGGGCAGCAAGCTATGTGGGGGGTGGGTGAGAGGGAGGGAGGAGCTACAGGAGGGCGGGGCAGTGGGTGGAGAGCTACTGGAGGGCGGCAGCGAGCTACTGGTGCATGGATTCATGGACAGGGCTACTAGTATTATTTATAATAAGTAACACAAAAAAAAGATAGACCACTAGCTACTTCCGCAAAAGCCTCTTTCCCATCAGCTCTGCCAAGCAGATCAAGGAACAAGAGACCAGGCACCACTCGCAGGCCCCACCTGGACCACCGCAGGTGCTGAGAGCGTTTTTCAATGAACAAAGGGGATTTCCTTCAAAAACACCTTTCATTCCTGTGAAGTCATATGGTTACTGTAAGTTGAGTTTGGATCCAGGTTTAGGGAGCTCTGAGAAACGTTAACACCGTTCTTTCCCGATGACCCAGGACAGGCTGCGGGATCATCACGTCCCAACGACGGCTCAAGAAGCGAAGGGAAGCGCCCCTCTTACCTGCCATGGGGCACGGGACCAGCTCCCCCTCCAGTCGCGCTTCGACGTCCCCTCCACTGCACGTGTCCCCGGAAATCTTCCGATAGCTGTCCCCCCACCCCAAGAGCAAGAGGTGAGACACGTCCGAGAACAGCCATGCGGGCTCTGTAGCCCTGGCCGGGGTGCTCCGTGGATTGAGCGTCGGCCTGCGGACTGAAGGGTCTGGGGAATGATTCCGGTCAGGGCACAGGCCTGGGTTGTGGGCTCGATCCCCAGTAGGGGGCGTGCAGGAGGCAGCCGATCAATGATTCTCCCTTCCCCTCTGAAATCAATAAAAATATTTTTTTTTTTAAAAAAGGCTCTGTGACTGGAACGCATTCCCAGCATGCACAGCAGGGTTCACCTGCTCATTTCCCATGGATCCCTCAGGCCCAGCGCTGCGGGAATCAGGAAGCAGCTCAGACCAACTGGTGCTACCTGCATAGCTTTTACACCCATTTCCCCACAAACTCCTCTGACGCTGTGCGTGCTACATGTATGACGTCAGATACAAGTACAGTTGTAGAGGAACTTACGGACCTGCCTTTTGTTCTCACTGCGGATGGAAGAGTTTGCAAACATCCTAACGTTAAATATTGCCCGAGCTACTTGAAACCTGCTTGCCCAGCCCTAGCCAGTTTGCTCAGTGGATAGAGCATCGGCTTGCAGACCAAAGGGACCCGGGTCAGATTCTGGTCCAGGGCACGTACCTCCCCAGCCCGGTCCCTGGTCGGGCAAGTACAGGAGGCGACCAATCGATGTTTCTCTCACATCGATGTTTCTCTCTCTCTTTCCTGCTCTCTCACACTCTCTCTAAAAATGAATGGAAAAATATCCTCAGATGAGGAGTAAAAAAAAAAAAAAAAAAGACACCTGCTCGCCTAGGAGTCTGGCATTTCCAGTACGAAAGGCACCCGGGGCTCTCAGACCCAGTGCAGACCCCAAGTCCCCGACCTGCAGCCGCTGTGAGACGTACCCTCTTGTTCTCCTGTAAGTGGAGCCCGCAGGGCAGGGCGCAGGAGGAGAATAGGACTTCTCAGAGAACTCGGGGTCGGGCACGCAGACTTCCAGCAGCAGGTCTTCACTCATCTTGAAGCCGAAGTCACTGAAAGGCAACGAGGGCTTGTCACGGCCGCGGTTTGCACCTCAGGGCCGACGCTGCGCCTCCCGCACGCTGCCTGCACCGGCACCACGGGCTCCTTCCACGCCCCGTTACAGACTGCGCACAGCTCTGCACTGACACCGTTCCAGGAGACCTTTACATCAGAACCAGAATCGTAAACCACTATCACGTGCCAGGAGGAGATAAAACCAACACAATCATTATGCGCAAGACAGAATAGTAGAAGGTTAGCTAGATCCCGCACCCACCCAAAGACTGCGCCTGCCGCTCGCCGTGGGAAGGAGAGCGAATGTTCACAGAGCACTGGCACCTAGTGCGCCTTCTGGACACGACGGGGAGACTTCGGAGAGAAATTAGGCCTGGTCAGTGTGGCTCAGGGGGTAGAGCGTGGGCCTGCGGACCGAAGGTCCCAGATACAATTCCGGTCGAGGGCACGTACCTCAGTTGCAGGCTCCTTCCTGGCCAGGGCCCTGGTCAAGGCTCATGCAGGAGGCAACCCATCGATGCATTTCTCTCACATGAATGTTTCTCTCTCTTTCCCTCTCTCTTCCCCTCTCTAAATATCAATGGAAAATATCCTCGGGTGAGGATTAAAAAGAGAGAGGAGTTAATAAATGTCCCCCCCTTTTAAAACCAATGTTATTTAAGGTCATGTCCACATACTACCTAGCATCACCGGTGTCCCTCCTGCCCTTCGGGACCCAGCGCCTTGGTCTTCGAGACCTCCTGCCACGTGGGGCCATGCCTCCTCCACCCCACCCGCTCCGGGAGCAGAGGGAAGCGGGTCTCGCTCTTGCCGAGGCTCTGCCAGAGCTGACTTCTCCGGCTGCACTGAAGGACCCCAGGGGAGGCGGTTTCGCCGCACGGTGTCCAGGCCGCGCCCAAACCGTGACTGGAAACTCAGAGGCACCTCCAGCTGCTCGCTCCCCCGAAAGGCTTCATGTGCTCTGTTCGGTCCAACAAACACTTCTTACACAGCTACTCTGTGAAAAACGGACCAGGTGCAGGGCAGTGGTCTGTGTATCCTGTCAGAGCTCACACGTAGCCCTTCCTACAGAATTGCTCAGGAACACGTTTATTACTGTGCCAGGCAGGGCTCACTCACTAAAGCAGATCCTCTGATGGAGGGGCTGCTTTACCCCTTCCGGGGGCTGGCTGCAGCGTTAGCTAGTTCCTGTTTCGTCTCCAACGGCCAAGCTGCCTTGCCAGGCCGGTTTCTCCACCCGCCGCCGAGCAGGCAGTGCACGTGCAGGGGTTGAAGACCGGCTCCCGCACTCCCTTCAAACACAGGAGGCTGCAGAACGCAGCCCACTCACCAGGGGCAGGCACCTCACAGAACTTGTTTGTCACGTGTGTGCATGCATCTACATGTACAGATGTGTGGGCACCGGGTCAGACTAGAAATGCATGTGTGCACAGGAGCTGCGTCAGGAGTTCGAAAGCCACACTTCTTGACAACGTGGGGCAACGTAAAGAGTACAAGAGTCTACTATACTTCGATTACCATCTTTTTGCATTTATAAAAAGACATAAAAGAAGCCATACCCTGAGCCAGGGCGCTGTGGGCCAGTGGTGGGGCCTCCGGAGGGGGGAGGGGCAGGGGGGCAGCTGAAGGGCTCAGAAGCAACCTCTTGCTCCAGGGCAGGTGCCACTCGGGAGCCGAACTGACGGCAGATCCCACCAGGCACCTGCTCTCACTTCCTCTCCTGCGGTCCACCCTCAGCCATCGCACTGGCCACTGCCACGTCCAGGGCCACACAACTGCAAGGTCCGCACAGCGGGCGCGGGCGCCTCCCCTGCAGCTGCAGCGAGCGGACAGAGGGATGCACAGCAGCAGGACGGCCGAGACCCGCACTCCCTTTAGCACTGTCGCGGGCCATCCCCCTCCCCCTCACGACCTCACTCGGCCCGAAGCCCCGCTCCATGGGCGCAGGGGCGGTGGCTTTCCTGGTCTGTACTACTCAGCACCGGGGTCTCTGGTCGGTGGGGTGGGCGTGTGGACCAGGAGAGCCAGGCCGGGGCTGACAGCCCCCCAGCCCCTGGGACCTGGTTTCTGGTGTTGCTGCCCGGGGGCGGATTTTAGAGAAAAGGCTAACAGTGACCACCCAGTGAAAAAGTCAGATCTGTTAGCTTGCCCGGCGTATTTTTGTGGTTTTGTTTTCGTTTTCAGTACTTCGTGGGGATAGAGGAGAGAGAGGGCCCTTTCCCTGACTAGGGCCTCTACAGTCAGGGGACCTCACTCAGGCCAGCGAGGCTCTCGGATCAGCTACAGGCTAATCGGAGGCCAGCGGGCACTGCCCTGGCAGCTGGGGGCATCACCCGGCTCGGGGTGCTGTGGAGCGTCCAGCTACTACTAGGACCACACGCTGTCGAAGGGAATGTGCGTCTGAGCTGCCCAAAGCCCCTGCTCCCAGGGCGGGTGTGGAGGCAGCGTCCGAACGCCCACGGCTGCACGCAGGTGCCGACTCGGGAGTCAGACCTCGCACGTTAGCGTGACCCCGCGACCCATGCGCACAGTCAGTCTCAGAAGCCTGTCCGCAGAGGCGTGCCCAGGGCGGCAGCTGTTTCAGTGAAGAGAACTTACTGGGTCCCTCCACGCCTACCCACCGGGCTGTTCCTGCTGCCCAGGCCCGGGCGAGCGGCTGCACAGACCACGGGCTGCAAGGCCTAAAGCATCCCCTGGACGGCCTGACCCAACCTTGGGCCAGAGGTACCTGGGTGTCCGGCTTTAGGCTGTGCGTTTCCTTGGGCCTCAGCAGCTGCTGGAACATGAGTCAGCTGTGAGTTCAGTATCCGAGCTCTGCGGACAGGCCTGCTGGTCCGTGCGGACCTGGTGCGGGTCACAGACCCGAGCGCCTGCCTCAGGGCTCCGACCTCAGCTCTCTGCGGAGCCTTCAGACACCTCCTGCTCTCGGCTCATCTCCACACACTGACACCGCCCCCCTCCCCGCCCCCCGCCCCGCTCCCGCCAACCAGACACCCAGCAAGAGCCCCAGCGACCTCCCTGCCCCCACGCTGCTGCGCCCTCCTCTCAGAATGCTCCTGCCCACACATCTGGGCCTTCCCGAAGGCCAACACCCACGAGGCTTCCCCCAGAAGTTCTCAGTGCCCAGCAGCCATCCCGTCTCCCCCTTCCCACCCATCTCCTCCTTCCCACCTGTCTCCTCCTTCCCACCTGTACTCACAATGAAGGTGCCCCCAGGCTGGCAGCTCCACCCCGTTAGTTACTGTGTGCGTGTCACTGCTCCGCACCTGCATTCTCAACAGTCCTCCATGCTCTGCTCAAGAACTAGCATGTGTGTGTGTGTGTGTGTACACGTGTGTGTGTATGTGTGTGTGTGCATGTGCGTGTGTGTGTGCACACTAACATTCCCACGTTTCAAATAAGGAAAGAAACTCCCTCTAGAGCAGGGCTCCTAGGAACCAGGAGTTGCCCCCGTGGCCCCCAGAACGTGCCATTTGGGGTGCCCACACGGACACAAGCCGAGTGCCCCCTGCGGAATGGTGGCTGCCATCCCCGGGTGGAGCGCTCCGCCCACATCACACGTCCCTGCAGCTGAGGGACCAGCCGAGGAGGAAGTGCCGGGCACGGCTGCCACGAAAGGTGCTCCGTCACCATCTGCTTCCTGTGGCTCCTTCCTCTCCTCAGGGCAGGGGCCACGCCGGCTCCCGACCCACACGGCGGAGCAGGCAGCACACTCCGCCCAGGCAGCGCGGCACCCACCACTCGTAGTCGGCGCGGGTGCAGGAGCAGTTGGCCACCACCACGGGCCGGTCGAAGTCTTCGCCGTTGAAGCACGTGGCGTGGGGCGTCCGGCGCTTGAAGACCGTCTTGTGGCCCAGCAGGCACTGGCTGCCCCTCTCGTCGGACGGGGACCACAGCTTGTAGTCGTTCTCGGTGCAGGGGACCCCTGCGGAGGAGACAGCATGAGCCGCTGCCCGGGAGGTCCCCGCCCTCCGCCCGTCAGCCCCCTGCCCAGGCCCCCGCCCGGGGCTGTCCCAAGCCCCTGGCCAGCCTGTCAGGCGGGTGGCCCCACACAAACGAAAGCGGCCCCCGGAACACGGATGTTCCCGAGGAGCTGGAGGCAGCCCGGCTGGCCCTGTGTGACCGTCTTTCCTAGGGTCCCGCCCTGAGGCTCCGTCTGCGGAGGCTTCCCCTGCGGGCGTTCCCCACGGAGCGTCCTGAGCATCCTCAGCACCAGGGTCCGCACCGGCCTCTGGGAGCCTGTTTGCCTCCATGGGACCTACCCCCCCCCCGCCCCCAGGGTTCCTGCTGCCCTGGGTGTGTGTCCGAGGCTGGTGGCCCGCTGTGGCCGCCGGGGAGGGTGGCCCGCTGTGGCCGCCGGGGAGGGTGGCCCGCTGTGGCCGCCGGGGAGGGTGCTGCAGTGGTGTCCTTGGGCTCAGGGCGCAGCCTGGGCCCTGGGCTGGGGCTCAGGAAGGCTCCTCCTGCGGGTGGTCGGCCGCCTGGGAGGGCGGGGCTTTCACTGCTGCTGCCAGTCCGTGGGCAGACTGGCCTCAGACTGCTGAGAGGACCTGCTCCCACGTGGTCTCAACCCCGCAACCGCGTGTGGGTTCTGGGGCCTCGGGAGGGGCTTCAGGCAGCTCCAGGTCAGATGCTGTCTGACCAGCCCCGGGCTGCCTGGTGAGAGCCACAAATTGTCCCACAGTTGGTGGCTGCCCCTGCTGGCCAGAGTGGGCATGGGAGGGGCCAAGTGAGTAAGGTAGACGAGCCCCAGCACCGAGCCTGGGCAGGCCGGCCAAAGACCCAGGGCACCCCAAGACCGGCCTCCGCCTGCGGCCTCCCTCCGGCAGCTGCTGGTCAGGCTCTGCCACAGAAATGGCTCTGACGACACGTGTGCGACAGGCTCCCATGGGTCTCCAGGAGGGGCGAGTGTGCTCACCAGGTTAACACGGATTCTAACTCGGCTCTGGGTCTCTCCAAGGTCAGCGCCACCCCCTGGGGTCTGAGGACGGTGTGGTGGGTGGGATCTCGGGGTCCTCCCGGGGAGGCCGGCAGGGGTCCTCAGGTTATGACAGTAAGGTGTGGCGGTTGAGGGAGGCTGGTCATGGCGTGAAGAGAAGACGGCCCGCATCTGGAAGCCACGTCTCCCCTGTGCGGCTCGGGTCCTGCTGGGCTGCTGTCTCGCTGAGCCCGGGTGCGAGTCCTGCTCTCTAGGCGAGAGCCTGGCTTCCAGCAGACGCCCCCGCCCCACGGGCAGCGCAGCGGGTGTCCTCGGGCTCAGGGGCGTCACCCGGGTCCTCCTCCCGGCACCAGGGCTCCAGCGGGGAGCCCAGCAGGGGGGTGAGCTCCCCGCGGCGCGGGGGCCTCACACTGCGCTGGCCTCCGTGTTCTCAGCTGCTGGGCGTCCCCAGGCTCCAGGCGCCTCTTCTGTCCCCCTTGGCCCCGGCACTCTGTCCAGCGGGTCTCCCGCCGGCATTCGGGCGGACTGTTCTGTGCTGTAGTCCTGATTCCACTCCGCTCCGGGGAGGAGGCGGGAGGCTCCGCCTGCTGGGCTGCCGTCTTAGACCCTGAGCACGCGGACGCTCCACCGCTCCAGTCCCCTTCAGGAACAGGTACCCGAGAGTCTCCTTTCCTCTTTGCTGTCGCAAGTATTACATATGTCCCCTCCCCGCCCCACTGACCCTTCCTGTCCCCCCCCACCCCAGGCCTTCCCCACACTATTGTTCGTGTCCATGGGTTGTGCATATATGTATACATGTTCTTGGGTTGATCTCCCACCCCAGACCCGCCCAGCCCCAGCCTTCCTTCTGAGGACCACTAGTGTGCTCCATGCTTCTCTGTCTCTGGATCTATTTTGTTCATCAGTTTATGTTGTTCATTCGATTCCACATATGAGTGAGATCATGTGATATTTGTCTTTCTCTGACTGGCTTATTTCGCTCAGCATGATGCTCTCCAGGTCTAACCATGCTGTTGCAAATGGTAAAAGTTCCTTTTTTATTGCTGCATAGTATTCCATTGTGTAGATGTATCAGTTTTTTACCCACTCATCTGTAATCTCAGCTATGATAAACTGTGCTGCTATGAACATAGGGGTGCATATGTCCTTTCTGATTCGTTTTCTGATTTCTTAGGATATAGTCCTAGAAGTGGGATCACGGGGAAGTTCCATTTTTAATTTTTGAGGGAACGCCATACTGTTCTCCACAGTGGCTGCACCAGTCTGCATTCCCACCAGCAGTGCACGGGGGTTCCTTTTTCTCCACATCCTCGCCAGCACTTGTCATTGGTTGATTTGTTGATGGTAGCCATTCTGTCAGGTGTGAGATGATACCGCATTGTCATTTTGATTTGCATCTCTCCGATGATCAGTGACTGAGCATTTTTTCATATGTCTCTAGGCCATCTGTATGTCCAGTTTGGAGATGTGTATATTTAAGTTCTTTGCCCATTTTTCAATTGGATTGTCTTCCTTTTAGAGATCCCTATATATTTTAGAGATTAACCCCTTATTGGATGTATCATTGGCAAATGTATTATCCCATACAGTGGGCTCCCTTTTCCTTTTGTTGATGGTTTCTTTTGCTGTGCCGAAGCTTTTTATTTTGATGTAGTCCCATTTGTTTATTTCCTCCTTAGTTTCCGTTGCCCTAGAATAGTGGTCGGCAAACTCATTAGTCAACAGAGCCAAATATCAACAGTACAACAATTGAAATTTCTTTTGAGAGCCAAATTTTTTAAATTTAAACTTCTTCTAATGCCACTTCTTCAAAATAGACTCTCACAGGCCGTGCTATTTTGTAGAAGAGCCACACTCAAGGGGCCAAAGAGCCGCATGTGGCCGCGAGCCGCAGTTTGCCAACCGCGGCCCTAGAAGATGTATTTGTAAACGTATTGCTATGAGAGATGTCTGAGATTTTGTTCCCTATGGGTTCTTCTAGGATTTTTATGGTTTAATGACTTACATTTAAGTCTTTTATTCATTTTGAGTTTATTTTTGTGTATGGTGTAAGTTGGTGGTCTAGTTTCATTTTTTTGCATGTATCTGTCCAATTTTCCCACCACCATTTACTGAAAAGACTGTCTTGACTCCATTGTATGCTCTTGCCTTCTTTGTCAAATATTAATTGAGCATAATGGCTTGGGTCAATTCCTGGATTCTCTGTTGTTCCATTGGTCTATATGCCTGTTCTTGTGCCAGTAGCAGGCTGTTCTGAGTACAGTGGCTTTGTAGTATAACTTGATATCTGGTATTGTTATTCTTCCTTGTTTTTCTTTCTCAAAATTGCTGTGTCTATTTGGGGTCTTTTTGGGGTCCATATAAATTTTTGGAGTGTTTATTCTACGTCTGTGAAATATGTCATTGGTATTTTAATAGGAATTGCATTGAATCTATAGATTGCTTTGGGTAGTATGGATATTTTAATGATGTTGATTCTACTAATACATGAACACGGTACATTCTTCTAGTTATTATATCTTCCTCTATCTCTTTTTTCAATATCCTATAGCTTTCCGAGTACAGGTCTTTTACCTCCTTGGTTAAGTTTATTCCTAAGTATCTTAATTTTTTTGTTGCAATGGTGAATGTGATTTTTTTTTTTTGTTTCTTTTTCTGAGAGTTCATTATTGGTGTGTAAAAATGCCATAGATTTCTGGGTGTTAATATTGTATCCAAATATGTTGCCAAATTAATTTATTAATCTAGTGATTTTTTTATGGAGTTTTCTATGTACATCTGTGAATGAGAGTTTTACTTCCTCCTTTCCAATTTGGATACCTTTTATTTCTTCTTTTTGTCTGATCGCTATGGCTAGGACTTCTAGGACTATTTTGAACCAGAATGGTGAAAGTGGGCATTCCTGTCTTGTTCCTGCTCTTAGGGGAAATGATTTTGGTTTTTGCCCATTGAGTATGATGTTGGCTGTAGATTTGTCATATATGGCCTTTATCATGTTGAGATGATCCCTTGATTCCCATTTTGCTGAGAGTTTTTATCAAAAATGGGTGTTGGATTTTGTCAAAGCTTTTTCTGCATCAATTTGATATGATCGTGTGATTTTTGTCTTGCAATCTATTTATGTGATGTGTTACATTTATTGATTTGCAAATATTGTATCAGCCTTGCATCCCTGGAATAAGTCCCACTTGGTCATGGTGTATGAACTTTTTATGCATTGATGTTTCTCTCTGTCTTTCCCTATGTGTGTTCATCAAAGATATTGGCCTGTAGTTCTCTTTCTTTGTAGTGTCTTTATCTGGTTTTGGAATTACAGTAATGCTGGCCTCATAGAAAGAGCTTGGAAGTGTTCCTTCCTCTTGAATTTTCTGGAATAGTTTGAGGAGAAGAGGTGTTACTTCTTCTTGGAACGTTCAGTAAAACTCCCTGTGAAGCCGTCCGGAGCAGGGCTTTTGTTTGCTGGGAGTTTTGTGATTACGGCTTCAATTTCATCAGTAGTTACCGGCCCATTCAGGTTGTCAGATTCTTCCTGATTGAGTTTTGAAAGGTTGCATTTTTCTAGGAATATGTCCATTTCGTCCAGGTTGTCCCATTTGTTGGAATAAAGTCGTTCATGATGTGTTTTTACTCTCCTCTGTATTTCTTGGGGTCAGCTGTCACTTCACCCCTTTCGTTTCTGACTTTGTTTGTTTGGTCCTCTCTCTCTGGGTCCTGGTGAGTCAGCTACCCGGAGGGTCTATCTCCTAAGGAGCTGGGAAAAGGCTGAGTCCGTGCAGATCGACCTTCAGGAGCACCGGGCCCTGCCTGCCTCCGGGCTGGTGTGGGCACACGAGGCAGCATGGCCGGAGAGCAATGCAGGTCTTTCTGTCGCTGCTTGGCAGGCACAGGGTCTCCGTGAAGGAGGCTGAGAAAGATAAGCCAACCTGGACGATCACTTCATCTGCCTGCATTCACTCAAAATTTAGGCAGCGTGGGTTCCACAGGAATTCCAGAGCCAACCTATGTCCACATTGGTACTTCACGTCGTTCTTATATATGCGTGTCCTCGGTGAGATTCGATGCTGCCTGAGAATGGACTGTCCGTTCAGTTCCATTCAAACCAGCAAGTGCGTGTGAAGCTCTTCCTGCCGGGAGGGCGGTCAGACTGTGCAGCTCATGAGGAGTGAAGGTCAGAGGACAGGCCCCGGTTCTAGGGACCTTACGATGTAGCTGACGGGAAACGACGGACACCGAGGGGGGACACACATTTATAACTCAAGGCAGATCGCACGCAACGCTCCGACACAGGCGGGGGGTGGGGGGGGTGGGGAGAAGGCTTCCAGTTATTGGCAGCCAAGCCCATTGGATCCTGAAACATGGAAGACCTGGTGGAGGCTGAATGGGAGGCCTGGGGGCATCCCCGCAGCTGAGACCACATCGGCCAAGCAGAGGAGGAGGAGCGGGAAGGGACAGGGAGGACCGAGTCACTCTCTCTGCCTAGACCAGCAGATCGCGCCGAGGGCCCCCGCACGGTGAGGCCTGCCGCTGTGGGCACGCCTTTCGCACAGCCGTTACGGGTAAATCTGTCAAACCGCTCATTTGAAAGAATGTTTTCCATTCATTCATTCATTCATTAAATCATTCATTCGTTCATATTCAGTACAGGTATACCCTAAAGCCACTATGTGCTAATGACCACAACAAAATGAGGAATCAAAGAATAGCACATGGACCCACATTAAGAATTGCCCGAGCCCCAGTGGGTTTGGCTCAGTGGAGAGAGCGTCGGCCTGCGGACCAAAGGGTCCCGGGTTTGATTCTGGTCAAGGGCAAGTACCTCAGTTGTAGGCTCATCCCTGGCCCGGGCCCTGGTCAGGGCACGTGCAGGAGGCAACTAATCGATGCGTTTCTCTCACATCGATGTTTCTCTCTGTCTTTCCCTCTCTCTTCCACTCTCCCTAAAAATCAATGGAAAAATATTGAGTGAGGATTCAAATAATAATTGCCCAGGAAACAGCCGTATATTTCTCACTCACTCACATATTGTGTACGTGCCCATCTCACTCAAACGGTCACAAACCCTCTGAGGACGGAGCGCCGAAGCGGGGGCTCTGGCCGGTAAACACGCCCAGAGCGGGCTGCAGAGGCGGCTCACCCAGGGCGTCCGTGGCGTTGACCTGGAGGATCAGCCAGCTGTGCGCGTTCTCCGTGTCGGAACCAAAGATGGTGAAGACGGTGCTCTTCTCGCCGGGCTCCGTGAGGAGGCCGTACACGAACACGGGCTTCCTGGAGAAGATGGACGTCTGCCAGGTCTCCCCCTCGTTGGTGCTGTATCTGCCCAAAGGCAACGAGAGGACCTGGCGGTTAGCATCTCAGGGCAGGGGCCGGCTCCCGGTCATACTCACCGGGACAGGAGCCAGCGCTGCCGGAGAAGCAGGGGTCCCGGGCCAGAGCAGAGGGTAAGGCTGTGCCAGAGAGCGAGGACGCACTCAGCAACAACGCAGTCAGCACAGAGGACACAGGAGCCAGCTCGATGGGGCCCCACCGGCTGAATTTAGGAAAACCTGTATATATTAAAGGCTAAGCGACCACCCGACCGGCTGACCAGCTGGTAGGTATGATGCACACTGACCACCAGGGAGCAGACGCTCATTGCAGGAGCTGCCAAGCTGCAGTGACTAGGCAGCAGCAGCTCTCGGGTGACACACCCCGGAACCAGAGAGGAGGGAGCCCGATTCCTCGCCAGGCCGCGTGATTCCACCTTTGGCCGTGGGTTATGTTGTTGCTGGGGCACTGTCACCCCAAATCTGGTTACTGCACACTTGCGTTTGCTTTCCGCACCCTGTAGGACAGCAACTTTGCAGAGTGCCCTCTCACACTCCGGGACCCCTCGGGATGTCGGAGAGCCGGTTTCAGCCCGATCCCCGCAGGCCAGGCTGAGGGACCCCGCCTGCCGGAGGGACCCTGCTCACTCCGCTGACGCCCTTCGAGCCGTAGTGCGACTGGCCGGGGAGGGACCACAGGAGGTTGGCTCCAGGGCGGGACGGCCCGTCTCACCCAGTCCCGCCCCGCCGGCCACCTTCTGATTAATTTCCTTTCAATGTGCACGAATCGTGCAGCGGGGCACTAATGTGAACATAAAGAAGAAACATGGTGATGGCAGAGAACGCAATGACTGAGGACAGAGCCCAGGGATCTAAATGGCACAAACACTGGGAGAGAAGGGAGGAGGAAATTCGTTTCTTATATTCAATGCCACCGAATCATGTTGAAAACAATGACAGAATGAGAAACTGGCCATTCTGTAACCCAAAGTGCAATCACTGCTTCAGACGAAATCATCATTAGATGCTCAAATCACCGGGTGAAACGAGCTGGGGACCGAATGTTCACGTGGTGTGAAGATGTCAACCCACAGATGAATCGTTGGCTCCAAACAGGGAAATGTAATTCGGAAACCATTGTAATGAGCTAAGCATTAAGAGCAGGAAGGAGCGAAGGGAAGGCCAGAGCCTCCAGGCACGTCGTTTGGGCAGCTTCACCAGGAAGCTGCTATTTCCCCCTCCCCAGGGAACTACTGTCCACTCCCTGCAGGCCACGGGGGGAGGGGCTCCACAAAGCCAAGTTGGGGTGACGTGGGGAAGGTGCCGATCAGTCACACCTAGGAGCAGAAATCACTGGCTACACAAGGCAAGGCCCATGCAAGCCTGCGGACATTTGGGAACACAGTCCCCTAGAAAAAGGGCTCGCTCTCTTGGCCCATCTGATCCTGCAGACCACACACACACTGGACGGGGGGACTGCAGTGGGCAACACAAGCTAAGCCAGCCTGATGCTGTCTTTCCCGCTTCTGTGCAGACATGGAATGTTCCGGAACCTCTGGGCAACAGCTTTAATCCCAGCTCTGCTGAAGCCACAGCTACGCTTCCTCTAGGGCAGGACGAAGGGAAATGGAACCTTGGAAACCCAGGGATTGAACTCCATGCAAACAAGTGCCACTCACTCTCCCATGCAAGTCTCAGGAACTTCTTTTTCTCAGGACACCCCAAGAAGCCCACTTACCAGCAACCAGTGAGGACAAGGAGAGCTCCCCATGAATAAAAACTTTACAGTGAATCTTGTAAGAATCACAACCTCCACCAAACTTGGCATCACTAATAGCAGGACAACCTGACACTATGTGCTGCCAATAAAGCACCAAGGACAACCGTCATCTATGTGCTATTCTATGCAATAAATCCGCAACTCGGGACACTCCGCATGACAACTGGTCTGGAGTCTTCAAAAAAAAAAAAAAATCAAGGTCATGGAAAAAAACAGGAAAGGGAGAGGGTTTGCTATAGGTTAAGAGGCGTAACAGCCAAATGCAAGGAGTAACCCCTGACTGAGTCCTGCGCTGGAAAAAGTAAGTAGCTATAATATGGAACCACAGTCTACAAGTAACACCGAGGTCATGTGAACTTCCTTGTATGTGATAATGGCATGCTGACTGTATGGAAAAATACCTTTATGGATTGGAGAAGTATGGATTGACAGACAGACAGACAGGCTAGATAAATAGATGGGTGATAGACGGAAGTTGAGAAAATTTGCAATTGGTGATCCCAGGTGAAGTTACGTGAGTGACGTTTACGTAATTCTTTCACCTTTTCCTGAGGTCCTAAAGACTAAAAAGTTGGAGGGAAAGTATATGAGGAGGAAGGTCTCCAAGGCGGACTACATCAGGATGAAAAAGTGAGCCCTTGAGAAACGGAGCAGCATCCAAGTAATTATAACAATTTTACTTACTTTTACTTTTTTAAATATATTTTTATTGATTTCAGAGAGGAAGGGAGAGGGATAAAGAAAGAGAAACATCAATGATGAGAGAATCATTGATTGACTGCCTCCTGCAAGCCCCACACTGGGGATCTAGCCCACAACCTGGGCATGTGCCCTTGGCTGGAATCGAACCATGACCTCCTGGTTCATAGGTCAATGCTCAACCACTGAGCCACGCCGGCCAGGCTGTAATGATTTTAAATTATCACTTATACTAGACGCCTGGTGCACAAAATTCATGCATGGGTGCGGTCCCTAGGCCTGGCCGGCAATTGAAGTGTGAGCGTCTGGGGTGGCAGGGCAGGTGCCAGTTGACCTCTGGGCCCTGGGCAGCACCTGGGCCTCCAGGCCCCCACGCGTCCCCCTCCATCTGAGTCATCAGGCCCCATCTGTGGGGTGACTGGGCTCCCGCCTGGTTCCCTCAGTGCCTGGGAGCCGGGCAGTGGCCCTACCCCCACTGCCACCGCTGGTCACCGTCTGCAGGGTGATTGGGCCCCTCTTGCACCCACCTTGGCCTAGTGCCGCCCGCTCACCTGCTCCACCATCCCGCCGCAGTCCCGCTCTCAGTGGGGCCCATTGGAGCTGGCAGCACCTCCACTGCCACCCGCCGCTAGCACAGCATCGCCGACGCCTGCCATGTTCCATGCCACCCCCTGGTGGTCAGCGCACGTCATAGCGAGTGGTCAAGGGGACAATTTGCATATTAGGCTTTTATTACATAGAAGGACTGAAAAGAAGGAGGAGAAAATGTGCCTATTTGCTTCATCACCCAGGAAGCTGGTGAGAGGTTCAACATGAGAAACCACTCAATTAGATCTTTCATTACTGTGGTTCCTCTTAGGTCCCAACTATATACAAAACTTTTCCTTTCACTTTCCACATGTTTCTGAGATTTCAGAATTACTCACTCAGGATCTTAATCCTTGACATAAATCTGTTCATGGCATCATCACTTCCTCTCATACTGAGATTACCAGAACTGGTACTTCTGCAAGAAGGCTACGCGCTAAACCACTCAGCGGTTTGCAGGGCAACACAAGAATGTCGAGAGGGACGGACTGATCTCCTCTTTGCAGATCGTCTAAAGAGAATTCCTCGTCGGGCGGGTATATTTTTGGTTTGAGATAATTCTGAAGCCGACATGGGAGTAAGTTAACTCCTCAGGCTCCTGCACCACGTGACGTGCTCAGGTATCACATCTAAGAAAACTCACACGAACTCGGTGTTACTTACAGACTATTCATTTTTCCTTGGTTCCATATTATTGTAGCTACTTTTTCTAGTTCAGGATTCAGTCAAGGATTACTCATTGCACTGGGATGTTACACCTCTTCAGTCTCTTAACCTAGAGCAAGTCTTAGTACCACTTTTAGCACTTTCATTGATTTTAGAGACAAGAAAGGGAGGGCGAGGAAGAGAGATCGCATCAAAACATCGATGTGAGAGAGAAACATCCATCAGCTGCCTCCCATCAGCTGCCTCCTGTACGCACCCCGACCAGAGATCAAACCCACAACCTGGGCATGTGCCCTCACCAGGAATCGAACCCGTCGCCACTTCTGAAGCAGGGTAAAGACCGACATTATTTTTTAGGAGAATCTTCGTGGACCACACAGTTAAATACATTCACGGCCAGGGAAACAAACAAATCCCGTGTGCTGATGGATGGTTTGATCTCAACCCAAAACAAGACACCTAGTGCCCATGAGCGGGACCCATTGGTCAGTGAGCCGCGTCAGAACAAGAAGGCAGGCAGAGCTCTCAGATCTGCAGGGGGAACGGGCTAGTTACACAGACAATAAACGATGCCGACCACAGTGCAGAGGGGAAGAACACTGCCCCTTCCTAACTCAGCGGGGGAGACCCACAGGAGGGCGAGAGGAGGGGTGCTCCCTGCAGCTCTCCCAGGAAGCGTAACCACGTCAACCGTTGACCACTGCCTCCTGCACCCGGAAGCTGCAGCGCTGCCTCCAGACCTCAGTCCAAACTGTGCTCCGGTGGCCTCCCCAGTGCCCTCGCTGGGCTCCCAGAGGGGACCTTTCCCAACCGGAAGCCGCCGGGAGGAGCGTGTGTTTGTGCAAGTACAGAGGGATCTCCGTGGCCACCAACAGCGCAGCCCCCTGCCAGGCGCCCGGCAGCGAACGGACACCGATGCGTCCTTCACGACCACGTCCTCGGGGTCAGTGCGCAGACGCAGTCCCCTGTGGGCAGGAAGCCTGCCCTGAGCAGTGCTGGCAGCGTGCTGCGCAGGGAGGAGCGAATCCCCCAACGGGCTCTGATTTACCATTTCAGACGTGTCCACACGAGCAAAACAAAGCACCCACTTTTTGTCTCAATTTCAGTTCACACTGACAAAGGTCACCGCCGCAGGGAGAACCGGGGCAGAAGCTGAAACAAGCAATAGGCACTCTTAGTTACCTGTGCTCACCAGGAAGAGAAAGACACGGATGATTCAAAAGAACACAGCAATCACTTGGGGCGGCGTCCCCACTAAACCTTCGTAGTTTCTGATGTTACTCTGCTTCCTCCCTAAGGCTTTGGGTCAGAAAGCTTCCTTTCAAAACAGGCCCTTTCTGCCCGGCTGGCGTGGCTCCGTGGGTGAGCATTGACCTATGAACCAGGAGGTCACGGTTGATTCCCAGTCAGGGCACATGCCCAGGTTGTGGGTTCAATCCTCAGTAAGATCCTGACCTGGTGCAGAAGGCAGTCGATCAATGATTCTCTCTCATCTTTGATGTTTCTATCTCTCCCTCCCTCTCTGAAATCAATAAAAACATATTTTTTAAAAAACCCACAAAAACGCATTCCCTTCATCTAGCCTCTTTCTCCATCCAGCTGGCTCAAAACACAACAGAGTCACGGTGGACACAGGAGTTCCCAAACGATGCCTCCCTCACCTTTGTATCCTTGGTACCTAGAACACCTGGCTCATTACAGATGTTCAAAAATGCTGGTGTAACTGTCCTGAGATTCTGCCCAACAGAATAAGCCCCGTTCCAGCGTGGGCCCTGACCACTGACCGTCACGGTCATGGTATTCTTTGAGCGAATGAGTACGGAATTGGGCATGTAATTAAAAGGAATTGACAAAAGGAGTCAGCTGGTGGCCAATGGCAAATTAATGAGACGGCCGATAAACGCTGCGAAACTCAGGAGCGAGCGATGGCTGTGGAGGAGGCCCGGCTCAGGAGTCCCGCAGCCTCAGACGCCTCTGGCATGCAGCCTTCGCGCATTCCTGGGATGGCGACGTGGTCTGAGGATGTGCACTGGCTGCAGTGTTACTTCCTGCATCTCAGCTGAGCAAGCTGCCCGCACGCAGCACCAGGGCCAAAGCAGAGCCGCGGGGGAAGCAAAAGAACGGGGAGCAACAGACCGCGTCAGTGCCAGGTGGCCACCCAGTCAGGCCACGCTCAGACTGATATTTGGGGCACGTGCACCTGTCCATAGAGGCATCCTATTTGCAAATACCTAAATCACACACACTGACACCTCCCATGGCCCGTCCAAACAGAACAACGCTACCGTGTCCGTGGTCCCCACAGTCCACAGCGAGCCACTTCTACGTGTCTGGGATGGCGCCTGCCACAGGTTTTCCTGGTCACATCTAGCGCCAGCTGGTGCCGCCAGGACCCTGCTCCCTGAGCCCCGGTG
This sequence comes from Cnephaeus nilssonii, assembly GCF_951640355.1. Lineage (NCBI taxonomy): Eukaryota > Metazoa > Chordata > Mammalia > Chiroptera > Vespertilionidae > Cnephaeus > Cnephaeus nilssonii. Next base: position 2,362,831 of record NC_137093.1, read on the forward strand.
GGAGGTGGGGACAGGAGTCTCATGACCACTCGGGGAAGCCAGCTTGGAGTGCAAATGGAACCTGTAGAAGCTTCACTCCGAACACCTGGCACCTACCACGGTCTGCCGGCCACGGGAAGGATAAGTGTTCCTAGGAAGCCAGACTATGGCCCTACTCTGTTTCTCTCAGTCGTTGCCCACCACCACACACAGTAGGAGCTCCTTCAGACATGGAGAACAGCCTACTCATCGCTGGACACACTGCCTCCCAGGATCCGTGCTTGCTGAATGGGTGGGAGGGAGTTGATAAGGTGATGGTAGATACATGGCAGCTATGTGTGGGAAGAAGTGCGCTCTGTGGCCGCCTCATCTGAGCAAGTGCCACCGGAAAGTAGATACCAAGTGCCGCGCACACAGCCTCTCTGTGGGCAGTGCCCACGGCCCGGGACCGTGCGGGCCACGCCCGGCACTGGGACCCGGCTTCTCTCTGCCCAAGGCTGGGCTGCTCGGCACACGCCACATTCACCACAGGGGGACCATCTGCTAAGATCCCTTTTGCAAACCATCTGCCGCTCTCAGTGCCGGCCCTGCTTCTAGCAGGCTCTCCTCCCTGCCTGAGCATGACGGGCACGACGGCCCTCCCCCTCTTCCAGGATTCCCCGCATGGGTGCTCCGCAGAGCAGGCAGTGAGGGCCAGTTCCCCCAACCCAATGCGGACAGAATGCACTTCCGTCCTCAGGGACAAAAGCATCAAAGGACTGGTCTTGATAAAATCAGACTTCAGGGGGAAGAAGTTTCAAACTCCCGACATTTTTGCTTTTCAGAGCAACATATTAAAAAGAGTGTAGAACATAATTTAAAGACCCGAGTGCCAGTCTCCCTGTCGCTAATGAACGGGAGACGCTGGGCAAGTCATTTTATGTTGCTGAGCCTCAGTTTCCCGTCTGTAAAATGATGTGGTTAACCCCAACTGTCGCCTCTAAAACCAAATGTATGACTACAAAAGTCAACTGGCCATCACTTTGCATGAACCCTAAAACCATTGCTCACGGATCGTGAGTACTTATTGTCAGTGGCTGCAGGAGTAAATGTCCGTCTGTGTGTGACACACGGGGCAAGGGAAAGCAGTGTGAAGAGTCGGCAGTTTACTGTGAATCATGAGTGACTTATACGTAAATGGAGCTGTAGCTTTTCACATCAGTAAGATTATCTCGTTATTCCTCGTGGCGCCCGGGAGCTGGGACGGGCAGGTCATTACTCCTATTGTGTGAAAGCGAGCTCAGTGGTTTCTTCACGTCACAGCTGTGCTGTCACACCCAGTGCGGCCGAGAGGCCAGTTACCACCAGACTCGAATGCTCTGGGAGGCCAGTGCGGGGTGAAAAGAGAAGCTTCCTCAGACACTTACTTCAGCTCGTTGGTTTCCATGCCCTGGGCGATGGCCACGATGATGCCGCCGTGGTCGCCCCAGGTGTAGTAGTGCGGGCCGGGCAGCGCCTGGAGGAGGACAGCGCTGACATCACTGCGGGGAGTGACGAGCAGAATGCACACAACACACACACGCATGCATGCCACACGCACACTCAGACACATCCATGTGCATGCACACATGTACACAGCACACATGCACACAGAGGCATACTTGCCACATGCATACACACACACAGAGGCAAACAAGCACACACACGGAGGCACACAAGTGCACATGCACGTGAGCGCGCGCACACAGGCAGTGTCCGGTCTCCAACCTATCAGCTGGAGGTGAGGTGTGTGGCAGTTCTCTGTAACTGAAAAGCCAAGCAATGGGGGGCTGTATGACAATCTATATACTAGAGACCCGGTGCACAAAATTCGTACACTGGGGCGGGGGTCCCTCAGCCCTGCCTGCACCCTCTCTCAGTCCGGGACCCCTCGCACCTTACCGCCTGCCTGCTCGCTGTGCCTTAGTGCTGCTGTGGAGGCGGGAGAGGCTCCCACCACCGCCGCTGCGCTCACCAGCCGTGAGCCCGGCTTCTGGCTGAGCGGCACTCCCCTTGTGGGAGCGCACTGACCACCAGGGGGCAGTTCCTGTGTTGAGCATCTGCCCCCTGGTGGTCAGTGCGCATCACAGCGACCGGTTGTTTCGCCATTTGGTCGATTTGCGTGTTGGGCTTTTATTACATAGGATTGCGTGTCTAAATATGAACGTGCACACGGCATTCCCAACAAGCAGTGCCATGAGGATGGGACCTATGCGTGAGCTCTTCTGAGAGCTCCACATCCCTCCAGACATCACGCTCAGCCTGCAGGCGGCGCCCTGACCGAGGCTTTGACTGCGTTCTGGGGGCACCCCTCCCTCCCTATCCCACGTGCAGCAGGGCGCCTCGGAAAGCAACCCCACCGGATGAGAGCAGAGGTACGCCCTGGCCCTTGGGCGTCAGGCAGCTGGTGAAGACTTCCTGTTTACAGTCTGGGAATTCCCTGATGTCCCAGGACCAGAGAACTAGCTGTGCCCTCCCAGTGGTATAGCCAGCCCCTAAGGACACAGGGTAACGACACAAGCCGCAGGCCAAGCCGGCTTCCTCGCAGAGCGCGGAGCCCGCACCTGCAGAGCACGCTCAGTGACGAGGCTTGATTTCAACGCCAACGATACACAAAGTGGTAAATCAGGAGGCGCGGGCCTGACACACCACGACTGCATGATCGTTTCCCAACGGATCGGCAGCTGTTTACTGAACGCCCACACCCTGCCAGACACTGCAAGGCCCGGGGACAAAAACGTGAGCAGCCCTGGCTGGTGTGGCTCAGTGGATAGAGTGTCGGCCTGCGGACTGAAGAGTCCCGGGTTCGATTCCGATCAAGGGCACATGCCTGGGGTGCGGGCTCAATCCCCCGTGTGGGGGTGTGCAGGAGGCAGCCCATCGATGATTCTCTCTATCACTGATGTTTCTATCTCTCTCTCCCCGTCTCCCTTCCTCTCTGAAATCAATAAAAATATATATTTTTAAAGCAAGCAAAACGGACATTGCCTTGTGCTCAGGGAACTTATAACCTTAGAACAGTAGTCGGCAAACTCATTAGTCAACAGAGCCAAATATCAACAGTACACGATTAAAATTTCTTTTGAGAGCCCAATTTTTTAAACTTAAACTTCTTCTAACGCCACTTCTTCAAAATAGACTCGCCCAGGTCGTGGAATTTTGTGGAAGAGCCACACTCAAGGGGCCAAAAAGCTGCGTGTGGCTCGCGAGCCGCAGTTTGCTGACCACTGCCTTAGAACATTTGTTTCTTTAAGTCTATTTTGTTTTTTATTATAGTTTTATTGATCTCAGAGAGGAAGGGAGAGGTAGAGAGAAAGAAACATCAATGATGAGAATCATTGATTGGCTGCCTCTTGCACGCCCCCTACTGGGGATCGAGCCCGCAACCCGGGCATGTGCCCTTCACTGGAATCGAACCCGGGACTCTTCAGTCCGCAGGCTGACGCTCTGTCCACTGAGCCACACCAGCCAGGGCCAGTCTGTTTTGATTCAAAGTAGCATTTTTGCAGAATCACAAGCGCACTACAAGGGGTGGTACAGATCAGGCGGCTGCCCCTCGTGGGTGGCCCAGGTGTTTCTCTGTTTATCATCACAGGTGGGACGGGTGCCTGCACCACAAGCATGCGCGTCCCTGACATGCTGGCTCAGTGCACGTGCTCACACAAGACCCGAGGTGGCCTGACCTCGCGCCACCGGGCGCCCGCGCTGCTGGAGACGTACACGCTCATCTTGCTGGCCAAGTTCTTCCCCACTGAGCCTGAAACACAGGAGGAACAATGACTTTTTACTTCAAGAACATGTCAGGTGATCAACACCCGTCCAACCAGAAATTCTGAGTAGGATCCAGCAACTAAGAATGTCTTGAGCCCACAGAACAGCAGTCACTGCGGCAGATGTCGGTGGCCACCATGCAGTTGGCTGCACGGGAGCAGCCGCTTCCCCGGGAAGAACAGGCAGAGCACACTTACCGGTGGCAATGATGAGACCAGGAGCCGACTCCTTGGACAGGATGGGCATCCTCCGCAGCTGGAGGCTGAGCAGCTGGCTGAGCCGCTGGGCCAGGTGCAGGGAGCAGCCCTGGGACAGCTAAAACACAAGTTCCGGGCTCTGTCAGCAAGTGCGCGAAGCCTACGTCCCCCCCCCCACCCCCCCCCGAGACACCGGAGCCTGGGAGTGGGCACTGCAGCCCGAGGCGGAGGAAGGGGGCCTGGCCCAAGGACGCCAGTGCCGGCCGCTGCCCCACACTGCACCGACGGCGGGACCCGCTGAGCCAGCAGGTGCCTCTCACCGGAGAAGAGAAAAGTGCTAAAAAGTCCACTGGGACTCAGCAAAACAGCAACCTGAAATCAGCATCAACTCAAGGAGACGGGAGAGCCACCAATCTCTCCACGTCCCCAGGGATTCTCCTGTGAGTCCCACGTACACGGCATGAGTCGAGGCACCGAAGTAGCCACAACAAATGTTTCAAGAGTGCCACATCTGTACAAAGCACAACGCCTACAGATTTCACCGGAGACTTCAAGTTCTTCACACTGACCTGCATCACTTGCGCTGCAGGCTTAGGTTCTGCAGACAAGGCCTCTGCCGTAGGGGCATGCCTGACGCTCTTGGCCAGAAACGGTTATCAGATGTGTTCTGGACAGGATCACTCTGTGGGTGCTTATGGACGGTCAAAACTGTGACCTGGTGTGCGGGATATACCAATTTTTTATAATAAAGGGATCACTAACAAATATCCATCTGGCTAGCATCACAGTTAGGCAAGTGAAAACTATAGCAAATCGAGTTGGGTCCCAAAGAAATATCTGCCAACCTCTTCCACCTTTCTCCTTTTCTTTCACCCCTAAAATCAGAAGGAGAAACTAAAAGCCGAGTAACGTCATCCAGTTCATTCGTACAGTGACCAGTCCATGACACAGGAAGCTGACTCTTAACAACGCCACTGATTCTCTATAACCAGGCTTAGACCGCCACATGCTGAAAAACCCTGCCCCCATTTAATATATCCGACTCGTGCCCAGCTCAGAGATCTCAAAGACACTGCTGAGAAAATGAGGGTCTGCATGTAGTGTTTTCCTGCCTCTGTGCAAAGTTAGATGTGAAGTGTTCAGTCAAGAGTTGGTGCAAATCAGAAGATAAATCAGGAAGTACATTTTTTAGCAAAATGTCCCAAGAAGTTTTCCCCAGGATCATTGATACAGTATGTATTTCACCACAGACAAACAAAATTCAATAATCCAAAAGACCAAGTAACTGTCTCACTAAGATGTTATCATTTCTCCAAAAATCAGTACTACTTGTTTTTGTCTGAGGCCCTGTCTGCCCACTTCACACCCTGGGTCCCGTACGTGAGATGGACAGAGATGCGGTGATTGGACAGAGCCAGGGACCATACCTGTTCTTTTGCGGGAAAAGAAGGAGTTGCTGGTATACGGGACTATTTAATGGGACCAAATAATGCATTTCAGTACCCTTAACTTTTCTGACGAAGCCACAGATAAAATCATACAATCCTAAAGTATATGCAGAGAGGGATTTTAAAAGAAATTCTATAGAAATAACTTCCGATGGGAGAGGCTGACAGATGTTCCTGGTGCAAAGCACCCTGGTGCCTCAGTCACGTCTGACAGCACGTATCAGCCAGAAGAAATGCCAATAGCACACGTCCTGAGAGCTCAGAGCAGATCGAGTAACAGTGCGCTACAGAAACAGCAAAAGCAAATGTGAGACTTTCATTTCATTCCTAAACTAGAGGCCCGGTGCACGAAATTCGTGCACGGTGGGGGGTTGTCCCTCAGCCCAGCCTGTACCCTCGCCAATATGGGACCCCTCAAGGGATGTCCAACTGCCCGTTTGTGGGATCGTGCCTAAACGGGCAGTCGGACATCCCTCTCATAATCCAGGACTGCTGGCTCCCAACTGCTTGCCTGCCTGCCTTCCTGATTGCCCCTAACTGCTTCTGCCTGCCAGTCTGATCACCCCCTAACCACTCTGCTGCCAGCCTGTTTGCTCCCAACTTCCCTCCTCTGCCGGCCTGGTCACCCCTAACTGCCCTCTCCTGCAGGGTTGATCACCGCCAACTGCCCTCCCTTGCAGGCCTGGTCCTTCTCAACTGCCCTCCCTTGCAGGCCGGGTGCCTCCCAACTGCCCTCTCCTGCTGGCCATCTTGTGGTGGCCATCTTGTGTCCACATGGGGGCAGAATCTTTGACCACATGGGGACAGCTATATTGTGTGTTGCAGTGATGATCAATCTGCACATTACTCTTTTATTAGATAGGATAGAGGCCTGGTACAGGGGTGGGGGCCAGCTGGTTTGCCCTGAAGGGTGTCCCGGATCAGGTGGGGGTTCCCTTGGGGCGTGGGGCGGCCTGAGCGAGGGGCCTGTGGTGGTTTGCAAGCCGGCCACGCCCCCTGGCAACCCAAGTGGAGGCCCTGGTATCTGGAATTTATTTTCCTTCTACAATTGAAACTTTGTAGCCTGGAGTGGAGCCAAGCCTGGGGCTCCCTCCGCGGCCTGGCAGCCATTTCTGTTGGGGTTATAATTGAAACTTTGTTGCCTTAAGCAGGTGGGCCCCGCCAGGGTGTACGGAAAGCTTTGCTTCCCCTGTTGCCGGCGGCAACCCTGGCCTGCTCTCTCAAGCTCCATTCTGCCGCCATTTGTTTGAATTTGTTTACCTTCTATAATTGAAACTTTGTAGCTTGAGTGGAGGCTTAAGCCTGGCAAGGGCAGGCGGAAAGCTTGGCTTCATCTGTTACCTAGGAAACCTTGCTCTCTGTGGCTGTAGCCATCTTGGTTTGGGTTAATTTGCATACTCGCTCTGATTGGATGGTGGGCATGGTTTGTGAGCGTGGCTTGTGGGTGTGTCGGAGGTATGGTCAATTTGCATATTTGTCTATTATTAGGTAGGATGCCTACAGGCACGTCATAATGGGATGTGTGAGCCTGCTGGCCCTCCACTTCATTTCCTCGCCTCCCCTCCATCACCTCAACTGCTGAGAACTCAGTTTCAGAGGTATGGTGTCATCCGAAGAACTGCGGTGTGAGCGAACGCTGGGACAGTAGGTCACGGGCCAGCAGCTCGCTGTCCAGGATCACAGAGCCTCCTCAAGCTCACCCTGTCCGTGGTGCCCCGTGTGTCTGTGACGGCACCTCAGTGTGCCTCGTACGGACTTTGGGAACTGTACGCGTAGAACGACAGATAACGCTTTGTAGTAAAAAGCCAACTGAGATGAACGCATCCATACCTCACAATCGATTTTTTCTCCATATCCCGTGACAGCCGGAGGCTGGAGGAACTCCCAGGTGCCCCCTTTGTCAAAGGTGATGACTGATCTCATGTTCTCCTCCTTCAGGGAGCCGCTCACCAGGGTGGCGATGTAGACGCCCTGCAGGCCTTCTACACGGTGGAAGTCAGCAAACGGCTCACTCGCAAAATACCTACAGAGAAAACCAACAGCGGCGGCGTGGCGTGCTGCTCCTCAGGATGCTTCTGCTTAAATAACATCAACTTTAGCCATTTTAAGTTGCACAATCCAGTCACATTGGATTGTGGCCTCTGGACTCCTCCTTCTCTCATCCAATCTGTCAGCAAACCTATTAGCAAATGGCCAGAATGTGACCGTTCCTATTATCAGTCACTTTAGCAGCAGACACGCAAAAACTGGAAATGCGGAGATTAGCCCGGCCCCACAAAAGGATGACATGCAAACTCATGAAGGGTCCCATTACTGTCCATTTCTGTGGAATGCACTTTTCTTTATATAATGCAATTCATAATTTTTAAATGGTAAAATAACGTCCACCTTCTGCTCAAAACCCTGCATTCTACTAAGAAGGAAAAAATTACATGTCTTCCGTCCCCTTTAAGGCCCTACACAACCTATGCCCGCTGCCTCTGATCCTCGGGGATTCTCTCTCCCTCCTTCAGTTTGCGCCTCCCCGGCCCCCTCACCAATCCTAAAACAACAACAGAGCCCCCAGTTAGTCAAGGTTCCTGCTACTCCCTGTGGCCGCAGCTCAGGCCAGGTGTCTGCCTGGCTCCCTCCTCCTGTGACTCAGGCACCTGCTAACCGTGACCTCCTGGAGCAGACTTCCAGGATCCGCCAATATGATATGATACCCACGTAACCCTCTCCTGTTCGTCAGCACTCACCAGGGCCAGGCACGTGACCAATCTGTTTCTATTCCATCTTCTCCTAAGGAGGACAGGAGCTCCCTGCACAGGGACCTCGCTGCTGGACCTAAAACCGGGTCTGCTCGGGGCAGCAGTGTCCTTGCCTTGAATGAACTGCTGACTAAATGAGCTGCCAGCCTGGAGAGACAGTGGAAGTGGACAGCGGGACGTGCCCTCTGACCCGGGGCCACAGCCAGACCCCCCCGCAGACTGGTCGTCAGCTTCACCCGAGGACACTTTCAAGAGCAGAGGGGACCCGAATCAGTCGGGCATCTCCCCGAAGTCTGGCTGTCACAGGACAAAGGAGAGCAAGTGACCTGGTGGCACTCAGATCGGTGTGCCCACGCACCATGGCCCTGACCCCCAGCCCCAGGGCCTTCCGAAGCCCAGAGAGCCCATCATTGCAGAACCACCAACTCACCCGGTGATTTACTGATAAAGGATCAATGATGTTAGTGTCCTTCCATAGACAGAACAATACCTCACACAAAACCGGACACCTCAACAGGGCTGAGTGAGAGGCGGACAGGGTCTCAGACACTGAATGGCGCCTACAGCCGCGGTGCTAGCCTGGCATCAGCTGACATCACCCGGGACCCCCCCCCCCCCCCCCGCAAACCAGTCAAACTATCTGGGACCGTGAGCGGGGGGGGGGGGGGGGGGGGAGGGTGAAAACACCCCAACTGAGTGCAAATGTGCAGCTATGGCTGAAAACCAATGAGAGGCCGGTCCTGTGGCTCTCAGAAGGGGCCTGTGGCTCTAAGGGGCCTGTGGCTCTCAGAAGGGGGCCTGGGCTCTCAGAAGGGGCCTGGGCTCTCAGAAGGGGCCTGGGCTCTAAGGGGCCTGTGGCTCTCAGAAGGGGCCTGTGGCTCTAAGGGCCCTGTGGCTCTCAGAAGGGTCCTGTGGCTCTCAGAAGGGTCCTGTGGCTCTCAGAAGGGCCCTGTGGCTCTCAGAAGGGCCCTGTGGCTCTCAGAAGGGGCCTGTGGCTCTCAGAAAGGGCCTGTGGCTCTAAGGGGCCCTGTGGCTCTCAGAAGGGGGCCTGGGCTCTCAGAAGGGGCCTGTGGCTCTAAGGGGCCCTTTGGCTCTCAGAAGGGGCCTGTGGCTCTCAGAAGGGGCCTGTGGCTCTCAGAAGGGGGGCCTGTGGCTCTAAGGGGCCCTGTGGCTCTCAGAAGGGGCCTGTGGCTCTCAGAAGGGGGGCCTGTGGCTCTAAGGGGCCCTGTGGCTCTCAGAAGGGCCCTGTGGCTCTCAGAAGGGGGCCTGGGCTCTCAGAAGGGCCCTGTGGCTCTCAGAAGGGCCCTGTGGCTCTCAGAAGGGTCCTGTGGCTCTCAGAAGGGCCCTGTGGCTCTCAGAGGGGCATGTGGCTCTCAGAAGGGGCCTGTGGCTCTCAGAGGGGCCTGTGGCTCTCAGAAGGGGCCTGTGGCTCTCAGAAGGGGCCTGTGGCTCTCAGAGGGGCCTGTGGCTCTCAGAAGGGGCCTGTGGCTCTCAGAAGGGGCCTGTGGCTCTCAGAAGGGCCCTGTGGCTCTCAGAAGGGGCCTGTGGCTCTCAGAAGGGGCCTGTGGCTCTCAGAAGGGCCCTGTGGCTCTCAGAAGGGCCCTGTGGCTCTCAGAAGGGGCCTGTGGCTCTAAGGGGCCCTGTGGCTCTCAGAAGGGGGCCTGGGCTCTCAGAAGGGGCCTGTGGCTCTAAGGGGCCCTTTGGCTCTCAGAAGGGGCCTGTGGCTCTCAGAAGGGGCCTGTGGCTCTCAGAAGGGGGGCCTGTGGCTCTAAGGGGCCCTGTGGCTCTCAGAAGGGGCCTGTGGCTCTCAGAAGGGGGGCCTGTGGCTCTAAGGGGCCCTGTGGCTCTCAGAAGGGGCCTGTGGCTCTCAGAAGGGGGCCTGGGCTCTCAGAAGGGCCCTGTGGCTCTCAGAGGGGCATGTGGCTCTCAGAAGGGCCCTGTGGCTCTCAGAAGGGTCCTGTGGCTCTCAGAAGGGCCCTGTGGCTCTCAGAGGGGCATGTGGCTCTCAGAAGGGGCCTGTGGCTCTCAGAGGGGCCTGTGGCTCTCAGAAGGGGCCTGTGGCTCTCAGAAGGGCCCTGTGGCTCTCAGAGGGGCATGTGGCTCTCAGAAGGGGCCTGTGGCTCTCAGAAGGGGCCTGTGGCTCTCAGAGGGGCCTGTGGCTCTCCGAGGGGCCTGGGGCTCTCAGAAGGGGCCTGTGGCTCTCAGAAGGGTCCTGTGGCTCTCAGAAGGGCCCTGTGGCTCTCAGAGGGGCCTGGGCTCTCAGAAGGGGCCTGTGGCTCTCAGAAGGGCCCTGTGGCTCTCAGAGGGGCCTGGGCTCTCAGAAGGGGCCTGTGGCTCTCAGAAGGGTCCTGTGGCTCTCAGAAGGGGCCTGGGGCTCTCAGAAGGGGCCTGGGGCTCTCAGAAGGGCCCTGTGGCTCTCAGAAGGGGCATGTGACTCTCAGAAGGGGCCTGTGGCTCTAAGGGGCCCTTTGGCTCTCAGAAGGGGCCTGTGGCTCTCAGAAGGGGCCTGTGGCTCTCAGAAGGGGGGCCTGTGGCTCTAAGGGGCCCTGTGGCTCTCAGAAGGGGCCTGTGGCTCTCAGAAGGGGGGCCTGTGGCTCTAAGGGGCCCTGTGGCTCTCAGAAGGGGCCTGTGGCTCTCAGAAGGGGGCCTGGGCTCTCAGAAGGGCCCTGTGGCTCTCAGAGGGGCATGTGGCTCTCAGAAGGGCCCTGTGGCTCTCAGAAGGGTCCTGTGGCTCTCAGAAGGGCCCTGTGGCTCTCAGAGGGGCATGTGGCTCTCAGAAGGGGCCTGTGGCTCTCAGAGGGGCCTGTGGCTCTCAGAAGGGGCCTGTGGCTCTCAGAAGGGCCCTGTGGCTCTCAGAGGGGCATGTGGCTCTCAGAAGGGGCCTGTGGCTCTCAGAAGGGGCCTGTGGCTCTCAGAGGGGCCTGTGGCTCTCCGAGGGGCCTGGGGCTCTCAGAAGGGGCCTGTGGCTCTCAGAAGGGTCCTGTGGCTCTCAGAAGGGCCCTGTGGCTCTCAGAGGGGCCTGGGCTCTCAGAAGGGGCCTGTGGCTCTCAGAAGGGCCCTGTGGCTCTCAGAGGGGCCTGGGCTCTCAGAAGGGGCCTGGGGCTCTCAGAAGGGTCCTGTGGCTCTCAGAAGGGGCCTGTGGCTCTCAGAAGGGGCCTGGGGCTCTCAGAAGGGTCCTGTGGCTCTCAGAAGGGGCCTGGGGCTCTCAGAAGGGCCCTGTGGCTCTCAGAAGGGGCCTGTGGCTCTCAGAAGGGGCCTGGGCTCTCAGAAGGGCAGGACTCGGCCCTCACCTGACCAGCGTGTCGCCGCCGGCGCCCGCCGGGCTGTAGTAGAGCACGTTCTCCAGCGACAGGGAGAAGCGCAGCCCCTCCGCCTCGGAGATGTACACGTCCGTGCGGTTGTCGCTGTGGCTGACACACACGAACACCTGGTCCTCGGAGGCGTCCGCCACGTAATACTCCTGGGACGGAGGGGAAGAAGGCGTCAGCCGCGCACTCCCTGCCCCGGAGCCGGGTGCTCCTTCCCCGGGAGCCGCCGGGAGCTTCTCCCCCAAACCCTAACCCTCCGAACCCACAGCTGTGCCTCCCGCAGCGGGGCCTTAACCAAGTGCTGCTTCCTCCCTCCTCGGCACTTAACATGGCGGCACCCTTCTCGGCCACACAAATCGTCACCTGCTGTACTTGGCCAAACCTTTAATGAGCTCACCATAACGTTGGCAGTGCCAGGCCCAGTATTCTCGCAGCCCGAGCGGCCGCGGGGCGACATCCCCCACCTGGGCCCACAGAGGCTGCTCCTCCCCCGGGGACCCGAGGCCGCTCTGCCGCTGGAAGGGGTCTGACGGGAAAATGGGTCACGAACGCCATACGTGACCTAGAACCCTCTTTTAGTTAACGAGGTCGCCCTCTTTTCCCCTAGACCTACCCTCAGTGCAAAACACAACCCAGATGATCATGAACGACCTCCCTTTCTCTCCAAGGTGGCTGCAGGGAGCTGAACGACCTCCCTTTCTCTCCAAGGTGGCTGCAGGGAGCGGAACTACCTTCCCTTCTCTCCAAGGTGGCTGCAGGGAGCGGAACGACCTCCCTTTCTCTCCAAGGTGGCTGCAGGGAGCTGGGCCGCAGGAAGCCAGGAGCAGCAGTGCTCCCACCAGGCACCCCGGAGCCCCAGCCTGCCACGCCGACGGCTCCCGGCGGCCACTTCTCTGACAACTCAGCCCCGACCTTCCCGAGCACGTGGTCCCGGGGGCTTCCCGGCCGCTGCACCTGAACGGCAGGCCTGCACTGACACCTCTGAACCCAGAGCGTGGAACACAGCAGGCACTTAAGCGCGGCTGTCCGTGGGCACGGCCCGGCCTCTGCCGCGCTGCCCTCTCCCACTCACAGCAAATGCAGGAGAAGAAACCCACCCCCTGCCCAGAGCACAACGGCTCTCGAGACCTTTCTGGAAAGGGACTCGGGGAGCCTGGTCAGATGTCCACCTGACAGGACACCCCACAGCACCCGCCCAGCCCTCCAGAGCCCACTTACGTTGATGGGGTGTCTGGTGACAAACTGGGCTGCTCGCATGGGCTTCCGGCCGAAGGAGACCCAGAGCTGCACGGACGGCAGCTGCGGGCGGCCCGGGAGGTGCTGCCGAGAAGAGGAGGACGGTCACCGGTGCTGCCTCGGCCACTCAAACACGTGCCAGGGGCCAGAGGCCTGGGACCCCGGATCCCACCCGAAGCACCCCACAGCGCGGCTGCACAGAATGCTGTTCTCAGCGTCGCTCAGCTTTCTCCGAGACGGAGCAGCAAAGAGCCCGGTCCTCCGGTGCTGGCGGAGGAGGACGCCGCCGTGAGGTGAGGGCGTGGGCTCGGGGAGGGACGCCGCTCACCCCGTGTAAGCAGAGAGAGGAGAGGCCGTGGGACGGGGCTGAAGACCGGTGGGCAGATCTTCCAGCCAAACCACCACCTGGCGAGGTCAGCACGCACCAGGCACACAACCACGTTCTCTCCTCCGCCCCAGTCCTACTTTCAGATTGTAAGGACACTGGACTTACAGGCCTTAACTGGTACCAAGAATGGGGGAAATTTCCATTGATTCCATTTTTCCGTCTTTTAATACTTCTAAAATGTGGTGTTTGGGTTTTTTGGTAGAGAGTATTCCCCGTGACGCTGACCATGTCCCATCGTGCTTTGCAGATATTAAACCACGGCTGAAACCATTAAAATGGATGTAAAACACCAGTTAAGAGGAAATCACTACATCTCCCTAGGTTCATTTACTTAACTACAAAACCAGCAGCTGAATCGGATTGGGGCTTCTCCCTGGGTGGGTTTAAATGGCCCAGGAACCCCGTAAGCACGGATTGGGGCTTCTCCCTGGGGGGTTTAAATGGCCCAGGAACCCCGTAAGCACGGATTGGGGCTTCTCCCTGGGGGGTTTAAATGGCCCGGGAACCCCGTAAGCACGGATTGGGGCTCCTTCCTGGGGGCTTTAAATGGCCCAGGAACCCCGTAAGCACGGGTTGGGGCTCCTTCCTGGGGGGCTTTAAATGGCCCAGGAACCCCGTAAGCACGGGTTGGGGCTCCTTCCTGGGGGGCTTTAAATGGCCCAGGAACCCCGTAAGCACGGATTGGGGCTTCTCCCTGGGTGGGTTTAAATGGCCCAGGAACCCCGTAAGCACGGATTGGGGCTTCTCCCTGGGGGGCTTTAAATGGCCCAGGAACCCCGTAAGCACAAATTGGGCTCCTTCCTGGGGGGCTTTAAATGGCCCAGGAACCCCGTAAGCACGGATTGGGGCCTCTCCCTGGGGGGTTTAAATGGCCCAGGAACCCCGTAAGCACGTGCACAGCGTTTTGCGCAGATGCACTCATTCGTTTTGCTGGGCGGGGCCGCCCTGTGCAGACTCTCAGTGACTGAGGAAAAGGGCGAGCAGCACGGGAGGCCTTCTGTGGTGGTGCACTTCTGAGAGGGACACCTCATGTGACATCCTCATACGCGTGGCCAGCACACTCCCTGCAGGGCTGGGCGGCTGCCTCCTCCTTGACTGCTCACCGCTGTGCATTATGGATTCCATCTTCCCATGGAACAGGGAGCACACCTGTGTCTCCTCACGGGGCGCTGTGCTCGCTGCTGCCCTGAGCACCGTGTGGAGAGCACGCTCACAGACACCGTGTCACCTCTGACGCTTCCCACGTATTCAAACCACCACTGAACAAGCGTGAAAAGTCCTTTGTTTTAAAAAAGCCAGGGGAGAAATATAAAAGACTGCTTTTTCAAAAGGGCACCCTAAAAACCATGTTAATAGTTTGTACTCAGTGTGGGACCAGTAAGGAAGTGATGGACCTATTAAAAATGTAGCGGATTACCTGAATAAGAAAATAGTTCCCAGAATAATATGTGTAAATTCCAAAGTCCTACCAGCATGGCTCAGTGGTTGAGCATCAACCTACGAACCAGGAGGCCAAGGTTCAATTCCTGGACAGGGCACAGGCCCAGGTTGTGGGCTCCATCCCCAGTGTGAGGCGTGCAGGAAGCAGCTGATGAATGATTCTCTCCCGTCATTGATGTTTCTATCTCTCTCTCCCTCTCCCTTCCTCTCTGAAACCAATAAAAATATATTATTTAAGAAAACATTTCCCAAGGTATGCAGTGGGGAACCCCTCCTGCATCCAGCCCCCCACATCTTCTCTCCTCACTCCATCACATAAAGGAGGACCTGGAGGGAAGCCTCAACCTCACTGCCCGAGGGGAAGAGCGACGGGAAGCAGAGCAGCCTCCCCGTTACAGAGGCCTCAGAGCCCCGGCCCCGGCCACTGGCTGACCCCCGGACGCAGGCCCTCGCTCTCCGCGGGGCCTGTCCTCTCCCGGACACAGGGCAGTCTAGTGGCGACTCGCAGCTCGATGCAGCAGCAAGGCAAGTCCTGTTGAGTAGTTAAGCTCTGTTAGACGAGCAAACGCTCCATCTCAGCATCTGGCTCCAACCCATCAGATCAGGGGAAATTTTCCCAAAGTCTGGGAGGTAAGCTACTTACTAACAGCCGAAAGCTTAATTCCTGCTCTCCTTAGAGCATTAACTCTCACCGGCTGTTAGCCCTGTAACTTAACTGGGTCCAAAACTCAGAGGAATCGGCCTGACGGACAGGAAACCAGGCAGTGGAATTAAAGAAACACGACACTGAGCGCGCCCTCCTCTCTGAGTTCTTCTCATTGGGATCTCAAAGAAACGTGTGTTTGCCGAAAATGCATGGAAAACCACCAACTCGGAGCTTCTCCACTGCTCCAGCCCCGGGACCTCCACCCCCTCCGGGAGGGTCCGTCTCCGCAGCACGGGCTGGTCCGACCCCCCCGCCCCCCGCAGCCCAGCCTCCCGCCGAACGCCAAGCCTCAGGGGGACACTGAGCAGTTCCTTCCCCGGCACCTGCGACTTACCACCACCTTGGTGGCAAACAGGTACTTGTCCCGCAGCTGGAAGTCTCTCACTGCCTCCAGGACCACCTCCTGGCTCTCCCGGGACTGGAAGAAGTCCGTGCTGCGCAGAACTGTGGAGTAGCCGGAGGGCTCGTGCCGCTCCACGTACAGGGTGTTCGGCTCGTCGTAGGGATCGACCCCCCTGGGAGAAAACAGTGTCATGGTCACTTCCGTGTCATCAGGAGGCGGCAGCCAGCGCAGGGCCCGCCACCCGGGACCGGGAAGTGCTGCGGACACTTCCCCGGCTGCTCCCGGCGCCTCGCAGCGTGGGGAAGGGAGTGAAGGACCGATGCTCGGGAATCAGGAAGTCCGGCTCGAGGCTGGCAGCACGCTCTGGCTCCAGCGACAAACCTCGGAGGAACGAGGAGTCTGCCAGGGCGCGGCGTCCTCGGAAGGACAATCAGGAGGAACCACACGAGGACCCGGTGAGGCACATCCTTCCAATCCCCCCCCCCGCCCCCCACCCCCTGCTCAGGCCACTGCTGCCGCACCGCTCCATGAGATGCACTCCTGCCCTGCGAGTCTCCCTCACACTCTGCGCACACTGACCTCCAGAAACGGGGTGCGTCCCACCCCCGCCCCGCCCCCCAAACTTCTGTCAGCTCTGCACCCCTGCAGGGAGGCCTTCCCACACTCTGACCTGCCCCTCTAAGTCTCCCTCATCGTCCGGGGCCAAGTCCAAGCCTCCCTTGCAGGAAGCCTTACCCATGCTTGCTTCCCACTCCCGGCGCGCACACGCACCGCGTCTCCCCGGCGCGCACCGCGTCTCCCCGGCACCCGCACCGCGTCTCCCCGGTGCGCACCGCGTCTCCCCGGTTCCGGGTTTCAAGTGGTTTAATTCATTTTATACGCGTTCAAACAAACGTAGGAAACTGCGTTTGTTGGATGGGTTCTGAATCAGTCCCCTTACCTTAGTCCTGCTTCTTATATTATTCAACACTGAACAGACTATGTTACAATGTATGGTGGTCCCCACACCGCGTTGCTCTGAGCTTCCTAGAGAGCACAAACGCCTTTAAAACCACGTCTTGTGTTTCTTTTCACCCCACGGGGCTCCTCCCTGCACTGATCACTGCTGCACTGAGTCTATAGGCCATAATTCCAGGGGCTGTTCCCACTGGGAGCAGTACAAGGTCCTTGGAGAACCTCGCACTGCTGTTCCCCAAATGCAGCCCCAACAGCAGCCGAGGGGACCCACCTGCCCCGGCTCCCACCCACCAAGGCAGGCAGACCCGCACCAAGCAGGAGCGAGAACTGGGAGACCCCGCAGAGGTGAGGAAGGCAGAGCTCACGCACACGTGCCTGGAGTTCCTCCATGCGCCCAGAGCTCGGATAATGAAGGTTAGGACACCAAACTCAAAGTTTCAAGATGCACTGCCAAGAGCATATTCTAAAGACAAAAGAATGGCCTGGACGGTTTGGCTCAGTGGATAGAGCATCCGCCTGCGGACCGAAGGGTCCCGGTTTGATTCCAGTCAAGGGCACGTACCTCAGCTGCAGGTTCCTCCCTGGCCCGGGCCCTGGTCTGCCTGGTCTGGGCTCGTGCAGGAGGCAACCCATCGATGTGTTTCTCTCACATTGATATTCCTGTCTTTCTCTCTTCCACTCTCCCTAAAAATCAATGGAAAAATATCCTCAGGCAAGGATTAACAGAAAAAAAAAAGAAAGAAAAAAGAATGGAAGGGAAAGGAGAAGAGAGGGGAGGGGAGGGGAGGGGAGGGGAGGGGAGGGGGGAGGGGAGGGGAGGGGAGGGGGGGAGGGGAGGGGAGGGGGGAGGGGAGGGGAGGGGAGGGGAGGGGAGGGGGGGAGGGGAGGGGAGGGGAGGGGAAGGGAAAGGAAAGTTGGGGAGAAAGAGAGAAAGGAGCTAAGAACAGGAGAATGGAAGAGCCTCTTTGCACAGGGAAGGCCTTTGGCCCCGTAACCGGGAGGGCAGGGTCCCTGGAGAGGCCAGGGTTTGGTCCTAACGGGGGAGGCTCTGTGCAGTGAGGGGCAGCCTGCTCTCTCCTTTTCCACGATTGGAAGCACTGAGTCAAGTACCTCCTCTGCTCTAGACGATATGCAAACGAGCATGAGGCTGCGGGATATTTTTAAAAGGCAGAGAGGAAGGGACCTTGACTCAGAGTCTGGAACAGCTCACCTCTGCGGTTCGGTCCTGGCCACAGCAGCCCCGAGGTGGAGAAGCAAAGCTGCGGCTTCCGTTCTGTAACGCAGACAGGGACCTCCCATTCCTGAGCGCGCTCCCCCTACGAGTTGTGTTCTGCAGCCCTGGCCCCCTTTCTTACCTTCACTCACACCTGCTTCCTCTGCGGTTTGCGCTCATCTGGAAAGCCCACGCCTCGCTCTACCTCCTCGCGGTCACCAGCCCTTGCCTGGCCTCCCCGCTCCCTGGGCCCCACTTACAGCCCTTCAGGGCTGCTCCCTGGGGACCCGGCCCCACCCGTCTGCCAGCCTCCAGCTCTGGGGCGCACGAGGTAGGTTTCCAGCTCTCCTGCTGCTCCAGGGGGTTGGATCGCACTGGCCCCTCCTGTGGGGAGCCCCGGGGGAACCCTCCCAACGCCTGAAACGCCCTGACACCGTCAGGCATCGGACCCAGCTGAGCCGTCCCTTCCCCTAGCGATCTGCATGTCCGCACACAGGCAGACGCCACACACCATTCCCAAGCACAGAGCACCTCTGTTTAGTAACCCAGCTGGTGCTCCCTCTGACCACACGGCTCCTCCAACAAGTGAAAGAGCCGCTTGTCCCTTTAAGATTCAGTCAAGTACCCGAAAGCTGAGGGTGCTCCTTGATGGAGGTGCACTCAGAGGAGGCTGGGGTTCTAGTTTCACTGAGACTCCACCTCTGCCCGAGGAGAAGGACCAATGGCCGGCACAGCCGCCTCTGCCAAGGCAGCTCGAGGCTCCGGGTGCCCTCTGCACGGGCCGCAGCTCTAGGGGAGCACGCACACACCCCGCTCACACGTCCTGGGGGAGGAGCACAGCTGTGCCTCCCCTCCTGCTGGGCCGCTACGTCTAATGAAGATAAAACTGAAGTGAGAAGACAGCCCTAGCCAGTGTGGCTCTGGAGAGAGCGCCGGCCAGCGGACTGAGGGTCCCGGGTTCGATTCTGGTCAAGGGCACACGCCCAGGTTGCAGGCTCGACCCCTAGCATGGGGCGTGCAGGAGGCAGCCAATCAATGATTCTCTTTCATCATTGATGTTTCTCTCTCTCCCCCTCCCCTTCCTTCCTCTCTGAAATCTATAAAAATACATTTAAAAATAAAAAGGAATGACATACTGGAATATATAAATACACACAATCTATCTCGTATCACAAAGAACTAATCTCAAATACGTAAAGAGCTCCTGGTCACCAATAATAAAACAATGATGAATCCGACAGTCAAAGGGCAAATGGCACGAACAGACGTGTCACAAAAAATACATAAAAATGAACCTAAAGAAGGGAAAAGATGTTCAAAATCATTCATAACCAGCAAAGTGCAAATGGAAACTACACTGAGACAGCATTTCGTTCCTAACACACAGGCGTGGCGAGATGCACAGCTCTATGCTGCTGAAACCTGAGACTTTCTATAGAAAACCTGGCAATCGCCACTAAGGTTATAGTTTCAAAGCTTCATTCACTGGGGATATGCCAATGCCCCAAACTGACAGAAGTCCTGCCCTTGTGTAGCTTTTATTCTACTACAGAGAGCAAGACAGATAAAAGCCCAGGAACAGCCGCAGAGCCGTGCGGAGAGCCCGCGGGGACAGCAGCGGGAACCAGCAGGGCAGCGGCCATGGCGATGGGACTTGGGGACAGGCCTCCTGGAGGAGGGGAGGTCTGAGCCGCCGGGGCTGAGTCAGGGAGCAGGCCGTCCGCCTCCCTTCAGGAAGAGCGCTCCGGGCAGAGAAAATAGTGCCACGCGCGTGGGTAGGCGCGTGCCCTGGCATCTGCCCCGAGGGAAACGAGGATGGGCATGAGGGTTCGAGGCAGAGGAACCGGACGGACCTGGCTCTGTGCGGAGCATTGGCTGCGGAGGGGCCGCGGGAAGCAGGCGGCCGCAGCGGTGGCCGTGGGCGGAGCGAGCAGGGACAGGGACTCCGGCCACACACTGAAGGTGGAGCCCTCGGGACTCCGGGTCAGCGGAATGGGAAGTAGGAAAGAAACTTGGACTCAATGATGACACGAAGGTTTTGGGCTGAGCAACTCGACACTGAACTGGGGAGGACCACGGCTGGGTCGGGCCTTGAGGGGAAGATCAAGAGTGTACTGGAGAGATACCAAGCTTGCCGTGTGTGAACTTGCCGTGCTCCTGGGACTCTGTCCTACATGCCCGCCTGCACACCTGTCAAGAGTATATACCACGTGCCCAGCAGCGTGGCTCAGTGGCTGAGGCCAACCTATGAACCAGGGGGCTGCGGTTCAATTCTCGGGCAGGGCATGTGCCCAGGTTGCGGGCTCCATCACTGGGGGTGGGGAGGGGGGTCGTGCAGGAGGCAGCCAATCAATGATTCTCTCTCATCATTGATATTTCTATCTCTCTCCCTCCCCCTTCCTCTCTGAGATCAATAAATATACATATATATGTCTTTTATCCGATGACCCTGTAACAGAAAAAGACCAAAAGCAACGACGACTAGAAACAACTGTACTTTAAAAGCCTGTCGATTTCACCTTCCTTCTCAGCGACCTACAAAGGCTCCCATCGCTTTCAGAATCCGTCCAAATTCCTCTCCCAACTCTACCCCACACACAGCCCCAAAATAAAACTCAGCGTTTTGCACCCCAGCACCGCGTCATCTCGCCTCCGCTCTGGCCATCTGTTCCTGCACCCCCACAATGCCCCCCCCACCTGCTGCCTGCGACCAGTTCTGTCCACGAGCGCCCATCCGCAAAGAACAGGCCCCTCCTCCCCCGCGATCTCTGAGCTTCATGTGTGTGTTAGGTGCAAACATGGTCTCTCCGCCCTGGCCAGGCGCTCAGTGGTTAGAGCGTCTTCCCTATCCGCCAAGGAGGCGGGTTCGATCCAGGTCAGGGCACGTACAAGAATCAACCCATCAAGGCGTAAAAAAGTGGGACAACAACTCGATGTTTCTCTCTGTCTCTCTAAAATCAATCGATAATTTTTTTAAGATTTTTAAAAAATCTTTCCTTACCTCCTAAACTGCAATCTCCTTAACAAGTTTATCCATAAATTAGTCAACCTCACACACCCTCAAGCATATTCAGCATGTTTTACAATCAGCGGACATTCAAACACTGCTATGAATGAACAAATGAATTGGTCTCATGTACAGAAAACTCCGCACTTCTGATGCGATGCTCTAAAAGTGAGCGTCTTCAGAAACCTTCCCACCGCCGAGAGCGCTAAGATCCCCACGTTCCCTGGGGCACTGAGGGCGCAGGAGCCCGAAGCCGAAGCCTCGAGAGCCTCCACTCCTCGCCCTCCGCCGGCCACACTCCCTCTGGAGAGGGCACCGCAGGCCACACTCCCGGCCACACCCCCTCTGGAGAGGGCACCGCCGGCCACACTCTGTCTGGAGAGGGCACCGCCGGCCACACCCCCTCTGGAGAGGGCACCGCCGGCCACACCCCCTCTGGAGAGGGCACCGCCGGCCACACCCCCTCTGGAGAGGGCACCGCCGGCCACACTCAGTCTGGAGAGGGCACCACCGGCCACACTCCAGTCTGGAGAGGGCACCGCCGGCCACACCCCCTCTGGAGAGGGCACCGCCGGCCACACTCCCTCTGGAGAGGGCACCGCCGGCCACACTCCGTCTGGAGAGGGCACCGCCGGCCACACTCCGTCTGGAGAGGGCACCGCCGGCCACACCCCCTCTGGAGAGGGCACCGCCGGCCACACCCCCTCTGGAGAGGGCACCGCCGGCCACACTCCCTCTGGAGAGGGCACCGCCGGCCACACTCCCTCTGGAGAGGGCACCGCCGGCCACACCCCCTCTGGAGAGGGCACCGCCGGCCACACCCCCTCTGGAGAGGGCACCACCGGCCACACCCCCTCTGGAGAGGGCACCGCCGGCCACACCCCCTCTGGAGAGGGCACCGCCGGCCACACTCCGTCTGGAGAGGGCACCGCCGGCCACAGGCTCCACGTGTCAGGGGAGGGAGGTGTGCCCCGCGCGGGAGCTGAACTGGGGAAGGAGAGGATGGCGGTCGAACTGCTTAGCTGACGGGACTCACCAAGAGAAGGACTTCACATGCTCCTGAATCAGGATCCAGGTCTGGCCAAAATCGTCCGACTTCCACAGCTGCAAGACCAAGGGGACAGAGCAGCTGTGAGGCGCCAAGCGGCACGACCGGAGCGGCTCTGCCAAACCCACCGAAGCCCACCGGAGAGGCTGGCTGCTGTGGGGACAGTGCCAGGCCCCCACGACCCGCGCCAGGCCCCCACAGCCCGCGCCAGGCCCCCACGTCCCGCGCCAGGCCCCCACGGCCCACGCGTCGCTCCGGGGCCAGCCTGAAGGGGGGCCCACTGCACCTCTGTTTCCTCCATCGTTCCCAGGTCTCCACAGAAACCAGAAGGAAAGGACTGGGACCTGCCTTCCATTGTGCTGATCAGAAGCCCTATTTCCTCAAGACCAGCCCTCGGGTAACGGTAAAAACCAGAGGACTATGCTTGGCACTTCTCACCTGGGAAAGAGTCCTTAAAACCATACAACGAGCCCCAGCCGGTGTGGCTCAGTAAACAAGCATCAGCCTGCGGACCGAGGGGTCCCGGGTTCGATTCCAGTCAAGGGCATGTACCTGAGTTGCAGGCTCCTCCCCGGCCCAAGCCCATGTGCAGGAGGCAACCAATCGATGTGTTTCTCTCACATCGATGTTCCTCTCTGTCTTTCCCTCTCTCTTCCACTCTCTCTAAAATCAACGAAAAAACATCCTCAGGGGGGGATTAAAATACATAAATTAACTAATTAATTAAAAAAAAAAAAAAAACTGTACAACGGCCACAGCAGTGCAGGCGATGGAAAGGATGCTGGCCAAGTGCAGGATCAGAAAGGACTGAGCACCGCTGAACACACGGGGAGGGTGCGGCTCTGAGCGAGGAGCCTGCCGAAGCCCCCACCTCCCCAGGCCCACCCGCGGGCTCCTCTGGCCCGGCAGCCACGTGGTGAGAAGCAGGAGACGCAGAGAGCGACCCTCCGCCCACGGCGAACTGACCCCGCCACGCCGAGGCCCCCTGCGCACCGAAGCTCAACAGATCCTGTTCTGGCTAAACCACCGGCAAAGAAAAAGAACTGTCCCAGCTTGTTCTGCGCCACGTCATTCAAAACTTCTCCTAGATCCAGTCCTCCGGGATCGGGATTGGCAGGGCTCGCGGGCTACGCCAGACCAAGCGTCTCAGCTCGGCCAGCTTCAACCTCGAAATGTGAGTGCTGCTCCGCTCTCGTTCCCCCTCGCCCACCCGCCCGCAAGCTGGCTTAGCAGAGGGAAGCGCCACATTTGTGTTATGTGCAGAGGCACCCGCACACCGGAAGAGAATACGAACGTTGGCGGTAGATCCAGGTACACGGCAGGCAGGGCAGTGTGTAAGGTGGGGGGGGGGGGGCACAACAGAAACGCGGCCGGCAGAGCTCTCTGAGGCGGACCAAGGCTCCAGCCCGCCCGAGAAGGGCGTCGCACTCAGGAACAGGCCTGCCAGGCGCTAGGTGTGCCCTGGCTCAGGGCGTCCCTGCCAGGGAGAGCACCACAGCTACCGAGCCGAGCTTGAGGGCGAAGGAGGGAAGGGCCGAGGAGGTCACGCAAAGGGCACGCAGTCCACAGGCCAGGCCGGAGGGGGACCTGGCGGAGCCCCCCCCCCCCCGACCCCCGGCCAGTTCGGACGCTCTCACCTGCTTGTTGGGGTGGGACCTGTCGAAGCCCAGCAGGAGGTCGGAGGCCTTGCTGTGCAGCAGGAGGTCGGCTGCCCGGAACGGGATGGAAAAGCCTCGGATGGTGTTGCAGAAGTCGAACGTGATCCAGAGGTACTGGGCGTACGCGTCTGCGAAGATGTACTGCAGAGGAAGGAGGCAGCTGGAGGGCCCGGCAGCCGCCCAACACCCTCCCGCAGGGAGCCCCGGCACACGGGCCTACCGCCCCAGCGCAGTGCCCAGGCCTGCCGGGCTCACCCCCTCCCGCTCGCACCCTCCCGCACTGAGGGAGGCAGGTGCACGCCCAGTATGCCTCAGCAACGGCACGGGTGCGGGGCGGGCGGGCGGGCGGGCGGGCCAGACAGAGCTTGCATTTAACCAGAGAATGTCCCTCTGTGGGAAGTGGGCCTCGGGGGCCCTCCAGCAGGGCCAGCTTTGGACGGGAGCGGTCACTGCGTCCCCAGGGCAAACAGAACGTGGGGAGGAGGGAGCGGATGTGAGAACCAAGAACTGTGGGCGTGGCCGGCATCATGGAGGAAACTCCCGAGGTGCCCACCTCAAGGAGATGGGGGGAGGGGGAGGCGACTGGAAAAGGCCTCAGCCCGCTCTTTTAAATGGCCCGATGGGAGAGAGCAGACCGAGGCGACCTATGAGGGAACAGGTGACCCCCTGGAGCTCAGCCAATGAGGAGCCGGAGGAGGGACTCACATCCCCAGATAAACAGCCTGTGATCACTGCTCCTGTGCCTGTCCCCACTCCCGCTCTTGCAAGAACGACTTAGAGGTCTCGTGTTCGCCACACTTCTGTCTCCAAGTCCGTTATTTTAACTCGGACAGGTGAGCATTGCTCTCATAGTCAAGCCTAGTTTTTTTTCGATGACACAGCCACTCTCTCTCTCTGGCGAACCACGCGGCCACAATCGAAAGGTGGCTACGAAGTCCTGCCCTCTGACTGGCTGCACACAGCTGGGACTGGTCTCTGCACGCCTTCCAGGAAAGCCACACCCACGGGGAAACCAGCTCCAGCCTCTGCCCACCACGCCAGGCGAGGGAGCGCTAACGCCATGGGCGCACAGGCCTGGAGACGCGGCAGGAAGGCGCTCCGTGGAGCCAGGCCTCACCTCCGGCTCCCGCACAGCCCAGTGACGCTCTGAGCGAGAATGACTGCAGCCTGGGCAGCTTCGAGGGGAAGGAATGAGGCGACTGACAAACGTGCACCTGAATATTCACCAGGGACCAGACACGGGTGCCACAGCAAAAACACAGGGCCCTTCTGCGGGTGGCCTAGGATCTACGTGGGGGGGGGGGGCACGGCATGCCCACGCTGACTCTAAGTCAGGGGAAGTGAGACTGACTGAGGAGCGTGGTGCATCCTAGGAGGGCGGAGATTACAGATCGGCTACGTCTGCAAGACCAGAAATGACTCCGTGTAAGAGCTGGGCCTTGAAGGGCAGGCAAAGCTTTCAGAGAGAACATTCCAAGTCCCAGGCGAGGGGAGAGGAGAACAATACAGCGTGGGTGTGACAGCAGTTCGCGAGAGCCTGGACTAACGGTTAGAAAATAAAAAATGCGGCTGCGCACACTCCATTGTGGAGATGGACCACAGTTTTTACCCCCTCGTCTGCTGAGGGGCACCGGGGCTGTTCCAAATCTTAGCCGTGGTGAACTGTGCCGCTACGAACACAGGGCGCACATGTCCTTTCTGACGGGTGTTTATGTTTTCTTGGGATATGTTCCTAGAAGTGGGATCGCAGGGTCCAACGGGAGTTCCATTTTTAGTTTTTTGAGGAAACGCCATACTGTTCTCCACAGTGGCTGCACCAGTGACATATGTAATGCTTTCAACACTAAAGAATCCCATCCAATAAAGAGGGAATATGCTCATTGCCCATCACACCCTCACAAACATGGCGGCGCCCACAGCCACAAGATGGCAGCGCCCAGTCCCCTCAGCCCCCCAGCCACCCAGGGCTGCCCGAGGCTCAAGTAACCAGGGCCGGCTGTGGCTTGTGCTGCCGGCAGTGGCAGCAGCAGAGGTGTGATGGGGTGTCACCTTCCCCTGATCGCCAGGTAACCTCCCGCCCCTGAGGGCTCCCGGACTGTGAGAGGGGGCAGGCCGGGCTGAGGGAGCCCCCTCCAGTGCATGACTTTTCATGCACCGGCCTCTAGTTTAAAATAAAATAATAAAAAGTAAAAAGAAGGCTGAAAACTCACACGGCAGCAGGCGGGACCCACAGGGGCTGGATGGCACCCTGTTCCCAGGAGCACAAGGGGCTCAGTGGACACTGTGAACCCGAAACTAGAGCAGGGGAACCAGTCACTGAAGCCCTAGAAACCACAACCCCACGGAGTCAGTGCTAACCGGTTCCCTACATGCTTCCAGCTGGTGCAGAGCCCCGGCTCAGAGTCCTCTCAGCACCACGCCGCCCCTCCCCACGCACCCCCTCCTCCCCACGCCGGCCTCCTCCCCACGCCGCCCCTCCTCCCCACGCTGGCCTCCTCCCCACGCCGACCTCCTCCCCACGCCGGCCTCCTCCCCACGCCGGCCCTCCTCCCCACGTCGGCCTCCTCCCCACACACCCCCTCCTCCCCACGCCGCCCCTCCTCCCCATGCATGTAAACTCCAGCCCCCGCAGAAGCCAGGGAAGCTCCCTCTAGAGGCCTGCAAAGCTCTGAGAGGAAGCGCTGCGCTAAGCACACACCGGATCGGAACCACCGGATCGGAACCTCCGGAGGACCCGATGAGCACCGTCATCAGGTTCTGCAGAAAAGCGCTCCTTAGAAATAACGCCGCCCATCCTCCCGCTCCAGAACCACCGTGGAGACTGGGGAGGGGGACAGAGGCTCTAAGTCTCTCCCACGCTTCCTGCAGTGTCCTGTTTTAGAGCCTCGAACGTGCAGTCACAGAGCTGACGTGGGCGCGAGCCTCTGCTCTGCCAGGCACCGCGCTGGGCTCGCAGGCCTCGCTCAGCGGTGCACCCAGCACTCCCAGCTACTCGGTCTCGAGTGGTGATTCTGTCGCCTCTGTATAACGAGGTCACTGAAGCTTCGAGAAGTCACCCCCAAGGGGACCCAGGAGTGGGCGCGTTTACCTCCGTGCCCGGCTGGTTCACCTCTCTTAACAGTCCATCCACCTCCCCTCTGCTTCCACCAAAAGGCAGCACCTCCTGAACGCGATGCACAGTCTCAGGTCGGATTATGGGACTCAGGTCGTGCCTTCCTCGTAACCCCTCCTTTTCCTGGAAACGCGTCTTACCTCCACTCCCATCACCAGCCCTCACCGCCTCTGACCTCAACTCACTTTGCTGGCTCTTCTGACCTGGTCCACGCTCCACCCTCTCTCAGCCTCGGCCGATACCTTGGTT
Source organism: Cnephaeus nilssonii (assembly GCF_951640355.1). Taxonomy (NCBI): domain Eukaryota; kingdom Metazoa; phylum Chordata; class Mammalia; order Chiroptera; family Vespertilionidae; genus Cnephaeus; species Cnephaeus nilssonii. Next base: position 2,389,659 of record NC_137093.1, read on the forward strand.
AATCCTTCCCCACAGCTTCACCGGCTGCCTCCCCGACTTTCCGATACACCGCCTACCCAGACTTCTCACGGGAGCCTCGCGCCAAACCCTATCTCCTCGGCATCTCCACTCTGCCGTGCCACGGTATTTCACCATGAAAATGGAATTCTCTGGCACCGCCCCCAAAGCCCAATTCTCGCTCCGTGTCCTGGGTTCTAGTCGCACGACAACTTCTCCCAGCGCAGCTCACAACCAGAGCAGAGGGTGAACGCCTCTGCCTGCTTTAGCCCACGCCCCCACCAGCAATGACCCTGCTCTGTCTGCCTTTAACACAGCGGTCACAGCCCGCGTCTGTCTCTGCTCCCAGTGCGGCCCACGGCCCATGGCCCTGCTGGAGGCAGCGTGGGGCTAGCACGGGGCATTCGCCTCGGGCCTCCTGAGACCAGGGGATGAGCAGCCCCGAGAGGGGTGTTCGGGCTGAGAACCAGCAGCTTGGTGCCGCATTCCCACGCGTGTCGACTCCTCCGTCTTCCCCTCCAGCCTCCTGCAGGTTTCCAGGGCCCACGTTTCCCTGAGAACCTATTCCCAGTGACGCCCCTCCTCAAAGACTCCCCCAGCGCCCCACAGTCCTTTTCCTTTTTTAAAATATTTTTTATTGATTTCAGAGAGGAAGGGAGAGAGAGAGAGAAACATCAATGATGAGAGAGAATGACTGATTGGCTGCCTCCTACACGCCCACTACTGGGGATCGAGCCCGCAATCTGGGCGCGTGCCCTTGGCTGGAATGGAACCCGGGACCCTTCAGTCCACAGGAGGATGCTCTCTCCACTGAGCCACACCAGCTAGGGCTCCCTACAGTCTTCAAGGCAAAAAGCAAGCTCTCCATCTTCAGACAGGAGCCTGGGGTACCTTCCCCAGGCACCTCACTGCGCCCCTCCACCCCAGCAGCACCCCCTGCAGCCTGCAGGCCACGCTGCACTCCGGAGTCCGCCTCGCCTCTCCCCCCCCAGGGCTCCCACCAGCTCGCTCCAGTCGGCCTGCAGCTTCCATTCTAACCTAAGTGCCGGCTCTCCTGGGCCCACCCCCGCTCCACCAGCAGGGCCCACGCGTCACTCAGCGCGGCTTCCGCGCTGTGAGCAACCCCATCCCCCACGTCTGTGGGAGGAAGCACCGCCTTCTGCACCGCCGTCTGCTCTGCGTGGCAGCGCCGGTTCTTCCCGGCTCAGGCCTCCCGCACCCGCACCCGCAGCCCCCCAGCTGACCTGACCCGCGAGGCAGGCACTCTCCGCAGGGGCAGGTCCCGGCCTCAGTCACCCAGTGCCCAGCCCTGCCTACACCCGCCAGCCCAGGCCTCGCCTCTGAACCCACAAACACCTACGGGAAGACAGCAAGGTAAGCAACAGAACTACCTCTTCTGGGTGAGGAGCCGCTCTCCCGCGGGAGCAGTGACTGGAGGAGATGACAGCGCACACCTCCGGGAGGCGGGGGCCGGGGACGGCCATGTCCGCTCACCCAGGACCAGCTGCTTGGCCAAGGCCCTGAGGCCTGACTGTGCGCTCAGGGTGTGTGTAGACCCGGCCTGACTGTGCTCTGAGGCCGGAACCTGCAGGCACCAGGGCTGCACCTGGCAACGCAGACGGAGGAGGAGGAAGTGGGGCTGCAGGCTCCGCAAAGAACAGACTCCAACCCACCCGCCCACGGCTCACCCGCCCACGGCCACTCCTCACCGCACAGCCACGGCTCACCCGCCCACGGCTCACCCGCCCACGGCTCACCCGCCCATGGTTACTCCTCACCTGCCCACGGCTCACCCGCCCACGGCTCACCCGCCCATGGTTACTCCTCACCTGCGCACGGCTCACCTGCCCACGGTTACTCCTCACCTGCCCACGGCTCACCTGCCCACAGCTCACCTGCCCACGGTTACTCCTCACCCGCCCACGGCTCACCTGCCCACGGCTCACCTGCTCACGGCTCACCTGTGCCCAGCTACTCCTCACCGCGCGGCCACTCCTCACCGCGCGGCCACGCCCACCTGTACACAGCCACACCCACCTGCCACACAGCCACACCCTCACCACACAGCCATGCCCACATACCACACAGCCGCGCCCTCACCGCACAGCCATGTCCTCACCACAGCCACACCCACATGCCACACAGCCATACCCACTTGCCACAGAGCCATGCCCACATGACACACAGCCACGCCCTCACCACACAGCCACGTCCTCACGCCCACGTGGCCTGTCACCTGACAGAGCTGGCCCCAAACCAGGACCTGCTTCAGGCACACCCCTCACACCTCTCCTCCACCCTCTGTGACACTCACTTGGCAGAGCAGATGCTGACGGTCATTTCAACCATTTCGGCGCCTACTCTGTGACAGCCCTCCTGACCGCACACACGTGCGCTGTGGACAGCACGCGCCAGGCTTCTGGGATGTGTCTTGGAGCAAACTGCCTTCCAAGACACAGAAGCAAAAGTAACAAAACTAATCCCCAAAGGAGGGTCGTCCTTTCCTTCCTGAGAAGTCTAGGAGGGCACCAGCCTCCCTGGGGAACTGGGAGCCGGGAGAGAGCCGCAGCCTGCCCAGCCAGGCCTCTGTCCCTAGTTCGCTAAGAAGGCGGCCCCTTCTACTCCCAGCAGCTCCCAGCCCGTCCAGCTCCACCTGAGAAATCTCCGCACGCCCTGCACCCAGCGCCGTGCGCCCTGCACCCAGCGCCGTGCTCCCTGCACCCAGCGCCGCATACCCTGCACCCAGCGCCGCATACCCTGCACCCAGCGCCGCATACCCTGCACCCAGCGCCACATGCCCTGCACCCAGCGCCGCGCTCCCTGCACCCAGCGCCGCATGCCCTGCACCCAGAGCTGTACGCATGCTGCTCCCTCTCACCCGCACCTCATACCCTGCACCTCCATGCCCAGCGTCGTGGCCCCTGCCTTGCTCCTTCTCCAGACTTAATGCTCAAAAAGCCCCTCACCTCTCCCTGCACTAAACCTCCCCGCAAAGCCCATGACATCATCCCGCCTGACTTCTGACCACCCCGACCTGTGGCTCAGCAGCTGCGCGCCACAGCCCACGCCAAGAAGGGTGGAAGACGCACCTGCCACGGACACCTGTGCCCTGTGGCGGGAAGTGAGAAGGGACCGGTGAGCTGAAAGGACGGCTCTAGAGTGACGGTGAGATGGTGTCAGTGTCAGGTCTGGGACAACGTGTAAGAACAGCAGCAACAGGTACAATCTGGCACACTGCGTCATCCAAGTGCCATTCGATTCTGGGGAGGCAGGGGGCACACAGATCGATCCCCCGGGAGAAGGACACTGAGGTCAGCTGCACCCTGGGCAGGGCGCCACCTCACAAGTGGTGCTGTGAGTCCCAAGTCACCTGCCTGGCATTGTCCTGTCACCTGCAGGTAGGTAAGGGGGGAGGGGTGTCCTGTCACCTGCAGGGAGGTAAGGGGGGAGGGGTGTCCTGTCACCTGCAGGGAGGTAAGGGGGGAGGGGTGTCCTGTCACCTGCAGGGAGGTAAGGGGGAGAGGTGTCCTGTCACCTGCAGGGAGGCAAGGGGGGAGGGGTGTCCTGTCACCTGCAGGGAGGTAAGGGGGGAGGGGTGTCCTGTCACCTGCAGGGAGGTAAGGGGGGAGGGGTGTCCTGTCACCTGCAGGGAGGTAAGGGGGGAGGGGTGTCCTGTCACCTGCAGGGAGGTAAGGGGGGAGGGGTGTCCTGTCACCTGCAGGGAGGTAAGGGGGAGAGGTGTCCTGTCACCTGCAGGGAGGTAAGGGGGGAGGGGTGTCCTGTCACCTGCAGGGAGGTAAGGGGGGAGGGGTGTCCTGTCACCTGCAGGGAGGTAAGAAGTTAGGCAAGAGGCGAGTTGGCTGCTGCACTTTGAGATTAAGCAGGGCTGAGCTTTAACCAGTGTGGGGCGTGCAGGAGGCAGCCAACCAATGAATCTCTCTCATCATTGATGTTTCTATCTCTCTCTCCCTCTCTCTTCTTCTCTGAAATCAATACAAATATATTTTTAAAAATGCTTCCGTACCTCACTTCCCTGCAATCTGTGGGTGTTCCTCCCAAAACTGCAGTGGGCTGGCCTCTTCCCCAAGACCTCTCCCAAGCCCAGCAGCTAAGGGGTTAATGCCCACCCGCAGGGCGGCCTTCAGGACCAGCTCCCACATCAGGCAGGTCTGATTGGTCAGTGCCAACCCAGCGGCTAAATACTTTCAATACCACCTCTGCCCACAGCACAGGCAGCCAGCCGCAGGCCCTGGGGGACACCTGGGCGTCCCCCTCCCTGGCCCCCTTTCTGGGGCGGGAAGAGGAGCCGGTACCCTTCCCTCAGCATCCTGAGAGCAGCCATCCTACCTGGAAAAGAGTGAGGGATCAGGGCAGGGGGGACGAACGAACGCAGCAAATACAGCTCCTCGTGGAGCCAGGCTCCCGCCAGGAGGACGCCTGAGGGACAGACTCCTGCACCGTCCTCCTCTCCCCTCCTCCTGCCTCCCTTGGGGCCAGGGCAACCTCCGCCAAGTCACACTGTGGTGGGGGACGGGGCGGGGGGGGGGGTCTTCTGCAGAAACAAGCAGCAGACCAGTTGGGAAGGCAGATCAGGAGACAGAGCACCATCTACTGCCTTGGTGACCTCTGCACCAGGACAGGTTGGAGGGAGGAGGGTGCGCACACGCACACGCACATGCACTGGTGATGCCAGGAAGAGCGCGCAGCTGCCAGTCTGGATTAGACTGCAAGAGAAGGCCTGGGGACTGGTAACCCTTTTGGCACCTAGGAGCCACCAGTTACCAGCTGGCCGGTTTTCTGTGCCGTCACAGCCACTGTGGGCCTGGACCCTGCCCGGCCGGCACCTGGCCGGCTCGGGGATGTTGGTTCCACCTGAGCACTGGACTCTGTCAGACTCCCAGGGAAACCGAAAAACGGTCACCGGCCACCAGTCATGCTGCAGAGACGACAGAGGGCCCGCGCCCGCCTCCAGTGCAGCCTCTCCCGAAGCGCAGCCAGGACTCCAGCCGGCCTCCTCACCCGCCGGTTGTCCGCGGGGCTGTGGTAGAACTGGGCGATCACCGCCTCGCTGCCGTTTCCCGCACCGAAGTTCAGCTTCTCGGAGATTTTCTGGAACGATTTCCCGTAGTCGTAGGACACATACACCTGGGACAGGGAAGCGGGAGGGAAAGTGGGTGAGAAACGTGGCGGGAAGAGCCGTCCCTTTCGGACGTCCTGCCTCGATCCTGTGCGGCTCCTGCCTGCTCTCCCCATGGTTCCGGGTGTGACAAGATGACCCAGAGGAGAAGCGGGGCGCCTGGCCCTGGCCCCGGGGGTGGGAGCCTGGGGGAGACAGTCCCTGGAGAGGAAGCCAGGCGAGTGGAAACAGTGTAAGCGGCTCCGCAGGCCGAGTCCGTGTTTGACAAACGGCATCGAGGCAGAGCGCGGTGGTCTGGGGGAGGGACTGAGAAAGCGTTTTGCCGTCTGTGGAAATGTCCCCAAAAGGTCACCTAACGCCTCACCCCTCCGCTGGGAAGTCTGTTCCTACAGCATTCCAGAAGACGGACAACTCCTCGTGGTCTCCACAGAGGCGCCCACCGAGATGGAAATGCCGGTGCTGGGAGGTCAAGCCTGCCGTGGTGAGCCCAGGGGAGCAGAGCCCGGCCCCGGCCCCGGCCCCCCGCAGTGATAACCCAGGAGGCTGCTCGCTGAGTGCTCACGGGCGGGTCCTATCCCAACGCCTTCCCATAGGAGCTCAGGCGGCTCCCACCACAACCCTGCGACCTGCGACCCTGCGCGGCAAGTGCAGCTGTGAAATCACCTCCAGGGAAGACGGCAGGCTTAGCAAAGGAGTCACCTGCGGAAGTAAGACAGGTGACCAGGGGCTCCACCTCAGGTAAGGATGGCAGATGGGCCGTCTGACATCCTGTACCTGGACTTTACTGCCTGTGCAACGTGACACATACTGAGCTTACCCAGTGGTCAAAGCAAGCCTGATAGTTCACTGTGATGTTAACATCACTTAGTCAGAAAGGTAAGTGTTACAGAAAAAGGACATCTTCCCCCACCGATTTCCTGGTTTAATAGCAAAGCTTCCAATCCAGCCCCAGGCCCAGCCCCAGCCCCTTTCTGCTCTGAATGTGCACACGCTGGCCATCCCAGCTCACGGCTCCCTTCCCCGGGCGCCGCCGGCCTCACCCCAGGCTCCTCCAGAGATGTGACTGTCACTGATCTGACACCAGCAGCTCCTGCCTGAGCCATCGTTCATTTTTGCATTAACGTTTCACATCAGAACATCTCAATTTCATCTGCCAATCCTTAATGCAGATTGTACACACGCCCTCCGTATTTATTACTAGAGGCCCGATGCACGAAGATTCATGGGCCTTCCTTCCCCTGGCTGCCAGCACCGCCTTCACTCCGGCCCAGAGCCAGCTTTCCACCTTCCCACTCTGCCCAGAGGCCCAGAGTGGCTGGGGTGGTGCAGAACGCCTGTATCGTCGCAATGATGACAACGCAAGCATCCCGCCCCAGTGGCTCGGCGTGTGTATATGCAAATTAACCTGCCATCTTTGTTGCGTTAATCTGCACACTCACCCCTGATTGGCTGGTGGGCATCGCAAAGGTACAGTCAATTTGCATCTTTCTCTTTTATTAGTGTAGATCCCCGAGCAGTAATTTCCTACCCACTTATTCTTAGGTACCCTTCATTCCAGAACAGTGTATGCTTCACATGTCCCATGGTTCCTCCCAGATACACTCAAATATTCAGAGAAGAACCGGGCTGGGGACTGGCAACACCAAGGTGACCAACCACCCTAGCTCACCTGGGACGGAGGGTGGTCCCATTGGGGACTCCCAGTGCTGGAACCCGGGCCAGCGGGTCACCCGTAGCAACACTACATCCTCAGATGCCAAGTATCAACTCTCATTAGCCCCAAACCTCCCAGACATGCAGAGTAACCTCATGGGAGTCACTGAATATCTCTATTTCCTGTTTGTCCAGCAAAACCATAAAACAACATGAAGGTCTTTACCTATCTCACAAGAAAATACTATCTAGGCAAAAAATTTTTGATTGCATAAAAACTCTAAGAAAGCCCTGGCTGGTGTGCTCAGTGGTTAGAGCGTGAGCCCTCGCACCTAGGGGTCTCAGGTTTGATTCCTGGTCAAGGGCATATACCTGGGTTGCAGGTTTGATCCCCAGCCCTGGTCCAGGTGTGTGCAGGAGGCAACCAATAGATGTGTCTCTTTCACATAGATGTTTCTCTCTCTCTCTCTCTCTCTCTCTCTCTCTCTCTCTCTCTCTCTCTTCCTCTCTAAAAATCAATGGGGAAAATATCCGTAGGTGAGGATTAACAACAAAAATTCTCTAAGGAGGATTTTCTCAGCACAGCAGGACACAGAGCCATGTCCTGCGCTCGGAGGCGACGTCTGTGGCAGAGACTACGCTGACCCCCACGGGCCAGAGGGCGTGGGCACGCTGTGACTGGGCTTCACACCCGTCGCATCTGTAAACAGGCTAAAGTGATGGCCCCACGAGGCTCGCCTGCTGCAGCCACCACACCCAGAGTGGCCGTCAGGTCCAGGCGTTCACGGGCCCCTGCTCCGACCCCCCGACACGCCCGGGCATTGGTCCCTCCCTGCCTGCAGGTTCCCCGATTCCACTGGGAAACAGCTCCTGGGGCTCCTCCAGGCACCCCTCCCCCACCCCCAAGGGCACATCCAACTCAGAGAGTGGACACATGAGGGACCTCACAGAACCAAACCTAGGCTCAGGCATGGCGACTGTGTGCTCAGGCTAACGTGACACGCTGGCTCGTCCCCAGGAGGCGTCCTCTGGCCAGAGCGCCTGTCCCCCACGCCGACGCCGCCCTGACCCGCGAGGGGGAGTCTGGAGCAGAGGCCACAGCCGGGAGGCCCAGGGCCAGCTGGCCTCATGCGTTTTACTTGGCTTACAGGTAGTATGAAGAACTACACATTAGGTGCCAACTATAAGAATCGGCAGTTTTCACATAAAAATCCGGATCTCTGAGCTTCTCCCGAAACTTCGGAAGATCTGGCAACACGGGCCCTGCTCTGCTTCCCGCTCGGCATCCAGAGCGCGTGCGGCCCGGGAAGTCTTCCTGCTCCAGCTCGCGAAGCCCTTTCCGCGCCCCGGCGTCCCGGACACCGAGGCCAAGTGCAGTCACACGTTCAGACTGGGTTCAGGGGTGATTCCTGAACCTGCACCTCCACGGAGAGGACAAATGGCTTACTGCCCCAGCGGGCGTGCACTTCAACAAAGACGGAGGAGACCACGTTCTCGGTGGCGGCAAAGGAGGCCGTCAGCTTGGAGACAGTGTCCCTCCTGCCGTCCCCCGCCGCCTCCCGCACGACTGCGCGTGCGTGGCGCTTGGTCTTGGGTCTTCACAGCACCTACCTGCTAAGCACTGTGTAAGGCAGGGGTCCTCAAACTTTTTAAATGGGGGCCAGTTCCCTGCCCCTCAGACTGTTGGAGGGCCGGACTATAGTTTAAAAAAACTATGAACAAATTCCTAAGCACACTGCACATATCTTATTTTGAAGTGAAAAAACAAAACGGCAAAAACACCCGCATGTGGCCCGCGGGCCGTAGTTTGAGGACGCCTGGTGTAAGGCAACTGTGGGAATAAGAACGTGAGCAAATCACCCTGGCCGGTGTGGCTCAGTGGATAGAGCATCGGCCCTTGGACTGAAGGGTCCCAGGTTCAATTCTGGTCAAGGGCACGTGTGTTGGTTGCAGGCTCAATCCCTGGCGTGTGGAAGACAACCAATCAGTGTGTGTCTCTCACGTCGATGTTTCTCTCTCTCTGGCTCTCCCCCTTCCTTCCACTCTCTCTAAAAATCAATGGGAAAACACCCTCATGTGAAGATTAACAAAAGAAAAAATTTTTAAAAATAAAAATTTAAAGAAGAATATGAGCAAATCTGATTGAACAGTGCACCCAACTGTAAGGTGTTGGGAGAAATGAGGACGGAAGGGCCATGAGCTCTCCCCGGCTGTGAGCAGACCTACACTCTGCCCGGAAGGCACTCCCGGCATCCTGAACAGACACAACCACCAGACCGCACCCTGTCGCCTCACAAGAGTAATCACACGTCACATGATCTGCTGGCAATTGACTGCATGACCCTGTGGTCAACAAATAAGGGGCATTTATTATTTTCTGGATTATCTCCTCTGGATGTAACTCATGCCATCCATTCTCCAATGACCCGCTGTTTTCTGGAATGAGAACCCTGGCAGGTCCCAAAGGGACATGCTGGCGGCACAGAGGAAGAGGATGCCCGAGAAACACCGAGACTTACGTCGCTGCTCCGGGGTCGGGCCAAGGCCAGGCTGTCTCGGGCCAAGGCCACAATCACGTTGCTCTTCTCTCCGGCCCAGTGCACCACCATCTGGTTGTGGGAATCATTCAGACTCACCTGAGAGACAAAACCAACACAGCAATTAGGGCCATGACGTCACGCCGCCTGTCACTCAGAAACGACTACGATCCTTAAATCTGGAGCACCGGGCGGGGAGCGGGTGGCCTATTTCTCCCCCACACACACCGATTCCACCACACTCAACTTCCCCAAGAACTCTAGTCCTCTGCTCTTCGTAATGTAACAGAACTGCAAAGGTCTCGGGCTCTCATTGGTTTGTGAAATCCATCTGGTCCCTCCCTCTCACCCTTACTCCACACACGGGACATGCGCTCCAAAACACGGGAACCTCTTCCCTGTCCAGAAAGAGCACAGGCCAGAAAGGTGCTTTCAAACCTTCGTTTGAACGCGTTTCCTGGGCCCCCGGGGGCACGGCTCATCCTCAGCTCACAGCGAGGGCAAAAGCGAAGATGGTCACTAAAACAGCAGTTTTACTCAGAGAGGTCTGAAGTGTCCCAGATAAGGACCTACTTCCCGGGACTCCAAAGAAACGGCCTTTGGTTTCTGCTAGCCGTCGTTCCCATGCTTCCGAATTTTGTGAACCAGTAAAAGGAAAGTAAATTAGAAAGGCCAACAGGAGGTTGATGGCCACTCCTTTTATGAAAGACTGGAGGCCCAGTGCACGAAATTTGTGCACGGGGGGGGGGGAGATGTCCCTCAGCCCAGCCTACACCCTCTCCAATATGGGACTCCTCAAGGGATGTCCGACTGCCCGTTTAGGCCCGATCCTACGAGGATCAGGCCTAAACGGCAGTCAGACATCCCTCAGGATTGCTGGCTCCCAACTGCTCGCCTGCCTGCCTTCCTGATTGCCCCTAACCACTTCTGCCTGCCAGCCTGATCACCCTCTAATCACTCCCCTGCCAGCCTGATTGGTGCCTAACTGCTCCCCTGCCAGCCTGATTGCCCCTAACTGCCCTCCCCTGCAGGCCTGGTCCCCCCTAACTGCCCTCCCCTGCAGGCCTGGTCCCCCCCCCAACTCCCCTCCCCTGCAGGCCTGCCCCCTCCAACTGCTCTCCCCTGCAGGCCTGGGTCCCCCACAACTGCCCTTCCCTGCAGGCCCAGTCGCCCTCAACTTCCCTCTTCTGCAGGCCTGGTACCCCCCAACTGCCCTCCCCTGCAGGCTTGATTGACCCCCACTTCCCTCCCTTGCAGGCCTGGTCTCTCCCAACTGCCCTCCCTTGCTGGCCATCTTGTGGCAGCCATCTTGTGTCCACATGGGGGCAGGATCTTTGACCACATAAGGGCAGCCATCTTGTGTGTTGGAGTGATGGTCAATTTGCATATTATTCTTTTATTAGATAGGACTAGTAGCCCGTTTGCACGAAGATTCGTGCAATAGACCTTCATTCACCTGGCTGCCTGCACCAGTTTTCTGCCGGCACCAGGGACCCAGGCCTTGGCTGTGGCCACCGCCTTCTGCCTTTTTCAGGGTCGGGGCTTGGCCCTGGGCAGTGGCCTTGGGCTCGCCGCACCCAGCGTCCCTGCTACCGATCACAGGAGCCGACCCCCAGTGGTTTCCTGCGATCCGTGCAGGCTGCCCACTGGTGCCCAAGGCCGGGAAAGCCTCGGCCCCTGGGACCCCCGGGAGGGGCGGGAGGGGCCAGGCCATGCCCCCCCAGGTGGGCGATCGACCCCCGGACCCCCGGGAGGGGCGGGAGGGGCAGGACCACGCCCTCCCAGGTGGACAATCAACCCTGGGACCCCCGGGAGGGGCGGGAGGGGCCCGGACACGCCCCCCTAGGTGGCCGATCGCCCCAGGCACCCCCCGGGAGCGGCGGCATGGGCCCGGCCACGCCCCACCGGGGTGCCGATCACCCCAGGCACCCCCGGGAGCGGCTGAATGGGCCCAGCTACGCCCCCCCGGGGTGCCGATGGGCCCGGCCACATCCCCCGGGGTGCCGATCGCCCCAGGCACCCCCGGGAGCGGCGGCATGGGCCCGGCCACGCCCCCCAGGGGTGCCGATGGCCCCAGGCACCCCCGGGAGCGGCGGCATGGGCCCGGCCACGCCCCCCGGGTGCCGATGGGCCCGGCTACGTCCCCCGGGGTGCCGATCGCCCCAGGCACCCCCGGGAGCGGCGGCATGGGCCCGCCCACGCCCCCCCGGGGTTCCGATGACCCCAGGCACCCCCGGGAGCAGCGGCATGGGCCCGGCCACATCCCCCGGGGTGCCGATCGCCCCAGGCACCCCCGGGAGTGGTGGCATGGGCCCGGCCACGCCCCCTGGGGTGCTGATGGGCCCGGCCACGCCCCCCGGGGTGCCGATCGCTTCAGGCACCCCCGGGAGCGGCGGCATGGGTCCGGCCACGCCCCCCCGGGGTGCCGATGGGCCCGGCCACGCCCCCTGGGGTGCCGATGGGCCCGGCCACGCCCCCCCGGGGTGCCGATCGCTTCAGGCACCCCCGGGAGCGGTGGCATGGGTCCGGCCACTTGGCACCGCCATCTTGAACTTCTCAACGGCGGATATGCCACCCGGAGTCCCGCCCCCAGCCTCCTGCCGGCCCAATCGTGGGCATAGCGGAGGTGCGGTCAATTTGCATGTTTCTCTATTATAAGGTACGATAGAGGCCTGGTGCATGGGTGGGGGCTGTGAAGGGTGTCCTGAAGGGTGTCCCAGATCAGGGGGGTTCTCTTGGGTCATGGGGTGGCCTGGGCAAGGGGCCTGTGGTGGTTTGCAGGCCGGCCATGCCCCCCGGCGACCCAAGCAGAGGCCCTGGTATCTGGGATTTATTTATCTTCTATAACTGAAACTTTGTAGCCTTGAGTGGAGGCCTGGGCCGGCCAGGGTGTGCAAAAAGCTTGACTTCCTCCATTGTCGTGGAAACCCAAGCCTCCTGCTTGCTCCATGGCCGCAGCCATCTTGGTTGGGTTAATTTGCATACTCTCTCCTGATTGGCTGGTGGGCATGGCTTGTGGGTGTAGTGGAGTGATGGTTAATTTGCATATTACTCTTTTATTAGATAGGATAAGAACAGAAACAGCCACTGTGCCAGAGCATGACTCAACTGCTGTTTCCCTGCTTCCTGAGGACATAGCAGGCTGAGTGGGGTGGAACCCAGCTGTGGCAGTGGGTGTGAACCAGCAGTGGGGTGTGAACCTAGCAGTTGGTGTGAACCTGGCAATGGGTGTGAACCTGGCAATTGGTGTGAACTGGCAATGGGGTGTGAACCTGGCGGTTGGTGTGAACCTGGAAGTTGGTGTGAACTGGCAGTGGGTATAAACTGGCAGTGGGTGTGAACCTGGCAGTGAGGTGTGAACCGGCAGTGGGTATGAACTGGCACTGAGTGTGAACCTGGCAGTTGGTGTGAACCTGGCAATGGGTGTGAACCTGGCAATTGGTGTGAACTGGCCGTGGGGTGTGAACTGGCAGTGGGATGTGAACCAGCGGTGGGTGTGAACTGGCAATGGGGTGTGAACCTGGCGGTTGGTGTGAACCTGGAAGTTGGTGTGAATTGGCAGTGGGTATAAACTGGCAGTGGGTGTGAACCTGGCAGTGAGGTGTGACCCGGCAGTGGGTATGAACTGGCACTGAGTGTGAACCTGGCGGTTGGTGTGAACTGGCAGTGGGTATGAACTGGCACTGAGTGTGAACCTGGCCGTGGGGTGTGAACTGGCAGTGGGATGTGAACCAGCGGTGGGTGTGAATGGGCAGTGGGTGTGAATTGGCAGTGGGTATAAACTGGCAGTGGGTGTGAACCTGGCAGTGAGGTGTGACCCGGCAGTGGGTATGAACTGGCACTGAGTGTGAACCTGGCGGTTGGTGTGAACTGGCAGTGGGTATGAACTGGCACTGAGTGTGAACCTGGCCGTGGGGTGTGAACTGGCAGTGGGATGTGAACCAGCGGTGGGTGTGAATGGGCAGTGGGTGTGAACCTGGCCGTGGGGTGTGAACTGGCAGTGGGTGTGAAATCTGCGCTGGGTTGTGAAATAGCTATGGCCACTATGTGTGAACCCGCATTGGGGTGTGAACCTGAGACTGACCTTCAGCCTTGGAATGTGAGGAAAGGTTTCAAGTGTCCCCGCCCCATTCAGTCCTGCTTTCCTCCTATCCCAAAGCTGCTTTCAGGACCCTGGATCCCAGAGGGGCAGCACCCGAGGTAGGGGCCACGTCCCTGAGTGGAGAGCCTCTGCTAATCAGTGCCCTCGCTCTTCAGGTCTCATGACTGGGAGGCACGCTGGCAGCTGAGCTTCTCGGAGTCATCAGGTATGCTCCTAACCCACCCCCCAGGCATGCATGCGCCCTCTGTAATCACCATCACTCTTAAACAAAGGACACTGTAACCCTGAAACCTGAGGAAACATACACTCCCAGAATAAAGAACACTTCCTTTAGACAGTTTCTGCTTATGGAAAACTACTCCATTACTGTTTTTGTTTTTTAAATCTTTATTGTTGAAAGTATTGCATAGGTCCTCCTTTTCCCCATTAACCTCTTCCAGTCGCTCCTGTCCTCTCCCCTCCCAGGTCCTCAACACCCCTTTGTCTGTGTCCACGGGTTATGCATATATGCCCACAAGTTCACTGGTTGATCTCTTCCCACCCAGCCTCCCTGCCTTCCCTCTGTCGTTCAACAGTCTGTTCATGCTTCTATGACTCTGGGTCTTTTTATATACACTGAGTGGCCAGATTATGATGATCTCTGAACGCATAATAATCTGGCCACTCAGTGTATATCCTATATTATAAAAGGCTAATATGTAAATTGTCCCCTTGACCAGGAGTTCGACCAGCAGGCAGGCTGGCCAACTGCCCATGTCCCCTCCCCCTGGCCAGGCTGGCTGGACCCCAACCCATGCACGAGTTCATGCACCAGGCCTCTAATACACAGACACACACACACAGACACACACACACACACTGAGTGGCCAGATTATTATGCGTTCAGAGATCATAATAATCTGGCCACTCAGTGTGAGTGTGTGTGTGTGTGTGTGTGTGTGTGTATATATATACACACACACACACACACACACACACATACATATAATTGATTTCAGAGAGGGAGAGACAGAAACATCAATGATGAGAGAGAATCACTGATCAGCCACCTCCTCCATGTCCCCCACTGAGAATCAAGCCTACAACCTGAGCATGTGCCCTTGACCAGAATTGAACCCAGGACCTTTCAGTCCAAAGGCCAAACCAGCTAGGGCCCAGTGTCTATTTTTCTTTTGAAGAATAATAATATGACTATTTAATGACAAATAAATAAATACCAATTAGTTAGACCTTCACCATATTCTTCCTACATAATGAACATTAAGATAGTATGTTTAAAAGATAGTTCAATTATTGGCTTTATAATATTTTGATATTTGAAATAGGAAAAGAGGAACGTGGCCAACAAATTTTTTCATGTCACCACATGTATTTAACATTTCTTTCTTTTCCTCTATTACCTCTAATTTTCTGCAGAGTCACAATAAACTAAATTATATTAAGCAAAGAACACCTGATTTGGTGTCAATTTAAGTAGCAGAAATTCACATTCCCTAAGTTGACTTTGGATTATTTATTTGACCACGTGAGTCTGCCTCATGGCCCTCCCTTCTGTGCATCTTCTGCACAGAATCCAGCTGACCCAGACACTGCCGACGTCTGCATGGATAGCTTGGACCACAACCAGAAATTAGACTTGGGAGAATTCTTTCTGATGGCATTCAAGTTGGCTGAAGCCTACTCTGAGCCTAAATGAGACGAATTTCCAAGCATCAGACCAACGCAGAAAAGAAGGGACACCTACAGAAACACGGGGAACACGACATAAAGGAAAGAGGAGGCGGAGGAGGAGGAGGAGGACAGAGGGAAAGTCCAGGCAGTCAGAGTGATGGACGGGGAAAGCAAGATCCAAGAGCCCAAGAGGAAGAGGGAAAGGCCTGGGTCCAGCTCTGAAAGAAAAAATAAAAAGGTGACACACCTACTTGCAGACACAGAGACACATATGGGGGGAAATCACGACAAAAGGGAAAAGAGAAAAGTAGGTCAAATTCTACTGAAGCGCAAGGAAGAAGGCGACAGTCAAGTGTCAGCCCAATCGGGAAACAGAGGCAAAGATGATGAAATCAGCTATGAAAACACAGGACCACGGTGTGCAAAACTGAATAAAACAGGACCCCGTGGCTTATGTGCACGTGAAAAAAAAACACAGGAAAAAGGACAATCAATTGGGAAAAAACAAAAATACTGATCATTTAAGAGTTAAATCCAACAGAGGAAAGCTGAACAACAGAGAGATCTACAGGTCAGAACAACAAAAAGTCACAAAAGAAGTGTGACCATTACACCTCTAGTGATAAAATAGCCAGAAACCTAGGGTCCAGCACTAATCAGAACAGCGATAGCAAAGGACACTCTGAAGGTTCAGAGACACAATCAGGGCCTGCTTCAGGAAAGCACCCTGGGTCTGCCCAGGCCAGTCAGGAGCAGCTCTGGACATTCTGGGTCCCATCGAGGACAGACAGCCCGGCACGGGCCGTCTGAGTCTGTCCATGGACATTCAGACTCAAGTGGGGACAGAAGACAGGGATCTGGTCCTGGGCGGATCAGACTGCTCTAGACAATCAGGTGCCCATCGGCAGAGACATCCTCTCAGGACACCACGTCTCATCCCATCGGCTGTCAGGGTCGAGCTCAAGAGGAAGACAAGCATCCCAGCGCGAGCAGTCACCTGACAGCTGACACTCGGGCACTGGACACTGACCATCTTCCGCAGCCAGGACAGCCGGACCTGGGGTCCAGGAGCAGTGAGGCCAGCGACAGCGGACAGTGAAGGTAGACAATCGTCTCCACCTCCCGCCGGGCCCTGACACAGAGCGGGGCCTTGGCGCCGCAGGGCTTGGCTCTGGGCCCAAAGGCCTGGGTGGTGGGCGCTCTTGGCCGCCACTCCGGGCCGGCGCCGTGAGGGCGGGCCTTAGTGGGGTAAGGCCCAGAGCTCTCCTCTCCACCCTGGGTCTAGTTTTGATCACCGGTTTATTTGGTTCACTAGATTCCACATGACTGAGATCATGTGATACTTATCGTTCTCTGACTGGCCTATTTCACTCAGCATAATGCTCCCCAGGTCCATCCTGCTGTTGGAAATGGTACAAGTTCTAGTATTCCATTGTGTAGATGTACCACAGTTTTTAATCCACTCATCTGCTGATGGGCACTAGGCTGTTTCCAAGTCTTAGCTATGGTAAATTGTGCTGCTATGAACATAGGGGTGCATATATCCTTTCTGATTGGGGTTTCTAGTTTCTTAGGCTATATCCATAGGAGTGGGATCACTGGGTCATAAAGCAGTTCCATTTTAGTTTTCTGAGGAAACTCCATACTGTTCTCCACAGTGGCTGCACCAGTCTGCGTTCCCACCAGCAGTGCACGAGGGCTCCCTTTTCTCCGCATCCTCGCCAGCACTTGTTGATTTGTTGGTGGTAGCCTTCCAACAGGTGTGAGGTGATATCTCACTGTCGTTTTGATTTGCATCTCTCAGATGATCAGTGACTTGGAGCATGTTTTCATGTCTCTTGGGCATCTTTCCTATTCCGTGCCATTTTAGAACGCCTGAGGGTACTCCGTTTCGCCGTCTGTGTGAAGAACACACTGATCGCCACACTAACAGAAATCCTGAGAGCTGCTGTCGACATTCACAATCGGGACAAACGCCCAGAAACAGGAGCTGGGCTCCCCTCCTCTGAGCAAGCCGGGGAGAGGCCGGTCCTGGTCTCTGCGACCCCCGCATCTCAGGCCGGGGCAGGAGGAGGTCCGCTCTGGGCTCCGGGCAGCTCTGCCTCTCCGGCCTGCACATCCCCCCACGGCCCTGACCGCCGCCCAACGCGGCCCTCCGGCCTGCACATCCCACCACAGCCCTGACCGCCGCCCAACGCGGCCCCTCCGGCCTGCACATCCCCCCACGGCCCTGACCGCCGCCCAACGCGGCCCCTCCGGCCTGCACATCCCACCACAGCCCTGACCGCCGCCCAACGCACCCCTGCGGCCTGCACATCCCACCACAGCCCTGACCGCCGCCCAACGCGGCCCTCCGGCCTGCACATCCCACCATGGCCCTGACCGCCGCCCAACGCGGCCCCTCCGGCCTGCACATCCCCCCACGGCCCTGACCGCCGCCCAACGCACCCCTGCGGCCTGCACATCCCACCACGGCCCTGACCGCCGCCCAACGCGGCCCCTGCGGCCTGCACATCCCCCCACGGCCCTGACCGCCGCCCAACGCACCCCTGCGGCCTGCACATCCCACCACGGCCCTGACCGCCGCCCAACGCACCCCTGCGACCTGCACATCCCCCCACGGCCCTGACCGCCGCCCAACGCACCCCTCCGGCCTGCACATCCCACCACGGCCCTGACCGCCGCCCAACGCACCCCTCCGGCCTGCACATCCCCCCACGGCCCTGACCGCCGCCCAACGCGGCCCTGCGGCCTGCACATCCCACCACGGCCCTGACCGCCGCCCAACGCACCCCTGCGGCCTGCACATCCCACCACGGCCCTGACCGCCGCCCAACGCGGCCCCTGCGGCCTGCACATCCCCCCACGGCCCTGACAGCCGCCCAACGCACCCCTGCGGCCTGCACATCCCCCCACGGCCCTGACCGCTGCCCAACGCGGCCCTGCGGCCTGCACATCCCACCACGGCCCTGACCGCCGCCCAACGCACCCCTGCGGCCTGCACATCCCACCACGGCCCTGACCGCCGCCCAACGCGGCCCTGCGGCCTGCACATCCCACCACGGCCCTGACCGCCGCCCAACGCACCCCTGCGGCCTGCACATCCCACCACGGCCCTGACCGCCGCCCAACGCACCCCTGCGGCCTACACATCCCCCCACGGCCCTGACCGCCGCCCAACGCGGCCCCTGCGGCCTGCACATCCCCCCACGGCCCTGACCGCCGCCCAACGCGGCCCCTCCGGCCTGCACATCCCACCACGGCCCTGACCGCCGCCCAACGCGGCCCCTCCGGCCTGCACATCCCCCCACGGCCCTGACCGCCGCCCAACGCGGCCCCTGCGGCCTGCACATCCCCCCACGGCCCTGACCGCCGCCCAACGCGGCCCCTGCGGCCTGCACATCCCCCCACGGCCCTGACCGCCGCCCAACGCGGCCCCTGCGGCCTGCACATCCCCCCACGGCCCTGACCGCCGCCCAACGCGGCCCCTGCGGCCTGCACATCCCCCCACGGCCCTGACCGCCGCCCAACGCGGCCCCTGCGGCCTGCACATCCCCCCACGGCCCTGACCGCCGCCCAACGCGGCCCCTCCGGCCTGCACATCCCCCCACGGCCCTGACCGCCGCCCAACGCGGCCCCTGCGGCCTGCACATCCCCCCACGGCCCTGACCGCCGCCCAACGCGGCCCCTGCGGCCTGCACATCCCCCCACGGCCCTGACCGCCGCCCAACGCGGCCCCTGCGGCCTGCACATCACCCCACGGCCCTGACCGCCGCCCAACGCGGCCCTGCGGCCTGCCTTCGGAGGCTTCCCTCAAAGCTCCAGCGGAACCTCCCTCGCAGGGCCTTCCCCCACTCCTCGCCCTACGCCCCCTACACCCCCCACGCCCCCCACGCCCCCCACGCCCCCCACGCCCCCCACGCCCCCCACACCCCCCACACCCCCTACACCCCCCACACCCCCTACCGTGGAAGCTCTCGGACACCCCAGGCGGGAGAGCAGCCCCTGCGCCAGCCGTGGAGGCGGCTCACCGGAACACTCTGCTCCGGGTGCTACGCGCCTGCATCCAAACTCTTGGGAAATAGATGAAAAGGACCCGTTTTAGGAAAATATGTCAATTCCAAAATGTTCCTGCTCAGGGAAGTCCAGGCATCCACAGAGAAACGTGAATAAAAAGTAGAAATAAGTAGCCTTACCGCCCAGCGAGTCCCCTCTGGGGACGGCCCCGAAGCAGCCGAGGCGCTGCGGGAGAACCTGCGGGGACAGCAGCCACGCTGGGGGCCGCCGAGCGCCCACCCCGGACACGGGCACACACGGCAGCCATGGCTCAGCCGCAGAGAGCGACACCTCACCATCTGCTCCCAGAGAGAACTATGCCGAGGGAAGTCAGTCAGGGAAGACAAATACTGTGTGGCCTCATTTACTTACGTGATCAAAGGAACAAATAAATGACCAAATGGAACTGAAACAGACTCGGCTACAGAGAGAACTGGTGGTTGGGGGGCTCAGAGCTCTGGGTGACAGAGGGGAAGGGACAAGAAGCACCACGTGGCAGCTGCCAAACAGTCCCGGGAAGACAGTAAAGCTTAGGAAATCCGGTCAGTAATACTGTGGTAACCGTGACGGAGCCAGGCGGGCGCGGGGACTATCGAGGGGACACTAGGTAAAGCATATGGCTGTCTAACCACTAAGCTGCACCCCCGAAACCAGTACGTAAGAATAGAAATAAGTACATCTTTTAACCCGAAATGCACAGCGAGAAAGGATCCAAGAGAATCCCCACGGCCTTCCCTTCCCTTCTCTCCTCCAGCCCTCGCCTCTGAAGAATCTGGGGATCAGGAGCCTAGTCTCAGGCCCAAAGTCTCCCTCCAAAGACACCCCCACCCCCTTAGAACCAGAGGGTAACACCAGAGAAGTACGCAGACATCTGCACAATGAAGGATGTGGCCTAGAACAACCGTCCAAGCTCATGGGGGTCTGGGATGGGAACGCCCACCAAGGTTCGACTTGGGACTCCTAGGAACAGTCCCTCTGGAGGTGACCACCAAGTGCCTCTGCCCGGCCACAAGGCCAGCAGCCACCAGAGTGGGAAAGAGGTCTGAACAGGACGTGCTGAGCCTTTCTACTCAGAGCGTGAGATTCAGGGGCCTCCCCCAATCCTGAAGGGGGAGTGGGGGCGCAAAGGACAAGGACATCGGACCCTCCAAGGGCGCGTCCCAAAGGAAGCCCGGCGGCGCGGTGAGGTCTTGTCAAACGTCACTTTCAGTGGGTGGAGAGATGGACCACGGAACTTGTGTGCACATGTGCCTAACCCGTGGACACAGACACGGGGGTGGTGAGGGCCGGGGGGAGGGAGTGGGCTGGAAGGGGTTAATGGGGGGAAAGGAGGGCCTACGCAATACTTTCAACAATAAAGATTAAAGGAAAAAACACACGCACACAATAAAAACCAGCCAATAAAAATGATCCTCATTTATCACGTGTCCCTTTTATTCCTAACAGACTGGAAAGCTCAGCCCAGCAGGGAGGAAAGAAATCGCTGGCAAGAAACGCTTATCCCGGCCACTGGGCAACGCACACCCACAGCTGAGCTCCTCCCCCTGGCAACCTGTCAGCAGGGCAGCGCCTGGTGAGGAAGTCCCTGCTGAGCCACCAGCCTCTGCCTGAGTCACCTAATCCTCCAGGTGCCCAGCCCCCGGCACAAGCCCATCGTCAGCCACAGGAGTCGGGCACCCTGAAGCCACTGAGGAGAGGGGAGGTGGCAGGCAGGCAGGCAGCGAAGACCCGCGTTGTTCTCTGGCCTCCCCTGCCTCCCCCCCCATCTCCCCTGCCCCCACTCCTGCCCCTGCCCCCACTCCTGCCCCTGCCCCCGCCCCCACTCCTGCCCCTGCCCCACTCCTGCCCCTGCCCCCGCCCCCACTCCTGCCCCCGGCCCCACTCCTGCCCCTGCCCCCGCCCCCACTCCTGCCCTGCCCAGGGGAAAAAGGAAGTGGAGATGCTCGCCACGGACAGTGAGCAGGAACCCACCCCCGGGGCAGCCGCCAGCAGTGACACCTGAAGAACATGGACAGGTCCCTCCCTTCCTGGTGGTTGGGATTTGTATGATTCCTTCTCCCTCCCCAGGGACTGCCCTCCCCGCGCCCGCCCCCCCGCCGGCTCTCCTAAGGCCTCCCTCAGCAGCTGAGGCCTCCAGACCACCTGCTCACTCAGGTCCCACAGCCAGAAGGGGAGGGTGGGCGGTGGCTTTCGCAGGGAGGTAGCCTTGATGTGCAGTCAATTATCACAGCAACCCCAGGCAGACAGCACACGCCCCTGCAATCTCCAGCTCACAGGGCGCAGCCGGCACTTGATGCTGAGACAGGGGCCTGGAGCTGTACAGGCAGCGGGGAGGGCCCAATGCCGCCCCTAGAGGCAAGCACAGCACCATCGCAGCTCAGGAGTCCTGTGCACAGAAGCCACGTCACGCACAATCGCCGGGAGGCATCCGGGGCGCTTCAGGCCTCCGCTAGGCCTACGGGTGGCTGAGGAGGGGAGATCAAGCCGCACAGGTCACCTGGTCCAGAGGTCCCGAACATGGCTGCAGAATCAGCCCGGACCCACTCATTCAGAACCCCATGACTGGAGCCCAGGAACCAGTATTTTCAGAGAGACGCCCTGCACGTCTCCTACGCAGTTTACCTGGGGAGCAATGGATCTGGCCCACACCCCCTCCTACTGGCAGGACCCGGGACTTCCCCTGAGGCCGGCAGAAGACTCCTCACGGGGCAGCTGTCTTTGGGGAGCTGTTAAAACTCTATCATCTCCTGATCCAAGCCCAGCGTGGGAACCCTCAAACCCCTATTTAGACACAGAAGCTCCGGTACTGCATGGTAGTGTTTACGTGAACTGCCCAGGACGGGGAGGCCCATGGCGAGGGACGGCATCCTGGGGCTGCCACAGGCTGGGGCACAGGCAGTGACTTCACCGGGAAAGCGTTTGTTCTGGATGAAAAGGTTTAGGACTGGACAGAGGCGGTGGCTGCGCAACACTGTGAATGTCCTAAACGCTACTGAATTGTGCTCTTCAAAGTGGTCATGTGCAACTCAACTCCATTTTTAAAGGCTCTATTTATGACCTAGGGAGAACAGAAACGGCTCACGTGCTGATCCAGTACCGAGGAGCGCCCCTCTGAGGAACGGCTTCTCTCATCTCCCGTGGATCCTTCAAACCACCCAGCGACGCAGCGGACGGAGTCCGGGGAAGCAGGCTGAGGGCCGGTCCTGCCAAGGCCACGGGGCACCCCCGTCAGCCGCGCTGCAGAGCCCAGCAGCCTGCAGGCCTGGCTCCCGGGCCCAGTCCCCGTCCCCCTGGGGACGGCCTCGGGCCGGGAGGCAGAGTCCACCGCCAGTCACAGCAGTCACCACCCACGCTGACACCTCGCCATCGCTGGCTCCCGGCCACCGCGTGCCCGGGCATCCGGAGCGGTAGATGGTCCCCAGCCCCGCGCCCTGGGCTGTCGCAGTGAAAGAGGACAAAAGCGGTGTGAAGGCTGACTGCTCACGCTTCCCCTCCTGACCGCACACCCAATGAGGCCCACTAGGTGCCAGGCACCCACTGGGGCTCTTTCTTTTTAACACGTTTTTTATTTATTTTAGAGAGGAAGGGAGAGGGAGAGAGGGATAGAAACATCAATGATGAGAGAGAATCACTCATCAGCTGCCTCCTGCACGTAGTCTACTGGGGATCGAGCTCGCAACTCAGGCACGTGCCCTTGACCAAAATCGAACCCAGGACCCTTCAGTCCCAGGCCAACACTATCCACTGAGCCAAACCAGCCAGGGCCACTGGGGCTCTTGAACCATTTCTCACCTGTCGAAAGTACACCGAGTCCTTCCGGGGGAAATGAGTGTTGCAAATCTGACGGTACTGAGAAACTTACAATAAAACCGCAGTGCAGTCATTGAGGCTTAGCCAGAACACGGAATGGGTCCCCTCTCGTCTCTGTTCACTTCTTCTGCCATCAACTCTTTCAAATTGGCCAAACCCAAAGTCACCACAGCCCTCATCCTCGTCACCCCGACACAGCTTCTTCCCAGAACACAGCCTGGGGGCAAGCAGGCCGCCTGGCTCCCTCCTCTGCCTCACTGCCAGCGAGACACAAAGCGGCCTCTTTAAAACGCACCGCGGACAGCGAAACATGCAGCGGGTGTCCTGTCCCTGCGGCGGCGGCAAGGACAGCGGTGGCAAGTCCCTGGACTTCAGGACAGGCCCGAGGAAGCCAGAGCCAGTCCTGAGGTCCAAGAATAACAAGGCTTTCTCCAACCACCCGTTTGCATGACCTAAATGCTAGGCGTGCAAATGGCCCTCCGAGCCCCAGCGTGGCTCAGTGGTTGAGCGTCGACCTAAGAACCAGGAGATCAACGGTTCGATTCCCAGTCAGGGCACATGCCTGGGTTGCAGACTCGGTCCCCAGTGTGGGGCGTGCAGGAGGCAGCCAGTCCGTGATCCTCCCTCATCATTGATGTTTCTAGCTCTCTCTCTCTCTCTCACTCTCCCTTCCTCTCTGAAATCAATTTTAAAAATAGGTTTTTAAAAAAGACTGTTCTGTTTAGTGAGCTCGCCAGCCTCCCTGGAGCCCACCCTGAGGGAGGCCGAGTCCAGGTGAGAGCTGCCTCACACCGCCCTGCTCGCGGCACCTCCTGTGTTTGCTCACTCACTCCTGGTGTTTACTTGAGACCCTTCGCCCACGGAACTCAGTACCTGCTTTGCTGATAAATGTGGCTGCCCATCTCACAGGTGAGGACCTTGGGCTTAAAAACTTGGCATTTCACTACAATCGCCTTAACTAAAATCATGGTCTCCTTTTAGGGGGAAAACGAGCTCATGATTGTAGTTAAGGAGATAACCCTGTGTTCCCTTTACCCGAAGGGCTATGAGCTGTTCTCGCTGACTTACGATGCCGGCAGCAGAATCTACGTGCACCCACTTCCGTGTGCGCGTCCTCCGTGAGCCCACTGTCATTCGCAAACAGCTCTGTGCTCCGGGAGAGGGGCTCCCACTGAAAGGAACCTGTGGAAGGACTGTGTCATGAAAATAACCGCCCTCCAGGGACCCGTTGGTAAGACGACAGGCTCAGGGGAGCACCCGCCGCCTCCCGCATTCCGCCTCCCGCATTCCGCAGGTGAAGTTGAGCCACAGACAGACAGCGCGGGCGGTGCCCCTGCATCAAACCCCAGGCCAGGGCAGGCACCCCACCCCACCCCATCCCACCCCGTGCTAACCGGCTGCGAGCACCTGGGCCAGCGCTAGTGTTAAGTGAGGGTTCACCTACGAACCACAAGCTACTTCTAGGAGCTCTTTAGGAAGGTTCCGGAACATGGACTTTCCCAGACTCTCCTCTTTGGCTCTGCTACCTCACCCCCTTTCCCTCATAAATATTTAGCAGACTCCAAGCTGGGAATGAGGAAAACAGCGGGCGTGGGGGAGGGGCAGAGCAGCGCCAGGAGCCAGGAGCCAGGAGCCAGGAGGGCTGGGACTTGTCACATCTGGGAAGTTAGCAGGAAGCAGCGTGGCCAGGAGCACCGAGCAGAGGGTGACATGAAGTGAGAGCTCCGTGCTGTAAAGGAGAAGGAGTCCCTTTTACAGCAAAAAGGCCGGGGACCCCGGCTGAAAGCAGAGCTCGCTCCGGACAGGAACGGAGGCAAACGTGCCGGTGGACAGCGGCCGGGCCGGGGTCGGCCGCGATGCCTTCCTGGCTGCGTGAGGCTGGCGAGGGCACGTTCCCCGCCTCAGCCGCCGGGACCCGCCGAGATGAGCAGTGATCACTTACTGCACCTTCCCGACGGCACAGCCGATCACAAGATGCTGTCCGTACATACGTGTCATGGACCTCAAAATGCTTACACACTATTCCCGGTTGTTAACGGTGGATTCTTCACAGCAAAGCAAGCCATTCTTCACAGAACGGCCCCACAGAAAGGCGCCCTGGGCCCAGCAGGGTTGGCGCGGAGAGCAATGGCGGGTCGGACCCTGCGGGCCCGGGGCAAGCTCAGCTCAGGCCAAGCCCAGCTCAGGTCGCCTCCCGCCAGAGCGGGCTCAGAGAGCCGAGAAACCCAACCTCCAGCCCCCCCAGCGTGGCACTCACTTCTGGCACTTTCCTCGCCCCCAGGGGAAGCATCTAAACATCACACCCCAGAACTGAAGGCCTCCAGACCTTTCCTCGCCAGGGGCTTCTTTACCGACTGAGCGCGCAGCTGGTGGAGGGCGGCACATCAGCCCCAGCAGCAGGCAGTGCGCCCCGCCCCTGCCCCGGAGGGCGGCCTCGCCGCTGGCTCCTGGCTCACCTCCACTGCCCTGTGTCCGTGGCCTTGTACCTCCGTCCAGCTCTCCACCTCCACCCCGTAACTCTTCTCCTCCAGCGATGCGAGGCCTTACCCGCAGGACCATCCCCAGCAGGGCACACCTCGCCGAGCTCAGCGCCACGTGCCCAGTTAGCCGCGGATCTCTCGCTCGGCCAGAGAACGTCAGGGAACTCTGGGCACAGGTGCAGAGTCTCGTGCTACTCACGTACTGAGCACAGGCTTAAACATCCCAAGTCTCTTCCCAGCACGCTGGCGTTTCACAGGCCACTCGCCGCCTCCCTCCGTCCCATGCCCTGCACTGCGGGCTCCTCTCGGCTCCTGGGCAGCCGGCCCGGCCCCACGGGCAGGCCGAGGGCAGCTCTCGCAGGTCCCTGGGCTGACCACCTGGCCCTCGGCCTCACACACGGCTCATCTCACAGCCCCCCCCCCCCCCCGCCAAGCCTCCCAGTGACAGGCCCCACCCTGGCCTTCCCCCCCAGTCTGCTTGCAGCACTGTCCTCCCCATCCAGTGAGATCACCCCAGCTTTCCCCTAGTTTTTCCAGGCACAAAGGTTTCCTAAGAGTTAAAAGTTTCCTCATGACACCACTCAGCTCCGCAGCTCAGCAATGTGGACCGGCTCTCACCTGGGCACCAACTAACATGAAAATCCCAGTCCGGACCCACGTATGGCTCAACCCCGCGCTTATTTCCCATGCTAGCCATCTGACTTGCCAGTTATTTGGGGGAAGTGGGTTGGTCTCTCTTCTCACTAACAGAAGCCACGTTAGTTCCTTTCTTCATTTACAAAACGGAGAGGGATCACAAACGGCACGTTGGCCCCTCCAGAGCAGGAAGAGCGTTCGATACACATACGCCTCTACTGCTGAGTTTGCCGCTCAGGTCTGGGCTCTGAGCACAGCGGCCTGCCTTTCTGAGGATCCGGAGCGTGTTGCTAACCTGCTGCAAGGGGCTGGGTAACTCCTGGGGCGGGTCCAGTGCTCCGAGCGCGAGCCCGCAGCTGTCACGGCCACGGCGCCGAGTGAAGGGTGGCGGAGCGGGTGCTGCGGCCATGGAGACAGGCCCGTGGTCGGCCCCATGCCAGCCGTCCGGGCTGCGGAGAGGAAGGACAGACCCAGCTCGGAGCCAGGCAACAAGCCCAGGGCACACGGGGGGGGGGGGGGGGGGCGGGGGGGGGGGCGGGGGGGCCCCACTGTCCACTCTCTCCGGGCTCGACAGGCCTGCGGGTCTCCCAGCATCTCCGCACAGACCACGAGAGGCCCCGTCAGAAGTGAGTCACAGCCGTCAGCTGTCACCGCCCAAGGCCCTGCTGGGGGGGAAGCTGTGCACAGCACCCCTAAGACCAACACCCCACCCCGTGCCATCCTCAGCCCCGAAGCATCCCTGCCCAGGAGAGAGAGACCGACTCCGCCATCGGCTAGCAGGCAGCAGCCCCCAGAACCCGGGTAGACGACAGCCCTCACTCTAATACCCCGAAGAGCTGGCCACCCCAAACCCGCTCCTTTCCCTCCGTTTGTGGTCGGACAAATGCAGCTCCTGCGCTTGCCCCTGACCAGGGCCCGGGCCAGGAGGAGCCTGCCGCCGAGGTAGGTGCCCTCGACCGGATCGACCCGGGCCTTCCGGGGCAGGGGCTGTCCTCCGCTGGGAGGAGCCCTCCCACAGCCGCTAAGAGCTCCCCAGCCTCGGGCACTGGGCAGAGCTGCACGTGGCTACTTAAGCTTACATTCACATCGGATAAAGTTAAATGAAATAAAATAAATTCCGTTTTTCAATCATACCAGCCACTTTCCAAGTACTCAACCACCACATGTTGCTAGTGCACCAACTGGCCGGCCCAGACCCAACTGTTCCCGTCATCACAGGTGTCTAAAGCCTCTGCTGGGCCCCGGCCGGTTTGGCTCAGTGGACAGAGCATTGGCCTGCGACCAAAGGGTCCCGGGTTCGATTCCAGTCAAGGACACGTATCTCGGTTGTAGGCTCCTCCCCGGCCCGGGCCCTGGCCAGGGGTCATGCAGGAGGCAACCCATCGACGTTTCTCTCACATGGATGTTTCTCTCTGTCTTTCCCTCTCTCTTCCCCTCGCCCTAAAATTCAACGGAAAAAGGTCCTCAGAGGAGGAATAAAGCAAGTGCTCCGCGGGGAGCTCCATCACGGCCAGGCGTCTCCCAGCTCCTGGCAGCCGAGCGGGGCCACAGACCACTGCGGTGAGCGGTTCCCACAGGTAACAGACTCTGTAAACCTTTCTAACTCACTATGGTGATCGCTGTCAAGTCCTATCTTCATGGAAACCCCCACACCCCCTCCCCCCAAAAAAGAAATGCACATTCCTATATTACAATAAAAAAAAAAAAACCTGAGGGTTTCACAATAGCAGAGTGAAACCCAAATCCTGACCTGTCACCAGCCGCCTACTCTCTCTGATTTACAGCGGCCTCCTCACCGCCTCCATGCCGAAGGCCGCCCATGCCACGTCTATGAAGGCCCAACGTCCGCAGCTCAATAAGCCAGTAAATCAGGTCGAAATTAACTGTGGCTCATTTTAAACGGAAGGAAATTGGTTTCTGCCTCTGTGTGGCTGGCCTAAATATGCCACGTGCCGGGGGGTATCCTGGTGTTCCAGAGAATCGTCAGGAGGGTCTGTGCTCACCACCAAAGAGAACGCCTCACCCCTGCAGCCGACCGCTTCTGGAAAAGTCCTCCTCCCAAACAGGCAAGCCAAAACGGAGTGAGCCCACCTTCCGTTTCCACTAAATGTTCAAAAAGGGAGAAAAGGTCAGGGTAATACCTCAGCTTAATTCACTTTTATGCAGTCAATTATCTGCATCTGACTTATCAAAAATTCTAAGCTCCAAGCCAGCTTCTGTTTATGCCAGCCATTTCACATACCAGTTGCTCAAAAATGCAAACTCATTTTAATACTTGTCTAAGCAAAATTTAATTAGAAAGTAAATTGGTGTGTTTCGTTTTAAAGACTAAATAAATACATACCAAAGGCAAAGAGCTTATTTTTTGGCCATCTCTTCAGATTACTGGACTGTTAGGCAGTAACAATACAAAGGTGGCTTTCATCTCTAAGGGGAAACAGACCAAAACGTGACAATGAGCTGTTCCAACAACATCCGTCTTTTGCTTCCGAGTGTTCGTTGCTACTGGGATCTGCTTCCGTGGTCTCGGGCACCAAAGCACCGCATTGAGCACACCGTCAGCTCCATTCCACACCCTACAAGGAAAGCGTTCTTGGAAACAACATGAACTAGGACCAATATCCAGCCCTAGCTGGTCTGGCTCGGTGGACAGAGTGTCAGCCTGCAGACCGAAGGGTCCGGTCAAGGGCACATGCCCAAGGGGGTCAAGGGCCTGATCCCCAGTAGGGGCTGTGCAGGAGGCAGCCAACCAATGATTCTCTCTCATCATTGATATTTCTCTCTCTCTCCCCCTCTCCCTTCCCCTGTGAAGTCAATAAAAATATATTTTTTAAAAACACACACCAATAGCCACGATCTCTATATTCTGATGTCCTGCACCTCTGAGCTCTGCATCTCTCGGGAACGGCTCTCCTGGATGACTCTTCATTTTATCCCTTTAATTCTCCATCGCTGTCCCCCTTCCTCCCATTCTTTCCACATCTTAAAGCCTCTACCCACCCACATACCCCAAACAAGCAAGCAATTAATGAGCTCCGCAGTGGCCAGACACTGAGCTGCATGCAAGAAGAGATGCCAAATGGAACCAGGACGTTTTTCAAGGTCACATCCCTTATCGAGCCAACCCAACACGCCCGGCAACTCTGCACCTATTGGAAGTCAACTGGAAACAGCAAACGCTTTGCCTTCTCATCTTCTAGAAGCATGAGGTCAAACATTCTGACTTCAGAACCCACCAACCAATTCTTCCCCAGGCAAGTGTATCGGGCAAGAATCTACGCCAAAGAGATCTAAAGCTCACAGAATGCCACCCAAAGGAGGCTCTTTGTCCCAGGACCTTGTGCTGTAACAGACACTTGGTTTTCAGTCTCAAATCAGGACACTGAATACTCCCTGGAATGAGAGAGAACTCACTGGCAGGAAAATAAACCTGTAAATCCTGTTAGGCTTTGAGCTTCATTCCAAAGGCTTTTTCCCTGGGACAGTACATTAGCAAACCACAGGACCCCTCAGAGAGGATACCGTGCCACAGAACCCCAGCTCATCGCTCTAAAGAACCCCGGATCGCACAGGAAGAACGGGGCTCCACCGCCGCCCGCCCCGGCAAGTGCGCCAACCCCCCATCCGTCTCCACTGGGCCCTCCTGGGAAACGCGTCCCAGAACTCGATGTGCTGCCTACACCCAGGCTGTCTTCTCCCAGGTGTGCAGCAGGCCCACCCCCATTCCTGAAGGGCCCCCAGGTGCCAGGACACAGAGGAGGGAACGGCTGATGCAGGCACGGAGCAAACACGGAGATGAGCGTTACACCAGCACAAGGCGAGGCTGGTACGGCTGCGGCTGAGCTCAAAGAGCTCTGCCCTCGGAGCCTGGCTCGGGAGCTGCCGGGTGTGGAAGGACGGAATGGGAAGACCAGTGCGGGCAGAGGAGAAGGCAGGAGGCGAGCACAGAGGCACGGAGCCGACGTAAAACCAAGAAGAGACTCCGTGCGGCAAGAATTACGGAACCCCTTTTCTTGGACTTGGCCTTTGTAAGGGGCTCAACTCCATAGGTTCGTGGAGCCAGAGAAAAAGAACTGACTACACCCAGAGCCCTGTCTCCATCCGGTGCAGGGCACCCCGGCAAAGCCCGCCTCCCTCCTCCCAGGAGCTGGTGGCCTAGGGCCGTGGTCGGCAAACCGCGGCTCGCGAGCCACATGCGGCTCTTTGGCCCCTTGAGTGTGGCTCTTCCACAAAACACCACGGCCTGGGCGAGTCTGTTTTGAAGAAGTGGCATTAGAAGTTTAAGTTTAAAAAACTGGGCTCTCAAAAGAAATTTCAATCGTTGTCCTGTTGGTATTTGGCTCTGTTGACTAATGAGTTTGCCGACCACTGGGCTAGGGCTCCTGTTTCCAGCCTGAATCTGTGCTACCAGATAGCCTCAACCTCATCCAAGGTCAGAGGTCAGAACCTACAGAGTACTGGAGCCCACTGACCCCTTATCACGCCACCCCCCATGCCCTCCCATAGCAAACAACCCGCCGTAGAGCTGTGAAGAGTTACTGCACCCACGTTTTCTTGTTCCGGTTTGTACAGTCACATGCCTTATCACATCTGCTTTATCTCCTTCAATTGTAAGGTTTCTGAAAGCAGGATGAAATGTTCCCTCCCCCATCTGCACGCCCCTCTCTATGGAACCACACTCAATTCCAGCAACACTATGGGACAACTCTGAAATTCTAGGTTTAAAAGTTAAAGGGAAGGGTACCGAGTGGAACCTGGCTGAGGTTTACAGTCCACACCCTGACCTCACAATAGTGAAGGCAGCGCTTTTCACAACCGGCAGCGACAGCTACAAACCAGGTCTGTCCGAGGACACAGGCCGAAGGTCACCCTTGCCGGAAAGGGCATTCCGACCAGAGGTGAGCTCCCCCAGAGCGCCCAGAGGGTGCCAGCCCCTGCGGCCACCATCCCTGTGCTCGGAGCCGAAGGCCCGCACGGGTCCTCGCGGCAGAAAGCCCAGCACCAGGGCGTTCCTCCTTCCACCTGGCCCAGTCCCTAACGACCCAAACGCACCCGGGCATCAGAGCGCAGGGCCCGGAGACAGTCTGCGCGGGGACGGCAGCGCTGCCGGGCCCTGCTCTGGGCGGACTTCCTCTTTCCGTGGTGGCCGCGGGCTCTCCGTCCTCCAACCGGAACGGACTCACCTGCCTGGCTGCAGTAAGAGCCCTGGGAGCACAGTTCATCGTTACCTTGCCCCAAGGAACTTTCACAAACCACACGAGGGGGCGGGGGGGGGGGGGGGGCGCACCTGTGTGCTTATTTCTGGGACCGGAAAGCTCTGCCCTCCACCTAAACCATCGCTGCAGCAGACCTGAGCTCAGGGAGGGACGGCTCCCCATCCTCGCCCCCCTGCACCCACGTCCACTCCAGGCCCCCAGACAGCTGACTCAGGTCCACAGCAGAGCTGACTGGGGAGACTCAATGAACAGGGAACCCCACTCCCACCCCCTCCATCCCCTCCATCAGGATGCGGGCATCTCTGCTGAGAGCACGGACCTTGCTGACTTCACAACACACACGTTTCAGGCGGGGGGGTGGGGGGGGGCTCTGACCTGCCCACTGGCACACACCACGGTCCCGGGGCTGACGGCAGGCGGAAGTCAAATGCTCCCACCCCCTCACCACCATCCCTCCCCCTTCATAGCCCAACGCACACGAGTTAAAAGGAGGCATGTAAGAAGCTTCACATAATGTCAGGGCAACTGTTTGGCCCCCCAAAGTCAGACAACGCAGACACAAGTTCCGGCAGGCAGCCCGGGCCCTGTGACCTCGGACTGGTCACTTCACCTGCCCGGGTTTGGTTTCTTCCTCAACACAATGGCACAGGAGGGTTAGCCAATGTCACTGCAATCTATTTAATTTAGAAAATTCAGATGACACAATAGGGTGAGATGGTTTGTTTATAAGGTTCTTCCTCTGATGGCTCCAAGGATTGAATGTTTAACTCTATTTCCTGAAGAAATGGCTAAAGAAAAATCGGTGAAGAGAGGCAAAATCCAGACTGATTTTTTAATTGTTATTTTAATAGGGGACATTTTGACTGTAGAAATCGTGCTGTTTACTGCCTCCAATGGTCTCACCTTTTCTCCCCCCTGACCTTCCAGTTTTGTTGATGTCAATCTTTCCAATGCTGATACTAACCCACACACTCGGTCTGCAACTTCTAGCATGAAGTCTGGCCATGAAAGTGAAATTCCTGTTATTCATGATCTAATAACCCCACTGCCTGGGTACAAATAGATCACAGAATGATGCTCAACACATGTTTGCAGTCTTTCAGATCATGAGGGATAGTCGCATCCAAAATAAAGTCAATTGTGTTGAAGGGAGGTGGGGTGGATTAGCAGCTTACACACACACACACACACACACACGCACACACACGCTCACGCACACAGTGTCCCTGCGCTGTGTCTGCTGCCCGCTTTGCGGTTTGCTCACCTAAATAAAACTGCGGTCAGAACCAGAGTGGAAATCCCCGCATCGCGCTCTTCTGCGCCAACCACGGCTGCTCGCCCGCACGGCCCCGGGTGCCCGCTCAGGAGGCCCACCCCCGCCCGCACGCAAAATGAGGGCACCGCGCCCCCGCTCCCGCGCCCACAGCTCTCCCTGCGGAACGCGCACCCAGCTGCCTGCAAGACGTTTGCTAAAACCGACGGGAAGAAGGGAGATGAGGGGGTGCTCCTGGGGGCGGGGGGGGTGGGGGAACGAGTGCAAGCCAGGGCTCCCGCGGGGCCGCTGCTGCGGGGCGGGCGCGGGGTGGGCGCCGCGGGGAGGCGCCGGGCCGGCCGCGGGCTCACCTGTCCGTACACCTGGATGGGCTCCGGCTGCGGCGCGGCGCTCCGTCTCCTGCGCGGCGGCTCCCGGCGCGCCCGCGGCCGCAGCTCCGGCGGGTCGGCCCGCAGCACGAGGAAGCCGCGGTCCTGGGCCCGGGGCGTGCGGCCGGGCAGCGTGTGCGTCCCCGCCGCGCCCGGAGCCGGCGGCGGCAGCAGCGCGAGCAGGGCCAGCGGGGCGAGCAGGGCGCGGAGGAGGCGCGGCTGCCTGCGGCTCGGGGACGCCATGTTCGCGCTGCGCGGGGGGCGCCGCCGCCCGGAGAGAATGCGCAGCGCGAGCGGGAGCGCGGCCGCCCCGGCCCCGGCCCCGCCCCCCGCCCCCGCGCCGCCCCGCCCCCGCCCCGCCGCTCCCGGGCGGCGCTGTCACGTGAGAAGCCGCCGCCGCGTCCCGCGTGCACCTTCCCGCCAGCGGCCTCCGGCGCCTGCGGCGCCCCCGGCGGAGGTGGGGGGTCCGGCCGCGAGGGACGGGGAGGTCGAGGCTGCGAGGCTCGCGGGGTGCGCCCTCCCGCCGCACACACCTGGCCCCTCCCCGCCGCAGTCCCAGCTCCACCTCGGGGCGTGTTTGCCCGCGCGGGGTCGTGCCCCGGCCGCCCTGTCACCGTCTCCTCTGCGACCGCACAGCCCCGCCCCCCCCAGGGCCCCGGGGGCAGCCCCACCGACCCGGTGAGGGCCTTGGCCCAAGAGCATGAGCTCGGAGGACACGGAGCGCACAGGAGCGGCCACTGAAACCGCCCCTGGGAAACGGTCAGCTCCTCTGGGCCCAGCAGGTCCTGTGGCCACAGCCACACGCAGGGGCCGGCTCGCGACCCTCCAGGAGAGCCAGCGCAGAGCCCGAGAGTCTCCGCGGCAGTGGGCACAGGCGTACCCAGTCCCTCGGCCTGCAGCCAGGGGTGTAAGGCTTGCCGCTGGAGGCAGGAGGGGCAGGCACCCAAGGAATGGGGAGTACGCCCTTCAAACTAACCCTAAATTCAGCTTGAAGAGCCAGACCCTCAACCTCAGGAGATAA
Organism: Cnephaeus nilssonii; assembly: GCF_951640355.1. Taxonomy (NCBI): domain Eukaryota; kingdom Metazoa; phylum Chordata; class Mammalia; order Chiroptera; family Vespertilionidae; genus Cnephaeus; species Cnephaeus nilssonii. Next base: position 2,423,616 of record NC_137093.1, read on the forward strand.
AACTTCTGCGGCTGCAACTGCGGAGGCTCAGCCCAGATGGAGAATTTTTGCAGGTTTGTGGGAATAGCCACAGCCCATCCACTGTGGTTTCATCCTGCTGCCCTGGACCTGGACCTGGATCCCTGTGGTGCCCTGGGCCCTGGACCTGGATCCCTGTGGTGCCCTGGGCCCTGGACCTGGATCCCTGTGGTGCCCTGTGCCCTGAGCCCAGAGCCCGGCTCTGAATGAGGCGGAAGACAGCGGGGCAGGCTGCCGGGAGGTGACTTCCATAGCTGTGTGAGCCCTGGGTCTAGAGGGAGGAGGGCCTGGTCAGTTCCTCCCAAACGCTCCTCACACTCAATGAACCACAGCAGCTCGACTCCTACCCTTCTCCCCAGTGAGCAAGCAGAGCTGCCTGCCCCACCCAGCACCCCCAGTGACAACCTGCCCAGGACAGAGAGCCTTTCCCACCGCCCTAATCCAGCTTCCTGCCACTCCCCTGCCCCCGTGCCAGACGTGCGGGGGTCCTGCCTCAGGTTCTGCAGTCCCCGCTTTTCTCCCCGTTTTTCTCTCCGTCTCAGCACAACCTCAGAACCACCCAGTTCTCGCCTCCACACAAGCTGCTTATCCTCTGAGGAAGCCGCCCACCCCCTGCCAGCTCCTCCCCAGGGAGAGCCGCGTGTCTAGTCAGCATCACCTCCCCAAGAGTGGGCCTGTGGCCTCCTGAGACCCGCAGCGAAGACACCTGCAGCCGCCACGCAAGCCAAGGGAGAACGGGGCCGCGGCGGAGCCGGGAGACCCACAGATACTCAGGCATTGCTTTGTGGCGTGTGCTTCACGAGAACCTTCTCTACAAAGCAGGCCTCAGCGACCCTGCAGAAAACACCTGCCTGGAGCGTGGATTCGGAGGGAGGGGGGGCGGTGACCACCCAGACTGCTGGCTGCTTGAGGTTCAGAGGACAGTTTGTGCGAAGGGCCCTCTACTTGCTGGTGGTGATTCTGAACCGGCAAGAATGCGCGGTCATGGTGATGGACTGGCGGAAAGCCTTCCTGTGTGACCGCTGTCTACCTCCCCAGCCACTCCAGGCGGGTGATCTGCAGACCCTGAGCCGTGTGCCTCTGTCCACCCGCAGGCGTGGTGGAAAGCACACTGAGTTTTGCCTCAGAAAGGCCCACTTTCTGACTTTGGAGACTTGGCCAAATAACCTCTCTGGGTCTGTTTTTTCATTTGCAAAATAAGGATCTTAATCCCTCCCTATGGCACGATGGCTCGGAATTCCTGAGAGTATCAGGAGAAAATGGGGGGAGCTGAAATCGCAGCGCCAACTGTGAAGGCCCCAGACAGGAGTATTGCATGCAGCTGGCATTGGAGACATGAATTCTAGTCCTAATTTTGCAACCAAGTTTCTGCGTGATTGTTGTGCTGGTTACCCCTGGGCATTGGCTTCTTCCTGTGTGAAATGAAAAGAGATCTGAGCCCTGATCATCCCCCACCGCCTTCGAGGCCCCTCCTGGGCGTAAGATGGGAGCAGCCACAGTAGAGGCCTCTCAGGACGGGTCAGAGCTGAATTGTGCAATTGTGTAGGGTGTTCCTCCTACCTCAAAGCCGGATCTCTGGGGCGTAAACAAACCTCTACTTCCTCCAAAATAACATCCAAGTTGGGGTGGGAGTGAAGACAGAAGGCGGTACACCACCCCCCTCTACGCCAACCTGCAGGGCCTTGCTCTCGATGCTGCCCTGCATCATGAGGAAACAACAAGCAGAGGAATGCAGTTCTAGACTCACAGCTGGCAATGAGGAGGTCTGAGCCACGGTCAGACTGAACGCCCTTCTCCGTCCTCCTGCCCATCCTGGGCCCGGCTAAGCTGGGGCTGGCGGTGAGGGTAGGAGAAAATCCCCCCGAGGCCACAGGGTCCCACGTGTTTATCCAGACAGAGTCACGTTTAAAATAGCAACAAGACCAGCCACGAAGAGAAGGGGGGCAGGGGGACCCCCAGAGCCTAACTGGACTTCTCTCTGTTCTCTCTCCTTTTGTGAGCTTCCCAGATGCTGGGGTGTCTGCTCACTCTCCTCCAGTCCCTGGCCTGCCTTCTCCCCTGTTCAGGCTCCACGAGGCCTCCTTCACTGGCCCAGCTTACGCCTCCTGCCGCTGAGGCTCTGGGTCCCCTGCCTTTGTGGATACTCTCTGGTCACATTACCTGTTTAGCCTCATCTTCCTCCTAAACTACAAGCAGCAGGAGGGCAACACCAGGATTGTCTGACCAGGTCTATGTCCCCAGTGCCAGCATAATCCTGGCACAGGGTGGGTGCTCCGTGATATTCATAGAATGTATGAACATGAATGATGGGAGTGGGGCTCCACCCCCATTTGCCTTGTGGTGAGGGTTAACCCTTTGCACTCGCTTTTTTCTCGATTCCTTTATTCTACTCGGGATTTAATTTTTTAAATACCCCAGATTTTACAAAGGGCGGCAGTAGAATAAAAAACGAGAGTTTCTTTTCATACAAACTTATTTATTTGGATTTTTTTATATTTCAAATTATTGATACATTCAAAGAGTAATTTTAATCTCTATAATTTTTCATGGTGTGATATTTTTTGAAACATTCACCCACATGAAGACCTGGTTTACATTCACATGTTTCGCAAATATAAATCGTCTCTCTTCTTCCTCCTTTGATTTTTCTGTTAGAACAAACAACACAATCTTTGTGTTTTTTGTTAGGGTGAGGTGTGATTATATGGAGCTTTCCATCTAAACGTTGCTCTAAGTTAGTGGATAATAATCTACCCCTGGAAGTTAGTGTACCATCTCTGTATTCTCCAACAAGATCATGTACTAGTTTCCTAATAAATTTCACATGCGTTATCGGTTTTTCATTTTTTCTTTTTTGGCATCAGTTGAGGCGGCATTTACATTTTACTTGTCCTTTCATGCTAATGAAAACAAGAAAAGATACTGGAAAAATAGACAAAAATCCCCCTTCCCTCTGCGGTGAAACTACGTGTCGAGTGTGGCTCGACATACGAGCTGCTACCGATGCTAACCGTGTCAAGTCACACTCAACATCCGAGTGCAAAAGGTTAAGGGGCCAATGTAGTTGAATTTCAGAACTTTTCTTGCCTCACTGCCCTGCGCCACTCCTTTCCAAGCTAGACTCTGAGTCCCGGAACCAGGAAAGGGACCTTCCAGCGGTGAGGTGGGGACTCATTCCCTTTCCACATCACTTCAGTCAGCGACTCCCACTCAGCTCACCAGCCAGGGGACGAGAGACATGCCCTCCTGCCCAAGAAATAGCTCTTCCTGTGACGGGACAAACAGTGGGTCCGGGCTGCCCGTCACGACTTGTACGCAGAGACAGGGTTGAATCACTATAAGCCTTGACCCAAATCCTGCTGGCAGCCTGGGAGAGCAGCAGGTTATCCACAAAAATCTGCTCTGCCCCCACCGTCAGCAGCTGCTTATACTGGGTAGAAGGACAAAGGAAAGTAGGCAAACGGGCAGTTCACAGATGTGCAAAAGGCTAGGGGTCGTCAAAGGGCTGAGTGTATGAAGGGTTGGGGTTACCTGGGGAATCAGTTAACAGGTAAGTCGGCGGAGGTCTGCAAAGGCCTGTGGGTGTGCAAAAAGGGCTGGGGTCTTCAAAGGGCTGGCGAATCCGGTTTCTGCAGCCAAGTTGCTCATCTTTCCATGGTGACAGGCGGCTCCAAATGGGGAGGAAGGCTGCGTCTCCAGGTCAGCTCCAGCCAGGTAGAGTGCCTCCTTTACTCAGAACAAAACCATCGTGGTTGACAGGGCATGAGTAATATTTCTTACACTACTAGCTGGTTCCAGCATTCTATTCCTGCCCCCTTACATTTCTTCTGCTATTGCCAAAAATTCCTTTAGTTAAGGCCAAGTCCGGGGTAATTTATGAGGTTTAAAATACATATGCACCCAGAACTTAGATTAAGCAATTTATAATCTCATTCTTGAATTTCGAAGAGAAGGTTCTGGAAATAGTCCTTTTGCACAGCAGTGATGTGCATATGCATAACATTTAACTGTGTCACCTACAGACTCCATCTCACCGTGAGCCTTTGCAGTGGGCAACGCGGGCATCGCCGACACCTCTGTCGCACATTCTGAGAACGAAGGTGCAGAAAGGATGGTCACGTGACGTGGTCAGGTTGACTCACACCCAGGTCTCCTGGCTTTCTCTGCCATATCTGATGCCTCCCTGGGAAGAGGGGAGAGAAGCTGGTATTTCAGGTGCGGGAGCAGCGGGACAGGGAGCGCCAGGGCCGGAAGACGGGTGGGGGCTCAGGCCCTCGCTCTTCACGGCTTGCTCCCGCTTCCTCCTCCCCTGGGGCACTGTTGCTGCCCGGGGCCTGTGGAGCTGTGATGCGCCAGAGGGAGTAATGTGACAGAGCCGTGAGGCAGCCCTGTTGTCCGCACTTTCTAGAAGACAACTTGAGGGATTGTTTTCAAATTTTCAAGTGGGGGACCTGGGTGCCATTACCGTGAAGTGCACAGGCCGGCCCACTGCTCACCTGGTGTCCTGCCTTGCTTCTCAGAAACAGGACTTCTGGAACTGTCTAACAAAGCACGCAGGCCTGCCGGTGTGTGAAGGGAACCTGAGAGTTGGTTATTGTTATGCAGATGCCAGAACAAATGTCCTGCCCACAGACAAGGGTTTGCTGAAGGTCATGAGGAGATTATCTCCTTCCTCTGATGTGGACTAGGATTCTGTGACACCCTGAAAATTACATATCAGCTTCGTATGTGCCTTCCCTGTGAGCCTGTGCAGTGCAGAACTGGCTGACACACCTTCAAGCACCAGCGTGCTGAGAGGCACCCCAGGCCGCGTGGACCCAACTCCACCGGAGAGCCTAGCTCCCCCGACGCCCGAGGCGCGCGTGGGCTGTTGGGACTGGGAAAGCAGGTGTGCAGCGGGCTCTGGGCCCACCCTCTGCAGGGCACTCTCACAGGGACCTGGGCTTTTTCTTCTTCCCTTTCTCTGCACCAGGAAAAACAGGTTAAAAACGCTGCCCCTCCGGCCACCACTGTTTAACCCATCAGCTAAAAGGCCACTTCATGATTCTGCCCTGATTCCCCTCAACAACCCACAGCCCTGTAACCCTGATTTATGTCTGTCTTGATATGATCATGTCCTGACTCCATTATAGCAACTATTTTGGTACCTACTTCCTTTTCTAAATTATAATTAGGTCTTTGGATCTATTTCCCTGTCTTGCACTTAATAGATTATATCCTGTTGAATTGAAATAAACAGCTTGGGGGCAGGGGTAGAATTACCCCCACCTCCACTACTCACATCCGTGTGCTGCTGGCTCTGTAAGGAAGAACACTTTGAATTACTGCTCCTGGGAGAAAACAGCCCCTCCAGGCTTACGTCAAAGGCTGCTAGAAAGACAGCTGAGGCCCTGTCAGCATTAGGTGAGTCAGCCTGGCCAAGAAGTGAGTCATCTTTTTTGTTTGTTTTAGTGTGTTATTATTGACTTCAGAGAGAGGGAGAGAGAGACAGAAACATCAGTGATGAGAGAGGATCATCGATTGGCTGCCTCCTGGGCATCCCACACTGGGGATGAAGCCCGAAACCCGGCATGTGCTCTGACTGGGAATCAAACTGAGACCTCCTGGTCCATAGGTCGATGCTCAACCACTGAGCCACACCAGCCAGGCAAGAAGTGAGTATTTCTGATATATGTGGTGAAACAGCTGTAGCCAATAAGGGCTACAAAGACAATAAAGGAGATAGCAAGACCAACCTCCAACTAGTTTATGGCTTAGAATCTGCAGAAGATCAGCTTGATCCAATATGGCAACTATGGCAACTAAAGCTTTGGGTGACCCCTGGCCTCATTATACACTCATCCTATATAATAAAAGCCTAATGTGCAAATTATCCCCTCGGGCGATGGTGCTACCAGGAGTTTGACTGCTCCTTGTGACATGCGCTGACCACCAGGGGGCAGGGCGGAACATGGCAGGTGTTGGCGATGCAGCGCTGGCAGCAGGCCGCAGTGGAGGCGCTGCCAGCCCCGATGGGCCCCAACGAGAGCGGGACAGTGGGGGATGGTGGAGCAGGTGAGTGGGCCACGCCAGGCCAAGGCAGGGTGCCAGGCGGGGCTGCAGGGCTGCAAAGCGGGGGACGTGAGCTGGGGCCCGATCTCTGCAGGCCACCCCAGGGACCCCACCCATCGTGAATTCATGCACTGGGCCTCTAATCTACACTAATAAAAGAGAAGCATGCAAATTGACCGTACCTACGCTATGCCCACAAGCCAATCAGGAGTGAGTATGCAAATTAACCCATCAAAGATGGAGGGTAAATTTGCATACGCAGGCGGGGCGGGCAGTGCCATGGCCCTCCCCTGGGGGTCCGGGTCCATCTGGGGCCGGGGGAGGCCGGTAAGGCAGCTCCAGACACTGACCACGTGGTACCAGTCCATCCAGGCCCGGGGAGGCGGTGTTGGCAGCGCCAGACACCACCCACAGGGTCCGGGTCCATTGCAGGCCCCGGGAGGGGCAGCGGGCCTGCCTAGCCCTGCACTTGGGGCCCTGGGAACATCGCCGCCCTGGGGAGGGGAGGCCGGCCTGCCTAGCCACTCCCGTGGGGCCCCGGGAACATCGCCGCCCTGGGGAGGCACGGCTGGGCCTGCTTAGCCACTCCCGTGAGGCCTGTGAACAGGACTGCGGGGCCGCCTGAGGGGCGGCTCCAGGGCGAGTGCCACAGCTCTGGCAAAGTGGCTGGCCAGGAGGCGGGTGTTCCAAGGGGCTCCGAGCAGCACCTCACCATCCCTCTATGAGGACACCCCACACAGGCGCTGCCTTTGCCAGCAGGCGCTGAGCGACATCTGCAAATGCTACTGCAACCTCGAACATTCTGGGCAAAGAACTGACCCTGTGCCCCTCTGGGTACCAGGCTTGCTAGGAGTGTGCTGTCACCAATGCCATAGATCAAAGGCAAAAACCGGGCGAGGCGGGGTGCACTGGAGGGAGCTCGGGCCGGGGCAGGGGCCCGGCGGGCAGGGATCTGCCTGGCCTGCAGAGAGAGAGGTTCTGCAGTGGCCCCAAGATGCGGTGGGGGGGGGGGGAGGAGGGGTCCGGTCAGGGATCAAGGGGCATGGAAGGACGTCCAGGGGGAGGGGCAAGGACCTGCAGCCCTGATGCGGGGGTTGAGGGGCGGTGCCACCTCAGTGGAGGGGTGCCACACTGCAGGGTACCCAACTGACTGATGTGATTCAGAGAAGCTCCCACTGCTAACCGGCCTCGCCCGGCGGCCTTCCCACTTCAGAGGCGACTCCTGCTCCCGCCTTGACCCAAAAGCAAGCCCGCGGTGCCCTGCCCCATGGCAGAGCATGCCTAGGCGATGAGTGTGAAGCCTTCCACCTGCTCCGGAGAAGGGGGGCAGTAAAGAATGGGGGCGGGGACAGGGGAGAGGAAAGAATGTGGCGTGTCCGCGATGAAGAGGTGCTCGAGAAAGAGGCTTGGAAGCCTGACGGGAAGGTTTGTTCTGTTTGCCGGGCGGCTGCCCCTTAGGAAGGGCAGAGAGCATGGCTCTGAGGGCTCCCTGTGCACTGAGTCAAGTTCCACAGCCAACTGGCATTGGCCTCAGTTTCCTGGTCTGTAAAATGGATTAAGCGTGTCCCGGTGCCTTCACTGAGCTTTGAGGGCCAGTTGAGATACTATATAAGGAAAATGAGGGAAGAAGTGAGAAAGAAAAGGAAAGGCACACAACACAAAAGGAAGATTGAAGGAACCTGTAAACCCATTGTCACTTAAATAGGGAATATAGTCAATAGTGTTGTAATGATGGTATGCTGCCAGGTGGGTACTGGAAATATCGGGGAACACTTTGTAAAGTATATGATTGTCTAACCACTATTCTGTAACTAATATAAAACCTGAAACCAATACAAAATAATATTGAATGAAAATTGGAGTGAAAGTTTTATAAATTTCAAAGTTTAAATAAAGGCTGTAAAGGAAGGAAGGGGGAGAATAAAAATAGTGTTTTTCATTTTATCACTTTATTGTCTTTTCAGTACATGAAAAAGACAGTTGTCTTTATATGGTGCTTTTATACTTTTCTAAGTCATTATCTCATTTTAATTTCAGGGCAACTTAAAGACAAGATAATTATTCCCTCCACTATTCAAAGAAAGGAAATTTTTTTAAATATATTTTATTGATTTTAGAGAGGAAGAGAGAGGGGGAGAGAAATAGAAACATCAACGATGAGAGAGAATCACTGATCGGTTGCCTCCTGCACGCCCCCCTCTGGAGATCGAGCCCACAACCCAGGCACGTGCCCCCGGCCGGAATCGAACCTGGGTCCCTTCAGTCCGCAGGCCGACGTTCTATCCGCTGAGCCAAACCAGCTAGGGCAAGAAAGGAAATCTTGGTGTCTGGTCCCAATGATTCAATCATCAAGCCCTTATTGTAAAGCAGGGTTACTAAAATTTTCTGTGAAGGGTCATATCTATATTAATAAAAGCCTTGGGGGTGATCAGGCCAGCAGGGGAGGGTAGTTGGGCCATCAGGCCGGCAGAGGAGCAGTTAGGTGGCAATCAGGCTGGCAGGGGAGCGGTTAGGAGCCAGTGGTCCCGGATTGTGAGAGGAATGTCCAACTGCAGGCCCGATCCTGGGATCAGGCCTAAACCTGCAGTTGGACATCCCCCACAGGGTCCCAGATTGGAGAGGGTGCAGGCTGGGCTGAAGGACACCCTCCCCAGTGCACAAATTTCGTGCACCAGGCCTCTAGTCTATAATAATAAAAGGGTAATATGCTAATTAGACCAGATGTCTTCTGGACGTCCTTCCTGACCAAGCCAGGGCAGAGTGAAGCCAGCCCGGGACCCAGGTCCCGGGTGCTTGCGGGTGGCTGGAGGAGGGAAGCAGCCCAGGTCCTGGGTGCCTGTGGGCAGCCAGGGGAGGGAAGCCTGGGTCCCGGGTGCTAGAGGGAAGCCGGTGCCAGCAACGGGGGGGGGGGGGGGGGGGGGAGGAAGGCCTACTTTTGCATGAATTTTCATGCCTGGGGCCTCTAGTTGTAATATATTAGCATACTAACGACACACTCCACGCTGCCATAATCAGAAATGGAAAGCCCATATAAGGACACAACATGGCCTCCAGGGCTCTTTTGAGAAGTCTCCACCCCTTCCTGTGGGAAAATCCTGAGTGTTCCTCCCCCTCACTGGAGGCCCTGCCCTGCGGTTAGATGAGCCTCAGTTAAAGAGGAGAGCCCCGGGGCACGAGAAGGGCCACTCTGCCCGTCTCACGAAGAACCCTCCTGCACTGTGCGGTGCGCTCCTGTCCCCTCCCTTCCTGCGTGAGGCTAAGAGCCCGCAGTGGCCGCAGGTCAACTAGGACGGCAGGCGTGTGCGAGGACAACGCTCAAGTCGTTACACAGGAGGCATTTTTAGCCTCACCGGCTCCAGTGCACGGTGGCCCTAAGCGAACCAAAACCTAAGCAAACCCAGTCGCAAGCAGCCAACCAAGCTTTACCCTGCAGCCAACCAGACTTCCTTTCCTTCGCTTTCACCTTTTTCTACAGAAGTGTCTCCCCTGGCTCCTCTCTGGGGAGCACTCCCAGCCAGTTTGGTGCTTCCTGATTCAAATCAAGTTTTGCTCAAATAGACGCAACCTTTATGATAAGCCCCAGTTTATCTTAAAAAAAAAAAAAAAAAAGATGCTCCATGGGTTTATGGGGGTGAAACGGGGAGAACTTTCCACAGAAACGACCTGGGAGCGCGTTAGGTGGGTCAGGGTGCGGAGCAGGCCCTGGAGGGGAGCTGTGCCCGGAGCAGGGGGTCGGCTTACCTGTCTGAGGAGAAGGAGATAAGGCTTCAAGGTAGAGGGTGGAGGCGAGGTGGAGCAGGGAGCAAGCAGGGAGGGCGGTGGCCCAGGAAGCAGGAAGGCAAAGGCTCGGCGTGGGGAGAGCCGAACCCTGAACAGAGAGCGCGTTCAGTTCCTGCCAGAGCCTGGTGCAGGGTGGCCGGCACCCCGCTTCCTCCATCAGCACTTCCGGGGCCAGCTCCCCCGCGGCCTGCACAGCACCTGCAGGCACCTGGGGACGGGCTGGCCGCTCTCAGGCGGCTCCCTCCCTGTCTGCCATTTCTCACCCATCACACAAACTGTCCTTCGTGCCATCAGCTGAACTCACACCTGTTCAGACCATCATCCCACCAGACTCACAGCGACAAGTGCTTCTGATGAGGTGGAGATGAAGGAATACATTTTCTCAGAGCGCGTAAACAACTTTTATCAAATCCTTCTCACCAAGTCGAGTGCTGAACCAGCGATCAGGGTTTGGACTACGCAGAGGCAGGTCGGTTCTCACGGCGTTGGCAGCAGTGCCGGCGGCAGCCTCCCAGCAGCCCGAGCAGGCCCGGGACGCCTTCTCCCGCTCAGTGGCGATGTAAACAATAACCTAAATACTAAATTGGGAGGGAATTTTGTGTATAAATTTTCTTTGCATTCATGTGTAAATGAACTCCCCAAAAAGAGCAAATTAAGACTATTCTTTTTTTTTTTTTAATCCTCACCCAAGGATATTTTTCCGTTGATTTTAGAGAGAGTGGGAGAGGGAAAGATAGAGAGAAACATCCATGTGAGAGAAACACATCAATTGGTTGCCTTTTGCACATGCCCAGCCAGCGGCCTCAGCCAGGGAAGAGCCTACAATGGAGGTGCATGCCCTTGACCAGACTCAAACCCGGGACCCTTCAGTCTGCAGGCCGACGCTCTATCCACAGAGCCAAACCGGCCAGGGCAAGACTATTCCTAATTCTAAAAGGCCTCTATTCTGAGATGATGACACCATGGGATACTGCACAGTCTGCCTGCCCATCCCCCACACCTCCACCCCTCACCCCCCCAGCCCCCCACCCCCATCTGCGTTAGCCACCTCCTATCAGAGGAGCACCCACTGTGTGCGTGCTTTCCTGCCCACTAAAGTCAGGTTCAAGCCCCACCCCCTTCCACCTCCTGCTTTAATCTTTCCAGGAACATTTCATCACGTAAATGGGGCAAGCGGCTGGTTTGGCTCAGCCTGCCCGGGAGCTGTATGGAGAGGCGGGAGGCATTGCTTGGCTCCCAGGAGCCCACTCCCACAGGTTGCAGCCCAGAGGTGCCCCCAGCTCACACACCTGCTCAGAGCCTGACCGCCCTCGCCTGTGATGAGCGCCCACCTCTGCAGGTCAAAGCACTAAACGAGACTACGCATGACAAGGGTTTGGCCAAACCTTGGCAGTAAAACGTGTTCATGAAGTGATACCTACTGTTACTGCGGAAAGCTCAGGTCAGAGATTGTTGTGAAATCATTTTGGCCATCCAGCAACTTCCAGGTTTTTATTCAGGTTTGTATATGCCCTTTGACCTCACGACCCCTGACACCTATGTATATAAAAAGCCAGCTACCATAACGACCACGCCCCTCGCCCAGGCTGGCCTCACCCCACCAAGTGGTCATGGGCGCCCGTAGGCAACGCCATAGGGTGCGAGTTTGATGGGGGAAAGTGAAGAAATAGGGGGAAGGTCTTCAGGGTCTGCGGGTTGGGGTGGTCGCCGGGCAGGTGTGGAGTGCGCTGGGGGAGGAAGAGGAAGGTCCCAATGGAAAGGGCTCAGCACAGCACCTCTCATGGCGGACCAGGGCGTGGGCTGCAGGGCGGCGGTTTCACGAGGGCGCTGGGACCCTGTTCCCGGCGGCGGCACTGCTCCCCAAACGTCCCTGATCCCGAACAGTAAACAGCTATGGACGCCAAAGAACAGAAACACCCTCTCCAACCCGAGGCCCTGGGCTTGCGACGCCCCTGAGGGAAACGCCACTGGAGGAGGAGCTAGAGACCGGAAGTGGCGGCCAGAGGACTGTGGGATTGTGGGATCGTGGGGGACGCCGCGCCGAGGCCCGAACACGAGCCTGCTATTGCGCATGCGCATAGTCAGCCCCCTAGCCCTCAGTCTGGCAGTATTTGGACGTGACTTCCGGCGGGAAATTATGTCCATTGAGGTTTGCTGCTCCCTTGCGGCGAGGAAGATTAAATTAAAGGTTTCCTTTGTCACCTCGGTTTGAAGCCGAGGACAAGAGCCGCGAGGAAGACCAGCTCCCCGAGGGGTGCGCATGCGCCTCCGGGAACTGCAGAGGGGGCACCCCGTCGGAGCTGCAGGGCAGCCATCCGGGTCTTGGAGGCGCAGGGCAGACTCGGGGCTGCAGGGCAGCCATCCGGGTCTTGGAGGCGCAGGGCAGACTCGGGGCTTCAGGGCAGCCATCCGGGTCTTGGAGGAGCAGGGCAGACTCGGGGCCGTGCACAGGAGCACCTGGAGCTGCCGCGTGGGGGCCATGGGAACGGGGTGCAGAGGACCCCGCTGACTCAGAGCGGCGCACGCACGTCTCACAGCGCGGAGGTCCGAGAGCCGCTGCACGAAGCGGGAACAGGAGCCGCGGACACAGGCCTCGGACACCCGGGAGATGGGTGAGCACGCACAGCCGGAAGCCAGGCCGCACGCAGCTGCACCGGACCGGGACCAGGCCCTGCTCTGGCTCACCGGACAGGCGCCGGGCAGGAGGAAACCTGCCAGTGGTTGGGAATCACAAGTGAGCCTGAGGCCAGAATGCGCTGGTGGAGGGTGCGGACGGCCTTCCCGACCTGGAGGCGCGGACCTGGTGTGCGGGCAGATCAGCCGCCGCGGGCTGAGGAAATGCTGAGCGGCCGGCGGAGGTCCCCTCCTCCCGGGAGAGCAGCCAGCGGGGCTGCGAGCCTGCTCCGCGGTGCTGGACGGCCATACCAAGCCCTGTGTCACCGCTCGGCCGCTGGCTTGGGTTTTGCGGAGCCCGACAGCCTGTACTGGTCCCTGAGGAGCTGGTCACCAGCACACCTCCTCCTGCAGCAGAACGATGCCCTCACCGTCACACTGCACATCCCGTGCGAGCCCTGGACCCCCGCCCCCCTCACAGCCCTCTGACTCATTCAGAGCAGGACTCCATCTGTCTGTGTCTGTCTGTCTCTCTTCTTTGTGAATCTTTCTCTCTCTCTTGCTTTCTCTGAGTCTCTCTCTTCCTGTCACTCTTTCTATCCCCATCTCTGTCCTCTCTGTCTCTCTGAGTCTCTCTACCTCTAAGTCTCTGTTACAGGACATACCTCCTCCACCCCATGCCCCCTTTCCCCATGGGCACTGCCCTCCCCTGGCTCTGGCTGCCCCCACCAGTTCCTGCAGTCCCCCCAGCTCCCCCTGCCTGTACCTGCCGTGTTGGCCCCTGGGTGCTCAGCCCCAGCCTGGTGCCCTGATTTTTAAGCCATAGACCTGGGTCAGGGCGGGAAGGAACTTCGCTGGGCCACTTCCAAGAACCTCAGCTGTGACATTTGGGGCCGGGTGGTCCGCCCCACAGACCCAACTTCCCCTCCAAACCCTGAAGTGAAACCCGCACCGGTTACCCCCACATGGAGCTGCTGCCCAGAAGCCCTCCTCCCCCAAAAGCAAAATTAGAAAAAATAACCTCAAGAGCGGGGCCCTGTCTGACCCCAGGCTTCCCAGGAGCCGAGGCTGCTGCGGGTCCTGCTGGGCCAGCCGAGACGCATGCTGCCCACAGCACCTCCGCTCGATGCAGCGTCAAGGCTTCTCCTTGATCATGTTGGGCTCTGACTTTGTTTCCTTGTCTGTAAACCCATTTTCTCCTCTTTGGGGACAAGAACCCCGGTTTTCTATGCTGCCATGGGCCCCCCTCCTGCCTGCCCAGCTAGGCTGGCAAATGGGTTTTGTATGGTACATTGATACTGATGTGGATATAAAACATTGAACTCAAAAAAAAAAAAAGGAAAATGGGATAGTGACGAATAAGAAACTTTGGGGACAGTGAAGGGCAGTTTGTCCAGACTGTTGAGAGCTCAGAATCAGAGTTCAATTGGGATAGAAATCCTGCTAATAGCATCTGCTGCCTGAAATCTGAGCACTCTGCTTTAGGTTTTCCAGTTCAAGTTTTTGGGGACTGCATATTAAAGCATTCCTGGTTGGAAAGTGTTTGTATAGAAGCCCATAAGTATTAAGTATTTGCTGTGTTTACCATGCTTAGCTCTCTGTAAGAAATATGGAATAATGTTAAACGCCTCATGTTCTCAAGAAGCTTGACTTTTAAAATAAAAAAGAAGAAGAAATATAAATATTAAAAAGAAGAAGCTTGAGTTTTAGGGGCGAAATCAGGCAGCCAGGCAAGCGGTTAGGGGCTATCAGGCAGGCAGGCGAGCGGTTAGGAGCCAGGGGTCCTGGATTGCAAGAGGGATGTCCGACTGCTGATTTAGGCCCAATCCCAGATCGCGAGAGGATGTAGGCTGGGCTGAGGGACCCCTGCTCCCCTGCACGAATTTCATGCAGTGGGCCTCTAGTGTTGCTATAAAACCTCAAATCTGGCTCTGTCACTCACACAACGTGTCTTAGAAACAGGCAGCAAGGCAGACACACAGCCCTTTCCTGGGAGCTTAGGTCAGGCCTGCTCCCAGGCCTTTACCTCACCCAGAATCTGCAGAAAACACGGGTGCAGGACGGAGCAGCGGTGTTCTGAGCCCAGGGATCCATCAAACTCCAGGTATCAGGCAACAAGGCTCTCCACTAAGCAGAGGGACCGACGACGGAGGAGGCCGCCTGAGCACAGTTCTGGAGGAGAAGGTAGCCTGCCCTTTGCTGGAGTCTGTAGCTTGTCCATGCACCACCCTCCTTTCTTAAGCAGTGTCAACGTTAAGAACTGTTCAAACCTGTAGAGAATTTGTTATGAGTTTATTTGAACCAAACTGTTGACAATTGCCGGGAAGCAAAATCTCAATGGACTGAGAAAATGCTCCAGGGAATGGCAGTTTTCACCTGGTTCTATACATTACAATCAGAGGAGGGCGGAAGGGTTACCTGAAACCCACTGGTGATAGATCAGGAGGCGGAAGAAAGCAAAGTGAGGAAACCTCTGGGATTGGATAAAAAGTAACACGAGTAGACACTTTTACATAGGTGGGTGCAGGTTAGTTAACAGTCAACAATGAATTTAACAATAGTGATGAGGGTGTGGACGGAAGGGGCCACATGCTGACCTGACAGCTCAGGGGAGGCCTGCATGGCAGTCTTGCAAACTCAGAGACCTAAAGTCACCACAAAGGATGGTCTGAAATTAAACTTTAACTAAAATCAGTGATGGGGGCAGTTACACCCTAGGCCGGTATCTTCACTGACAAGGTCAACCTTTACCTTAACTGAGCCTATCTGTCTTTTTGCATCTATGATAACACACCCTTGAAATGTCTGGGTAACTTGTAACTTCCCTTTTTCTGGAGCCCCTGGGGCACAACCAAATGTGGTGGGCACCAGGACAGAGACCACAGATTCCTTCATTATCATGTTAATTGTTCCTGCACCCACCTATGTATGTGTCCATCATTTTACTTTTTATCCAATCCCAGGGGTTTCCCCGCTTTGCTTTCTCCCGCCTCTCTAGTCTATCACCAATGGATTTCATGAACCCACCTACGTCCCTCCTTTGATTGCAATGTATAAATACAGATGTAACCCACCATTCTCCAGAGCATTATCTCAATTCATTGAGGTTCTGCTTCCCGGCAGTTTTGCTCAAATAAACTCACAAAATTCTTTACAGGTTTCAATGGTGTTTTATGTTAACAAGGGGATTTGTGGTCTCTGCTCTGATGCGGACCTGTGCTCTGAGGGGTCCAGAAAAAGGGAAATTAGCTTGATATGCCAAAGGTATGTTGTCAGATATGTTAGGGTAGATGCAAAAAAAGATAACAGACTCCCTTAAGGTGAAGATTGATCTTTATTTGGCCGAGAACATGACTCCCCACCACAACTGCTTTCAGTTAGAACAGTTTCATTTCAGAGCATCCGCTGTGGTTACTGCGGGTCTCTGAGTGTGTGCAGCTGCTGTGCAGCCTCCCCAGCTGGTCAGGGTTAGAATGTGGCCCCTTTTCATCCACAGCAGCACTGGTTTCACCAGTGGTTTCTAATGGGTGGTTTCCTGCATCATCTGATCCAGATTCGGATAATGAGATGGCAAGTTCTCCGTGCAGCCAACACCTCTGCAGCTGGATTCCTGCCAACTGCTTCAGACACTGACCACACTCAGAGCGTGAGCCCACAGGGACCCTTCGGACGCTTGTCACACTCAGAGCGTGAGCCCACAGGGACCCTTTGGATGCCATTCACACTCCGGGCATGAAGCCAACAGGGACCTTAGATGCTGACTGTATACTAGTAACCCCCACATTAACTAAAGTTACTTGATGCACAAGTACCTGACATTGTTTACATTGAAGTGTTTAAAGTAAATTATAGACAATATAGCAGTCGCGAATAAGGAGAAGCTTCCATCATCAGTGGAGCAGGAGAGCTATGTAAACTATTCTAACTCATCATAAATATTCTATACTTGGCCTTCATCTCATTTCTGGCACAGAAACCCTTGGAATTCCCTAAGTGGTGGGGTGATGACGAGGTCTTTTCTTCTTCAAAATATGCCCTTTCAGCCTGAGTGGGATTTGTGTGGAGGAGGTGGCATTTGAAAAGGCCCTAGACGGAACTCCAGGTGTGCCCAGCTCTACTCTGCCTCACATACAATAGTGAACTTGAGATAAACCATAAACCTAAATGTAACGTTAAACTGTAAACTTCTAGAAGAAAATGGAGGAGGATCTCTTTGCAGATTGGAGTGGGCAGAGATTTCTTAGGAAGGACACACATAAACACACAAGTAACAATAAAATAAAAAAATTGATTCAATATATTTTATTAAAATTAAAAATTATGACTATCAACGGATATTGTTAATAGAATGAATAAGCAAGCCACAGACTGAGAGAAATATGCAGGAGTGGGAAAAAGCAGGTTTACGGTTGTCATGCAAATAATATATTCTGTGTTTTGCATACTCAAAATTGTAAACCTACTTTTGCCTACCCTGTGTATTTCTGACAAAGAACTCATAAACAGAATATAGAAAGACCGTCTACAATTCAATAATAAAAAGACAATATTTTAATTTTTATTTATTTATTTTTAAAATATGTTATTATTGATCTCAGAGAGGAAGGGAGAAAGAGATAGAAACATTAATGATGAGAGAGAATCATTGATTGGCTGCCTCCTGCACACCCCCACTGGGGATAGAGCTTGAAACCTAGGCATGTGCCCTGACTGGGAATCGAACTGTGACCTCCTAGTTCATAGGTGGACACTCAACCACTGAACCATGCTGGCCAGGCAAAAAGACAATATTTTAAATAGGCAAAGCACTGGACAAACACTTCACTTACTTGGCCAACTATATATATAAAAGCCAAGCAACCGGAATGCCAAAACAACCGGTCGCTATGACACGCACTGTGGCTGGCCAACTGGCCCGATTGGGGGGCGGGGTTGGTGGGAGGGGGCTCGGAGCCGGGGCCGGGCCGGCCCGATCGGCCCCCTTGGGGCCGGGGGGTGGGGTTGGTGGGAGGGGGCTCGGAGCTGGCCGGACCCCACCCGTGCACGAATTCGTGCACTGGGCCTCTAGTAAGTACATAAAAAAGATGCTCATCATCGTTGGTCAGTAGGGAAATGCAAATTAAAACCACAATGGGACATGACCCCACTACACACACACTAGAAGAGTTAAAAATGTTAAATTCTAACAATGCCAAATGTTGGAAAGTTTGTGGAGCAACTGGATCTCTTAAACATTCCTGGTGAAAGTACAAAATGATACAGCCAATTTAGACAATTGGCATTTTCTTATAAATATTTACCTATCTGGTGATCCAGAAGTTAAAAAAAAATCATATGCCTACAAAAAATATTATATAAGAATATGGCTTTACTTCTAATTTCCAGACTTTGAAAACAATGTAGACATTTGCCAATAAGAGAATGGATACACAAATTGAGGTATATTCATACCGCAATAAAGAGGAACAAACTATTAAGATATACAGCAGCACAGATGAATCTCAAAACAATTGTTCTGTGAAAAAGCCAGGCACAGAAGAATACACACACTGAGTGACTGCACTCACGTGAAGGCAGGAAGAGGCAAATTAACCTCGGGGACAGAAATCAGAACTGCGGGCGCCTGGGAGGGCGGGAAGGGCGTGAACAGCCGCACCGGGACGTTTTCGGTGTGCTGGCCATTTTCAAATACACAGACAGTTTGTCAAAACTCATCAAAGTACAGGTAAGGTCTGTGCATTTTACTCTATGTGATTATACCTCAACTTAAAGTAAATTCAATAAATGAACAAAAGGATAAAATGAGTTGCCTCTTCCAGTATTATGCTCCTTCACATTGGAAGTATCCAAGTTCAACTAAACACTTGTCAGAGATGCTGTGGGCTGAAGGTTCAGGTTAAGTCATTTTAAAACGTCATGTTTTAAGACCTTGATATGTAGGATAGAACTATAGGCAATACCTGCCTTCATCTTCATCTTCTTCTCAGGAGGTGCTCAGAAGATGAAGATAGGACAATTTGCCTTGGAAACAACGTAAGGAAGTTAGATAAGAAAATAGGTAGCGAAATGTATGCTACCAACACTTTAAAGTATTTTACCATGTTTTTGTTTGTTTTTCTTTTCTGAGGTTCTTTCCCTATCTAGCCTTATCTCTACTTCCCTTCTGACACCCACGCCCTCGGCCTCGGCCAGTCCCTTAGGGACGTGGGCTGTTTGAACCTTTCCTTTGCTAAACCTCCTCCCGCCACTTCCCATCCACTCTGCCCCTCCCCGAAGGTTCTGCAGAGCCCCCTGCACCAGCGAGGCCCCGGTAAGCACTGCTCCCTACAGGAGGGGTTCCATGCCCACCCCAGGTTTGCCTGTGGCACAGCATTTACCGCAGGCGAAATGGCGCCAAGGTTCCTTCCATCTCAAAGATTTAACTCTTTTTTTTTTAATTGATTCCAGAGAGGAAGGGAGAGGGAGAGAGAGATAGAAACATCAAAGATAAGAGAGAATCATTGATCGGCTACCTCCTGCACGTCCCCTACTGGGGATCGATGGAGCCCACAACTCAGGCATGTGCCCTTGAAGGGAATCAAACCCGGGACCCTTCCGTCCATAGGCCAACGCTCTATCCACTGAGCCAAACCAGCCAGGGCAAAGATTTAGCTCTTTAGACATGTGGTTCCGACTGGAACAATGAAGAGAAACAGTCAAGCTGTCAGCAGGTTGTACGTGAGGTGAGGGAAGGAAGGAGATGGCGTGGTGACAGTCTCCGGTGGGAGCCGCGTGCTGCTCTCTCAGTGACTGACAGCCAGCGAGAGTTACAGCTTGAGGCTGCAGAGGAAAGAGGTCCAGGGGCTCCTGAGAATGGGTCTGCATGGGTGCCAGGCAGGGGGCTGAGAGAGAGGATGACGAAAACGCAAGCCTAAATGCAGAAACTGATCTTTCCGGAGCACTTCGGTGCCGGGTTCTATGCTAAACACGTAGTGTCCATTAATCTTGTGTAGTCTTCATTAAACAAGAGATTAAGTGGCGCGCCCAAGGCGTCACAGCTAGTGAGGGATAGAACGGGGTTTCATTCCAGGTCTGCTTGACTCGGAAGCCCATGCTCTTCATCAGCACACTCTGCCGTGTCCCAGGAGAAATTGTCAAAAGCACGTGCCCTCCCCCTGGGTTCGGGATGCTCCAACCAGCTCAAACTGACCAACTCTTTCCCATTATTTCCGGTTATCTGGGGAGAGGCGCCAACAGCACCTTCAGTGCCTGCTCCAAGGTCTCTAAGGTCTTCCGCCAGGACCTGCTCATCGGGTCCAGCCAAGTCCTCCCGGAACAGACAGCCCAGGGGTCCGCCGCCCGTCACTACTCGAGCCAACAAGCAGAGGCAGCGGTGGCTCATATGAGCGTTCATTCCAACCCTGCCGGCAGCCTGGGAGAGCAGCAGGTCACCCACAAACCTCTGCTCCGCACCCACCATAAGCCGCTGCTTCTGTTGGTACAAGGACAAAGACTGCGTGGGAGAGTATTCAAAGGCTGTGCCAAATGGGCAGTTTACGGTGAGCAGGTGGTGATCGGCAAAGCTCTGCTGGTACACAAAGGGCTGGGCACCCTCAGCGAGCTTAGCGATGTGCCAGGGCTGGGTTCTCCCAAGGGCTGGGTTCTCCAAAGAGCTGGGGTCTCCAAAGGGCTGGGTTCTCCGAAGGGCTGGCGACATGCAAAGGGCTGGGGGTGGGGGGGAGGTCTCCAAAGGGCTGGCAGCTCTGGGTTCTGCAGCGAGTTGTTCATCTTTCCGTGATAATGCGCAGCTCCCGATGGGGAGGATGGCTGCGTCTCCAGGTGAGCTCCCAGGTCCACGGGCTGCTCCCAGCCAGGTCAGAAGGTGCCTTCTTTCATCAGAACAGCAGTCACCGCTAGCAGAGCATGAGGACTGTTCCTTACAGCTGTAGCTGGTCCCCACGTTCTATGTCAGCCCCTGTCACTCCCTACTCATGTTTTATCATTAGTGGATGAGCATAAGGTCCATTTATACCAAAACTTTTAGTGGTAGCAGAAGGATGCAGAAACTGCATGAGAATTTTAAATGGACTGGCGTGTCTGCTCTGTGTCTGATTTTCTCAGGTAGCTATAGCCATGCACTCTAAAACCATCTATGGCAGTGGTTCTCAACCTTCCTAGTGCCGCGACCCTTTAACACAGTTCCTCATGTTGTGGTGACCCCCAACCATAAAATTATTTTCGTTGCTACTTCATAACTGTAATGTTGCTACTGTTATGAATTGTAATGTAAATATCTGTGTTTTCCAATGGTCTTAGGCGACCCTGTTGCGACCCACAGGTTGAGAGCTGCTGCTGTAGAGCCCAAGACCATCGGAAAACACAGATATTTACATTACAATTCATTAACAGTAGCAACATTACAGTTATGAAGTAGCAACGAAAATAATTTTATGGTTGGGGGTCACCACAACATGAGGAACTGTGTTAAAGGGTCACGGCATTAGGAAGGTTGAGAACCACTGCTCTATGGGGACACTGATGAGGGGCCATGGTGAGTCAAGAAGCAACTGTTCACTGAAGAGAGTGGGCAATGGCTTCATTCTCACTGAGGGGTACGCACAGTAGACCATCGAGTATGTTGAAACATGAAGACGTGGTTGATCCAAAGAAAATGCTAGGAACAAAAGCGTAGCAAGTTATGCTGAAGTTTTAGTCTTCTCTGCTGGGTAACTTTGTCTACATAAACTAAAGCCATGCCAGATACATTCAGCACTGACTAGGAACTCGTTTCTCCATCCTCTCCTCCTCTCTCAGGGCGTGTGGCTGTGTGGGGAAACCCTTGCTTTGAGAAACAGTGCTGTGAGAACCAGAATATGGGTCCTTCTTGCTCAATCCTCAGAGTTGCAAGCCAAGATGACGCAGACGCCGAGCTGGAGTGGGGTCTAAGTCTGTGACGCACAGCTAGGAAGGGGAGCACGCTGGGAGCTGCGTCAGTGACTTAGAACAGGCCGTGGTGAGGTTTTTCTTAACTCACTTTCCATTTTCTTTCAACCAGATGTGAGAAATAGACTCAAGCCAAGTCCATTTTTTTTTTTTAGTTAGTGTTGTTCACATCCACATCTATACAAATGGACACGTGGCCCTGGGTACGTGTATGGTGTGCAGTGTGGTGACTTGACAATATTGTGGAATGATTGCCACAATAGGCTTAGCGAATGTCCCTCATCTCGTATAGACACACAAACGGGAATTTATTGTTCTTTGTGATGAACCCTTAGGATCTACTCTGCACAGCCGGGCAGCAGTACTAACAATAGTCAGCACAGTACGCATTGATCCCAGTGTTTACCCATAACTGGAAATTTGTACCTTCCACCAGCCTCATCCAATGCCCCGCCGCTCCCTGGATAACACCGATCTGACCCCTTTTCCGAATGCACAAGTCAGTGACCTGCAGCATGTCTCCCTCGGACTCACTTCACTTGGCACCATGCTCTCCAGGCCCATCCCTGTGGCCACAGTGGCAGCCCCTCCATCTCTTTTCGGGGCGTTGTGTCCCATTGACATGTGTACGCCCTTCTCAATGCATTCA
Organism: Cnephaeus nilssonii; assembly: GCF_951640355.1. Taxonomy (NCBI): domain Eukaryota; kingdom Metazoa; phylum Chordata; class Mammalia; order Chiroptera; family Vespertilionidae; genus Cnephaeus; species Cnephaeus nilssonii. The sequence goes on from NC_137093.1 coordinate 2,445,649, forward strand.
CCCATGAGGGTTCCTAGGTCGTTTCCATGTCTTAGCTCGTGTAGGCAGTGCTTATGAACACGGGGACAGCGATCTCGTCAAGCCTGGTGCGTTTTTATAGAGCCCAGAGCAGAGAGAGGACGCAGTTTATCCAGGAGGGCCAAGCTGAGCAAGGAACTGGGCGGGACGCCCTGGTGAGCGCGAGCAGGGAGCAGAGCTGCCAGCAGAAGTGGCTTCGGAGGGAGGACAGGCAGGAAGCGGAAGTGGCCAGCTTGTTGACACTCTCGCTGCGGGGAAATACGCGCACAGCTCCAGCATCTCCTCTGGCTGCTGCGACACTAAACAGCATAGACTCCAGGCCACAGAGGTTGCACCGGCCAGAAGCAGGAGCGGGGGCGGGGGTGGGAGTGGGGGTGGGGGGGTCCTGACTGTTGCTTACGTTTGTAACGTTGCCAAGCTCACCCGAAGCCTTCGGCTACCGCAACCAACAGGGCCACCCCGGAGGTGGGGCCAGTGACTGGTTGAGCTTGGAGGGACTTGCAACACTTGGCACCTCAGTGCCAGCTGGTTGTGGGCGGGGCCAGTCTCCCGGGGCTCAGCTCGGGTCAGAGGGCTTTAACAAATGTATCTTTATTGTTGGAACTATTACAAATGTCCCCTTTTTCCCCCACTGACTCCCTCCACCCTGCACTCCCCGACCCGCCCCCCTTGCACCACACTATTGTCTGTGTCCACTGGTTATGCGGATGTGCATGTAAATTCTTTGGTTAATCTCTCCCCACCCCCACCCCCTGTCTGAGATTCCTCAGTCTGCTCCAGGCTCCTATGTCCAGAGGCCTTTTTGAATTTAAATGATGAGAGGATTTCGGTAGTCAGACCACCAGGCACTTAGGCTGCGCCGGGACCCACACCTGGGGATTCCCAAGGTCTAGGAGCTGGTTCCTAGTTGGGAAGGTGGAGACTCAGTTTTGTCAAAGCGTGTGCGCTCGTTTGGCAGAGTTACCTAAGTGTCTGTGACTCTGAACAGCAACACCCACTGTGTGTGATTTCTCTTGGACTCGGGGCTAAAGGGCTTGAGTGGCAGGTTGCCCATCACTATAGCAACACTGGAGGGAGCGAGGCTGGCTGGGAGGGAGGGCAATATGGCCCCCTTTTAGAGACAGTCTCTCCTTGGCAGAGTGCTCTTTGTTATTCCTGTCTGTAGGCATCTTGCAAATTAGCCACGGGGGGGCGGGGGGGGGGGAGCCTAATTCTTACTCTGCCATCAACTCAGACCTTGAAAACAGAAAAAATGTTCAAGACTTTGAAACCATAAGTGTGAGACTGCATGAAAATGGACTTGGCCGCCGGTTACCCGGCCAGAAATGCGCACTCATTCTCAAGATACTACTGTCATTGCTCAGCGGTTTGGGCACTTTGGAAGGGGGGACATTTCTAGCTCTCTCATTTACTGCATTTACTGTAGAACTGGTTCAGAAGTCACACAAAAGTCAGTTTGGAGCCCTGGCCGGGTGGCTCAGTTGGTTAGAGCGTCGTCCTGAGACACCAAGGTTGCAGGTGCGATCCCCGGTCAGGGCTCATACAAGAATCAGCCAATGAGCGCATCAGTAAGTGGGCCAACAGCCGGCCGCGTGCTGCCTGTGAGGAGGTGAGTTCTGTGCAGAGAGCGTGAATTTCCTGCGACCCTTCGGAATCGGGTACTAGGAAGCACTGTTGTAATCCACCCTCACTAAACCCCCGAGTCTCTCCCGTGAACTAGCGCATGTTCACGGGGAGCCCACCCATGTCTGTACAGAGACCGTGGGCGCCCCTCTGTGTCCACCGCGTGGGCAGAGCCCCCTGGAGGAGCTATCAGAGGGGGAGGAGCAGACCCCACCCGGCCGGCCAGGTGCCACACCCACAGTCCCCACACGGGGACCCCCCCTCCCCGCCACAATGATTTTGCAAAAATGAAAGTTCCGTGTGCTTATTCATCGAGACCTGGGGAGCCCGTGTCTCCACAGTTCGGATCACGACCATGCTGCTTCCCGTTGAGAGAGTAAGTCCTTTCCCGGCCTGGCTGAGGCGACAGCGAAGGGGCTTCTTTGCCTGGTCCCCTGCCGGCGGGGGCACCCTCAGCCTGGACCTTTTGGCATGGCCAGCTTCGTGCTGATGAACATGCTGTTTGTATTGCTTTAGGAAACCAGGCTGTTTTGTGAATAAAACAAATGCATGTCTGTGTCACAAAACAGAAAGACAAGAAAGCGCACCAAACGTGAAGCAGGCCTGCACCCAAGAAGAGACTCCGAGGTTGTGGTGTAAGGACTTGTGAAGGGTGTCACCTCCCAGATTCTTCACCCTTCAGGGTCTCTGCAGCTGGAGGGAGGGTGCAGCTGGCGAGAGAGGGGAAGCTCTGCGTGGGGCGAGAGCTGGGCTCTGTCTGAGAGGAGAACAGGCCTTTGGTTGATATGCTGCCATGTTGGCGTGACTGGCCACTAACTCCCCCACCTCATTCGTTTCCATTACTTCAGCACCAAGCCCGGGCATGCTCACGGAATGACACTACTGACAGGTGTGGAGTGAGATCAGTGAAGATTACACTCTCAGGCTTATGCCAAGTGGGTTCTGCTAGTGTCATTACCTAACATTGCAGAACAAGAAGGGGAAGGTACCACCCTGGCCGTGTGGCTCAGTTGGTTGGGTGTGGCCCCGTGCCCTGAAAGGTTGCTGGTTGAATTCCAGGTCAGGGGCCAATTGATGTTTGGCTTTCACATTGATGTTTCTCTCTCTCTCCTTCTCCCTTACTCTCCCTCTAAAAATTTAAAAATCTACACTAATGAAAGAGAAACATGCAAATTAACCATCACTCCGCTACACCCACCAGCCAATCAGGAACGAGTATGAAAATTAACCCAACCAAGATGGCAGCAGCCATGGAGCTGGAGCAAGCAGGAGGCTTGGGTTGCCACCAGCGATGGAGGAAGCCAAGCTTCCCGCCTGCCCTGGCTGGCCCTGGCCTCTGCTCAAGGCTACAAAGTTTCAATTATAGAAGATAAATGAATCCCAGATACCTGCTTCCAGCCAGTCCTGACCTCCACTCAAGGAGGCGCTGAAAAAGAAAAAAAAGAAAAAAAGCCCCTCACCCAGGCTGGCCACACCCCCATGGGGTGAGGGTCCCTGCTGGGGGACTTGGCCAGCCTGCAAACAGCCCTCAGCCCCTCACGCAGGCTGGCCATGCCCCACAAGCAGGGACCCTCACCCTATGGGGGCATGGCCAGCCTGAAAACCATCACAGGCCCCTTGCCCAGGTCACCCCACGCCCCAAGGGAACCCCCACCCTGATCCGGGACACCCTTCAGGGCAAACCAGCCAGCCCCCACCCGTGCTCCAGGCCTCTATCTATACTAATAAAAGGGTAATATGCTAATTAGACTGGGAGACCTTCCAGGAGACCTTCCGGACATTCTTCTGGACAAAGCCATGGTGGTGGGGCTGAGGTAGAGGCGGTTAGGGGCCAAGAGGAGAGGGTAGTTGTGGGTGATCAGGCCAGGATGGGACGGCAGTTGTGAGTGATCAGGCTGGTGGGGGGTGGGGCCGTTAGGGGTAAGCAGACCAGCAGGGGGGCCAGTTGGGGGTGAGCAGGTCATCAGTGGGGGTCAGTTGGAGGTGATCAGGACAGCGGGGGGGGGGGCATGATGAACATGCTGTCAGGCCAGCAAGGGGGCAGTTGGGGGTGAGCAGGCCAGTGGGGAGGGAAGGTGGGGGCGAGCAGGCCAGCAGGGGGGCAGTTGGGGGCAAGCAGGCTGGTAGGGGGGCAGTTGAAGGTGAGCAGGCTGGTAGGGGGGGCAGTTGAAGGTGAGCAGGCTGGTAGGGGGGGCAGTTGGGGACAAGCAGGCTGGTAGGGGGCAGTTGGGAACGAGCACACTGGCACGGGGGGCAGTTGGGGTGATCAGGCTGGCAGGGGGGCCATTTGGGGGTGAGCAGGCTGGCAGGCAGAGTGATTAGGGGCAATCAGTCAGGCAGGCAGGTGAGCAGTTAGGAGCCAGCAATCCCAGATTGCAAGAGGGATGTCCGACTACCAGTTTAGGCCTGATCCTTGTAAACCGGCAGTAGGACATCCTTCGAGGGGTCCCAGATTGGAGAGGGTGCAGGCCGGGCTATGGGACACCCCCCCCCCCCGTGCATGAATTTTGTGCACCAGGCCTCTAGTAAATAAATAAATAGGGGAGGATAGCATTTTTTACACAATATGACACTGCGTTAGGTATGGAGTTGAATGTGTCAGGGAGATCAGTGTAATCACCCTGTTGGTGTCTTATTATTATGGAGTGACTAAGTTAGTGCTATTTATTCAGTACTTTTGCTCCATTATTAATGTGCCTCTCAGAATATGGCTCTAATTTTGTGAAATAACTTAATTTTTGTTCTTGATTTTAAAAACCTTCATTTCTGTCAGTTTGCTTAAAAAAAACTCAGAAATTTGAATGAGAAGCAATTTAGATCCAATTCCCTAAATTGCTTTAGCTCAGGGAAAAAGGTCCTTTTCTTGGTCAGAAATTGTCTTTTATTTCCCCTAAAAATGATATGTTACATCATAAGACCCAAATGATAGAAACCTCAGCGATCACCCAATCCAGACTCTCCATGCGGCGCCTGAGTGAGCTGAGGCAGCGAGGAAGGTCAGGATGGTGGCACGTGGCAGCGACGCTACGGCAGCCGTAGCTTTCCATGGCCTGGTTTTCCGGCTCTCCGGCCTGTCTCCGTGCTTGGCTCTGGGCTCTGTGGTTCAGTTTAGGGAGTCTGGGCCCTGTGGTTCAGTTTGCTCCACGTGCTAGGGGTGCCTAATTAGTCCTCATGCTTCAGCGAGTCCTCACCTGGCTTCTCTGTGTGTGCGGGGCCCTGGACTGAGCGGTGTGCCTGGTTCTCCCTTGCGAGGAGTGGAACACGGGGGCTCATGTAAGAGCAGAACATGGGGCTCATATAAGAGCGGGACTGTTATCTTTGCTGCCTTTGCCGGGGGGTCCAAATCCTCCCTGTGCCAGGCAGAGATTGAGGTACTCACAGTCATCCACACCTGCTCCCAGCCCCTGGGGCGGGAGCGCAGTCAGAGCCTTCCGACGGACGTGGACCGCGGCCCCTGTGTGAACTGCTCCACGCAGGCTTGCTGCAGGTTGTGTGGGAGGGTGGGTTCTGCACCAAGTACCAATCACATGGAGGCAATGTATGTTCGGGGATGTCCGTAGCTGTGTGTTATGCCGAACGGGCAGGCCAGCCGGCTGATGTAAGGCCTCTCCCGTCACCATGCTTCGAAGTGGCAGAAGAGGTGGCAGGCACTGTGCTGCGTTAGATAACATGGAAAATTAACTCCTACCCGGACCTTTCTCTCTTTGCTGCTGGACTGTATTCCTGGAGACACATCGTGGAGAGAGCATGCGCTGTGGACTCAGACAAGCCTGGGTTCCAATCCCACTTCCACCTTAACCGGGACGCTGCCATCCCTGGAGGGCCCCTCACTGCAGCGCCCTTCGCGGGACACGTGGAGGCCCCTCCCCCAGCAGCACCCAACTCGTGGGAGTGGGTGAGGCTGTGTTTGTGGAACTTAGGACTCAGTATGAAACCCGGACACTGGGAAACGCCATTAAGATCACTTGACATTTTTTCCGGAAGAGATGGTAATTTTTCTCATTCTGTTGATGAGCTCTGTTCCTGAGCAGCCCCGCTTGGGGCAGGCCTCTGAGCGGGCCTTGGTGGAAAGATCACGCCCCATTTGTCACCCATCCCGGAGTCTACCAGCGAAGCAAAGAGTACCTGCGCCCTGAGCTGGGGACCAGGAGGAGGTCATTCTCTTCTTCCTGTGAAGTACTTTAAAAAATCTATCTATCTATTGATCTATCTATCTATCTATCTATCTTTCGATCTATCTATTGATTTTCAGAGAGGAAGGGAGAGAGAGAGAGAGAAATATCAGTGATGAGAGTGAATCATTGATCGGCTGCCTCCTACATGCCTTCTACTGGGGATCGAGCCCACAACCCGTGCATGTGCCTTGACCGGGAACAACCTCGGGCCTCCTAGTTGGTAGTTTGATGCTCAGCCACTGAGCCACCACATCAGGCTGCGAAGTACTTTGTGATGGTCTCTAGTGGGTCTTCATCCTAAGCGGCATTGGTCAGTTGCCTACAGTCTGCAGTTTACCTGCCACAGGGGGCCGGCCAGGAAGGCTGGGGATCCCGGGCCCAGAGAAACGCAGCTGGTTCTGAGGCCAGCGAGGCACAGAAGGGCTGGAGGACAGAGTGCTGTCCAGCTGGAAACTGTTCTGAACGTTCTAAGAGTCAGACATAGAAAGTCAGAAGTCAGCCCTGGCTGGTGTGGTTCAGTGGATAGAGATTCGGCCTGAGGACTGAAGGGTCCCAGGTTCCATTCTGGTCAAGGGCACATGCTCAGGTTGTGGGCTCAATCCCCAGAACGGGGCGTGCAGGAGGCAATGATTTTCTCTCATCATTGATGTTTCTATCTCTCCCTCTTCTTTCCTCTCTGAAATCAATCCTATCTAATAAAGAGGGAATATGCTAATTGACTGCCCCGCCCTCAAAGATGGCAGTGCCCACAGCCAATAAGGAGGAAGTATGCTAATTGACTGCCCCACCCTCAAAGATGGTGGCGCCCACAGCCAATAAGGAGGGAATATGCTAATTGACTGCCCCACCCTCAAAGATGGCGGTGCCCACAGTCCAGTCCCCTCAGCCCCACCAGGGTGGCAGGTGCATGGCAAAGCCAGGCCTGACTCTGTGTGCCTGCCTCCAGAGGCCCCCAGTCCCCTCAGCCCTCCAGCCACCCAGGGCCAGCACAAGGTGCAGGCAAGCCTCGGATGGCGGCTGCCCAGCTGCCCAGGGCCGCCCAAGGCTCAGGTAACCAGGGCCGGCCGAGGCTTGCACTGCCAGCAGTGGCAGCAGCAGAGGTGTGATGGGGCATTGCCTTCCCCTGATTGCTGGGTTGCCTCCCACCCCTGAGGGCTCCTGGACTGTGAAAGGGGGCAAGCCGGGCTGAGGGACACCCCCCTCCAGTGCCGGCCTCTAGTAAAAATGTATTTTTAAAAAAAGAAAGACAGAAGTGGGACACTTCTCCAGAGCCCACCCATGCAGGGAGCCTGAATGACATTCCAGCCCGCAAGGCTGGCGCTCTCTCGGGGCTGGTGCACATGCCACTCGCTGGGAGCCCACGCCGTTCCTGTGCTGTAGTCATTGGCATCAGGGATACCCACTGCTTGCACCGGCTCAGAGTGTAGCAACGCACCCTAGGTCACACCAAGAGCAACCACGGCTGCCCTCTCATTCCCCAGTGGCACGGAGAGTGAGGGTGAGGGTTTTCAGGAGAGGCCCTCGAGCGCAGACAGGGCCAGCCTTGTGCTCATGATGATGGGGGCTTTGGGGCTGAGGTCCCGGGGCTCAGACACTCATGATCAAACTTCTCCCCATGTTGCTTCCTGGGGCTCATGTCCCTGGGTCTCTGGGTCGTGGACCAACTGGTCTGACTCTCAGGACAGACATCCCAGTTCAGTACACCTTTTTCTATCTTCTCTTCTGTTTCCTACCCATTCCCTTTTTTTTGCCTCACTCTCAAAAGCCCTTGTTCTTCTTTATTCACTTTTTAAAAAAGATAAATGGGCCTAATGTTCCCATACAGAGCTTTATGGTTGATGGTGGCCTGGAACGTCCATGTGGAGAGGACCCAATTTCTAGAAAAACAGCTGATTTCTTGCCAGAGGAAAGCAGGTTTCCAATACCTTCTGACAAGTCCTCAGCTACCAAGATGGATAAAGAACTTCGTGCTAGAGCAACAAAATATAAACAAAATAGAAACAAACAAAAGAATGCATATAAAATAAGGTTTTTATTTGGCCACTCTGCAAGCAAAGTCTATGGTGGGTAACCTTGTAAATCTATATATATAAAAGCCTAAGCGATCATTACGACCAAACGACCTGAATGACTGGTTGACCAGTTGCTATGACACCCACTGACCACCAGGGGGCAGACGCTCAATGCAGGAGCTTCCCCCTGGTGGTCAGTGCGCTCCCACAGCCAACCTCCCATGGGCCCTCCCCCAAGTCGGCCAACCTCCCATGGCCCCTCCCGCCCCCTGCTGGCCAACCTCCCACGGTCCCTTTTCCCCCGATGCCCAGCGGGCCCCTCCCCAGCAGCCCCAATGGGGGGGCCAGTTGGCCAACCTCCGATAGCCCCACCCTCCAGCCAGCCAACATCCCGCGGCCCCTCCCCTCGGCTGGCCAACCTCCCATGGTCCCTCCCCCTGGCTGGCCAACCCCCCAACCAGCCAGCCAACCTCCTGCAATCCCTCCCCCCTGCTGGCCAGTGCTCCCGATAGGCCCTGATCAGGGGGCCAGCTGGCCAACCTCCCAGGGTTTCTCCCCGCAGCTGGCCAGTCCCTCGATAGGCCTTGATTGCCGGCCAGGTCGAGGGACCCAACCTGTACACGAATTCGTGCACTGGGCCTCTAGTATTTATATAAAAGCTTTTTATCCCCTATGAGGACAGGACAAATAAATGTGTCCTTCTCATCCTTTCTACCCCATGCCACTTAGCATTGTGCCTTATACCTAATGAACATTCGGTAAAGCCCTAGCCGGTTTGGCTCAGTGGATAGAGTGTCAGCCTGCGGACCGAAGTGTCCCAGTTTCAATTCCAGTCAAGAGCACATACCTTGTTTGCAGGTTCCTCCCCAGCCTGGGCAATGGTCAGGGCTAGTGCAGGAGGCAACCAATCAATGTTTCTCTCTGTCTTTCCCTCTCTCTTCTACTTTCTCTAAAAATCAATGGGAAAGTATCCTTGGGTGAGGATTCAAAAAAAATCAGTAAATATCTGAAGGCCCCTTTCATACCTTTATTGCTGCTTTCCCCCTCTTCCTTCTATGATGTGGTTTTATGTCCTTCACTCTTCGTTGCTGTCCCCAACCTGTCCCATAGCTGCAGTCTCTATAGTGAGGTCCTCGAGAGAAGGCTGCACATTTCAGCTGTGTTCTGACCCGTGCGGAGCCTGGACTGTAACAAGGTCATAACATTAAGACTTCTCTGTAGCCCTGACTGGTTTGGCTCAGTGGATAGAGTGTCAGCCCATAGACTGAAGGGTCAGGGTTCAATTCCAGTCAAGGGCATGTACCTCAGTTGCAGGCTTCATCCCCAGTGCTGGTTAGGTCAGGGAGTGTGTGGGAGGCAACCAATCAATGTGTCTCTCTCACATAGATATTTCTGTCTCTACTCTCTAAAAATTAATGGGAAAAATATCCTTGGGTGAGGATTAACAAAAACAAAAATAAAACTCTGTAGAAATCAATACCAACCCATTAATCTGTAAATTATAAACCCACCTAACTATTGGCTTTGATTCATATTTTTCTATCTTTATTTTATTTTTTAAAATTTCTTTATTGATTAAGGTATCACATATTTGTCCTCATCCCCCCATTCCCATCCCACACCCCTTCCCACACAAGCCCCCACCCCCCTGTTGTCCTTAACCACTGGTTAGGCTCATATGCATGCACACAAGTCCTTTGGTTGATCTCTCTCCTATATCCCCACCCTCCCTTACTCTCCCTCTGAGGCCCGACAGTCTGATCCATGCCTCCTTGTTTCTGGGTCTGTTCTTGTTCATCAGTCTATGTTGTTTATCATTTCCCCTAGATGAGTGAGATCATGTGCTACTAGAAATACACTTATAAGAACCGAAAATGAGAAAAGCAATAATGGTTATGCTGAAAGGCAAATGAATCAGTCTGTAGTGAGTTTCTTTCTGGGCCAACAGTTCTTTTGAGACCCAATTTCAATGTCTAACAGTTCCTTATGTGCACTTGTCAGCAATGATATTTCAGTTCTGGATGGTGGTCAAATGGTGGTAATGCAGGTCTGACCCTCTCTGGTTTGGTCCTGGGCAACCTGCAGTGACGCACAGCTGCTGACTGCTAGTATGGCAAGGCGACGTCAGCGTCTTCCATCTCTGGACTGCTTCTCTTCTGTCTTCATGGCTGGAGTAGTCCTGTCGATTCCTCTCTGTTGCTGGAATCCACATGGTCTCGGAGTTGTTTTCTGAAAATATACAAACATATTCTTGACCAAAAGTTAATAAAGGGATATTTTCTATAAATTTGACTTGGGATCCTTTTTCATTTTTTGCCCAAATGATTTTCTTCTGGCTTGTTTTGACACCATGTGTGTTTTTCATGGGTGTCTTGCTTTTAGCATTACAATTAATTTTCTAAAGTACAAATTTTCTAGATGTAATTTACTTACAGGATATTTTTCCTTACATGATATTCTTCTACTATCCCCCCTTTTTTTGTTTTAAATATTAGGAGGCTTTTGAAAATTTTATAATGTAGTCTTGATAGCTTTTAAATTTTAATTTTTTGCACTATAATATGACTGCTTTAGGTTCATTATATGTTATGCAATTTTATCATGAGATGAACTACCAATAAAAATTTTAGTTAACACTTTAGGAACTGCTTTTTGTCCAGTACTATTAATTTTTCTAGAATATTCGCTTGTTTCAATTAGCCAATTTAAATTAGCCTGAAAACTTGACTACTATTTTACTGTCAAATTTATTACTCTAACAACAATCTTATTTTACCCTGTAAATATTAGTGGAAAGGATTATTTGCCTTCTTGAGTAGGCCCTGAACATTCCTGGTGGTAGGCTGGATTTAGATATCAAAAACCCACTTCCCCACACCATGGGTATTTTTCTATCTTGAGCACAGGAAAATCATAGATTTTAATAAATGCTGCTGAAGTCCCCAAATACTATATTTTTCCATGTATAAGATGCTATTTTTTTCTAAAATTGTTAGACTGAAAATCGAGGGGCATCTTATACACAAAAGTCAGCTGAGGAGGGAGCCGCATGGGTGAGTAGCTGCCCATACTTTGTCAAACAGGCTTCCTCCAATCACGAGCCTTATTGTTACTGATGTCAGCTGATGCCATAATTGGAGGTGGAGGTGGAGGTGGAGGTGGAGAATGTGCAGCTGCAACAGGGACCGAGCTTTCCGAGCCCATAAAGGTGTCAAAAAATAAAGAGATAAATCCTGGTAAGTGATGGTCTTACTCTGCAAAACTCAAACTGAATGTAATCAGCTATGCAAAAGAGCATGGACATAGAGCTGCAGAGAGACAATTTGGACCTCCTCCCACTGAGTGTACAATCAGACAGTGGAGAAAACAGGAAGAACAACTCCTTAAGATGCCAAAAAAGAAGAAGGCCTTGAGAGGAAAACCAGCAAAATGTTTAAAATATTGATTTCTTAATTTGGGGTTGGATAAGTGGGGACCGTCTTATACATGGGGAAATCTTATACATGGAAAAATATGGTACTCTGTCAATTATAATTCCCTGGTCTCCAAGAATAATGTATTAAGTGGGATATAATTGTGTCTGCCTTGTTTAAACATGCTCGTTCGGATTTTAGCAAATAACATGCATCTTCATTTCAGGGCATGCCTCAGACAGGATATACTTCACTTTTGCTCATATCCATTGCCAGACCTGGTTCACGCGCCCTAAACCTAGCTGCAAGGGAGGCTGGGAAGTTTTGCTTTTACTTTTGGTAGCTCAGGTGGACTGAATAATGCCCACTCCCTCTCTTGCAGGAGACCCATGTTCTAACCTCTGGAACCTGCGAATGTGTCACCTTATGCAGCAAAAGGGCCTTTCAGGTGACTTTAAGTTAAGAATATTGGGATGAGGAGATTGTCCTTATAATTTCAGTGAGTCCGATGAAATCACAGAGGCTCTTTTAAGAGTGAAGCGGGAAATCAGAAGGCAGAGGATGGAAGCAGAGGTCACCGAGAGAGAGAGAGGCACATTCAAGATGCCTTGCTGGTGGCTTTGAAGATGAAAAGGGCCCCGAGCCAATGAGTGTGGCAGTCTCTATAGCCACCCAGGGATGGCACAGAGCGGATCTCCCCTGGGAGACTCCTGCAGAGACAGACCTGATGGTTTCGGACGTTTAGCCTCCAAACTGTAAAATAACAAATCTGTGTTGATGTAGGCACTCAGTGTGTGACCTTCTTTACAGTCATAACAGGAAACTGATATAGTATCCAGCAGCTTTGCTGAAGTTTCTGTTACTATGGAAAAAAGGGAAGAAGAGATTTTGGAGAGTCATTTGCAATTTCTACCTTTACTTTTTTTGTGGTAATCTTTGTTAGGCCTCTTTCTTTTTTAAAAAATATATTTTTTATTGATTTCAGAGAGGAAGGGAGAGGAAGAGAGAGATAGAAACATCAATGATGAGAGAGAATCATTGATCGGCTGCCTCTGCACGCCCCCTACTGGGGATCGAGCTTACAACCCAGGCATGTGCCCTTGACGGGAATTGAACCCGGGACCCTTCAGTCCACAGGCTGACACTCTATCCACTGAGCCAAAGCAGCTAGGGCAAGCCTCTTTCTAAAGATCAACTTTTTCTCTTCAAATTGCCCACAAACATTTTTTTAAAAATCTCTTTGTTTATATTGCTTGGTCTTATTATAAACTCATAGGCCTGTAGTTCTAAGAATACTTTCTATTGTTGAAAATAATTCCCTTTTCCAGTTCTTCTCTTATTGTCCCTGATGCATCAGACATAACTGTTTAGAGTTCAGCCAGGTCAGTGGTGCTCCTGTTGCGAGAGCAGGGGCTCGAGGTTTGATGTCATGTAAAGCAGCCATAGCTGTTCCCACCTATGAATGGCCCTTCACCCTTTCAGGAGGGAGACCATTCTCTCTGAGTCAGAGTTCAGAAGCAGCATGAATGCTGAGGTCTGCTCTCTTTATGTCACCCTCAGTGGTATAGCATCAGCATTCAGTAACAGACTCAGCAGTTCTGGCTTAAGTCACCTTCAATGATGTTAGAGCACCTCCATGGGGTTAATGGAGGCCCAGCCATTTCTGTTCTCTCTTGCCCATTCAGGAAAATGTAAGGATTCAGATTTTTCAGCCCAAGTGCCCATCAGCAGATGAATGGATAAAAAAGCTGTGGTACATTTACACTATGGAATACTATGCAGCAGTGAAAAAAGAAGAATCTCTTACCCTTTGAGTCATCAGGGAGGGACCTGGAGAGTATCATGCTAAGTGAAATAAGTTGGAGAAAGACAAGTATCCCATGATCTCACTCATGTATGGAATCTAATTAACAAAATAAACTGATGAACGGAGTGGATCCAGAGACTTGGAAGCATGGAACAGAGTGTGGAATCTCGGAGGGAAGGCAGGGGAGGGTGGGTGTGTGGGATGCCCCAGACTCAGCGGCATCCAGGCGGCGCCTGCTGCCACTGCATGAGAAGCTCCCGCTAAGCATACCTGCTCTGCTAATCAGGGGCCAGGTTCTCCCCTGCGGGGCCGAGTGGGTTTTCCATTGTCTTCAGAAAGACTCTTTACTTTGCAAATGGTGGTGTCATCCCAGGCAGTCCCAGCCTGGCAAACGCTCTGCACGCTCTTAACCGCGGGGGTGGGGGGGGGGGAAGGGGGAGGGGACTGAGGTGGGGGGAGGGGACTGCTGCCAGGGAAGACAGCGGGCATTCAGGCTGAAGCAGGGCTCCCTCCAACTTCACCCTGAGTCTGGGCAGCAGGCAGTGGGCAGCTAACTTGAGGCTGGGACATCTACAATGGGAAGCAGCTGTTCTGCCCAGGTTTTCTGGGCATCTTACTTCCCATCATTTTAATCTTTACAGTAAAGGTGACTTGTTAAATGCATAACATGCAAAAGTATTTCTGTAAAAAGTGACCTAATTGAGATAGATATATATACACACACACACATATACTAGGGGTGTGTCCCTCAGCCCAGCCTGCACCCTCTCCAATCTGGGACCCCTCTCACAATCCAGGACTGCTGGCTCCCAACTACTCACCTGCCTGCCTTCCTGATTGCCCCTAACCGCTTCTGCCTGCCAGCCTGATCACCCCTAACCACTCCCCTGCCAGCCTGATCGATGCTTAACTGCTCCCCTGCAAGCCCGATTGCCCCTAACTGCCCACCCCTGCTGGCCTGGTCCCCCCAATTGCTCTCCCATGCAGGCCTAGTCACCCCCAACTGCCCTCCCCTGCCAGCCTGGTCACCCCTAACTGCCCTCCCTGCAGGCTTGATCACTCCCAACTGCCCTCCCTTGCAGGCCTGGTCCCTCCCAACTGCCCTCCCCTGCTGGCCATCTTGTGGCAGCCATCTTGTATCCACATGGGGGAAACCATCTTTAACCACATGGGGGCAGCCATCTTGTGTGACAGTCAATTTGCATATTACTCTTTTATTAGATAGGATAGAGGCCTGGTGCACGGGTGGGGGCCAGCTGGTTTACCCTGAAGGGTGTCCTGGATCAGGGTGGGGGTTCCCTTGGGGTGGCCTGGGTGAGGGGCCTATGGTGGTATGAAGGCCAGCCATGCCCCCTGGTGATCCAAGCATAGGCCCTGGTATCTGGGATTTATTTATCTTCTATAATTGAAACTTTGTAGCCTTGAGTGGAGGCCAGGGCAGGCCAGGGCGGTCGGGAAGCTTGGCTTCCTCCATCGCCGGGGGCAACCCAAGCCTCCTGCTTGCTGCAGCTCCATGGCCGCTACCATCTTGGTTGGATTAATTTGCATACTTGCTCCTGATTGGCGGGTGGGCATGGCTGAGGTACAGTCAATTTGCATGTTTCTCTTTTATTAGATAGGAGTAGAGGCCTGGTGCATGAAATTCATGCACTGGGGGGGAGGTGCCCCTCAGCCCAGTCTGCACCCTCTCCAATCTGGGACCCCTCAGGGGATGTCCAACTTCCGACTGCCGGAAGTTGGACATCCCTCTCACAATCCGGAACCGCTGGCTCCTAACCACTCACCTGCCTGCCTACCTGATTTCCCCTAACCCCACTGCCTGCCGACCTGATCACCTCTACCTTGCTCCCCTGCCAGCCTGTCACCCCCATCTGCCCTCTCCTGCTGGCCCAATAGCCCCCAACTGCCCTCCCCTATCGGCCTGATCACCCCAAACTGCCTGTGCCTTGGCCCCCAGTCTGGCCTCCCTCTGGGGGCACCACCCCCATTATCCCGCTGCTGCTGCCACTGCTGGCCTGAGCCTCAGCTCTTGCAGCCCCTGCGGCTTTGTCTGGAAGGATGTCCAGAAGACGTCCACTCTAATTAGCATATTACCCTTTTATTAGTATAGATTTGGGGACCATTACAACCACAGAACTTGAAGAAAACACATGGCCCTGTTCAGTTTGGGTTAATGGAGAGAGCACGGCCTGTGGACTGAAGAGTCCAGGTTTGATTCTGGTCAGGGGCACATGCCTGGGTTGTGGGCTCCATCCCCAGTAGGGGGCCTATGAGAGGCAGCTGATCAGTGATTCTTTTTAAAAAATATATATTTTATTGATTTTTTACAGAGAGGAAGGGAGAGGGATAGAGAGTTGGAAACATCTGATGAGAGTGAAACTTCGATCAGCTGCCTCCTGCACACACTGGGGATGTGCCCGCAAACAAGGTACATGCCCTTGACTGGAATCAAACCTGGGACCTTTCAGTCCACAGGCTGACGCTCTATCCACTGAGCCAAACTGGTTAGGGCTGATCAGTGATTCTTATCATTGATGTTTCTATCTCTCTCTCCCTCTCCCTTTCTCTCTGAAATAAATTTAAAAAAAATTTTTTTTTTTTTTAAAGAAAACACATGATCTTCACTTTGGGCTTTGTCATTTGACAATATCCTTTGTGCAGTGTTTTAACTTCCCTCAACTTTCCTTTACCCACCCTTAAAGTGCAATCTATTTTGGGGAAGATGATCAGGAAAGTGATTCTAGTGGGTAGAAGTTGTTTTTGGAGGGGATGGGTCGTGAAGATATTTAAAAATTGAGCATGGTGATGGTTGTACCACTCTGAATTTACTTTAAAAAACCAGTTCATTGTACACTTTAGGTGACATGTACAGTATATGAATTAGATCTCAACAAAGCTGTTCTTTTATTTCTTTTTAAATAAAGACCAGTCTTATAATCAATTGCAGATGTTTTCAGAGGCCCCCCAGGATTTGCTTACTGCCTCCCAAATCACGGCTATGACTCCCAGTTGCCTCCAGTCCTGGTGGATCTGGATGGTGTGGTTTGCGAAGGAGAAGGTGGCAAGAGGCTTGTGGAATTTCTGCAACCCCATTCCCCTGGTCTCCTCATAGGATACCAGGGCTATTTCCACTGTGCCAGCTCTCCGCTTCCTTTAACCTGTTGGGCAAAAGAATCCTGCGTGCTCTGGCAGAAAGTGCATTCTCTCTTAGGTGGCCCGAATGCTTTTTTTAAGGTCGTTTTATGGATTCAAAAGAATAAACAGAGATGTGGAAAGCTTTTGTCGAAATCCTTTCACATGGTTCTTCCAGTCTCATGGGAAGTGAGATGTGGCTCTGAATTCATCCCAAAGGGTGTCTTTGGGCAAAAGCACCCAGAACGGCACAACTCCTGCAGGATGCCCTGCACACTTCGCTGTCAGGACTCAGGGGGGGCTTGAGGGTGAGCGAGGCGGCGGTGCCAGCACAGGCCCCGGGAGAAGGTAGCACTTTCTACACTGCCCAGGCCACGTGGACTGCAGCTGCCCCGCCCAGGTGGGCAGGGTGTTTCTGCTGTCTTGTTTTGGTCTGGCCTCCACCCCGTCAGCCACGGACCTGTGCCTGCACTGAGACTGAGCGGTTTGATGGCCCTGCTTTTTGGTGGACAGTGGATGCACTCCCACCTCCCGAGACTGGTAGTTAGACTCTGGCGGCTTCTGAGTCCCTCGCGGGGAGAGCCCGGCCCCAGGTCAGGAACAGACTCGGGCGTCCTCGGCCAGGAGGCCTCCTTGGGCTAGGGGCCGCCACAGTTTGAAGGCCGGCCACGACACCAACCCTGGCAGGGGTCTCCTCTGGGGCGCTGGCTGGCCTGGGTTAGGGTCACTGGAGGTTTGGAGACTGGCCATGACCCCCGATCCTGGCAGGGGTCTCCTCTGGGGCGCTGGCCGGCCTGGGCTCTGGGCGCGGCAAAGGGAGAGGTTCCTGAACCCGCTTCCCGCACACCTAGGCTAGGATACATCTCGTAGGAGGCAGCGGCGGCGGCAGCCAGATCCTCCGGGCATCGCCTCCTGGGCTGCCGTCCCACGTCTCCCAGTGCCCCAGCCTCGGATGCGCCCCTGCAGTTGCCGGCACCACCAGTTGCCTCAGCGCAGGCCCCAGAAGCTGAAATCCGGCCTCCCGGCAGCCGGGCCACCACACCCACCACCGCTGGTAGCTCTCCGCTGCTCGCTCGCCGCCGAGCCCTGTCCGCTGGGGTGAGGGGTGCTCCGA
Source organism: Cnephaeus nilssonii (assembly GCF_951640355.1). Classification (NCBI taxonomy): domain Eukaryota; kingdom Metazoa; phylum Chordata; class Mammalia; order Chiroptera; family Vespertilionidae; genus Cnephaeus; species Cnephaeus nilssonii. Next base: position 2,462,943 of record NC_137093.1, read on the forward strand.
GCCGCCCCCACCCCGGGCGTGTGCCCCCTGCCCAGAGGCCCTCCCTCCCTCCACAGCCCGGCCTGGGAAGCTGGCCTTGTTGCCGGGGCTACGATGCCAGCGTCCCACCCTGGCCACTACGGGCGCCGCCATCTTTGTAGCGGAGTGACGGTTAATTTTCATATTACCCTTTTATTAGATAGGATTGATGGGTTGGTTTCAGAGAGGAAGGGACAGGGAGAGAGAGATAGAAACATCAATGATGAGAGAGAATCGTTGATTGACTGCCTCTTGCATGCCCCCTACTGGGGATGGAGCCTGCAACCCAGGCACATGCCCTTGACTGGAATCAAACCTGGGACCCTTCAATCTGCTCCGTGTGCCTGTTCAACCCGACACCGGCGTTTGCAAGAACACATTCAAGGTCTCGTTTTTGCCACACTTCTGTCTCTGGGCCCATTATTTGAATTCGGACAGGTGAGCGTTTCTCTCAAGCGCCGGTAAACTGCTGAACTCCGGGCTGGGCTAGTGCTCCCCTCCTATACACTTAGTATGGCCACCGCACACTTCAGTCCTATCCACCTGCCTCCCCACCTGACTGTCCACTCCTGGAGGCCAGGGACTGTGCATGAAAGATCTGACACCTGATGGAGACGGAGGGTGGTATCAGAAGGCGATCGTAGATTCTCGGGGAGGAAGGAAGCGAAGTGAGGAGGGCAGAGTTCTGTCAGTCATGTGTTGCTGCAATGAGGCTCCTCAGAAACAACCACAAAGCCCAGTGGCTTAACCAGTAGCGTTTACGTCATGAGTTCTGGGTCAGCTGCACAGCTCTGACCCTGGGTGGACTCTCCACTGTCTGCGCTCGGTCGCTGGTAGACTTGGCTGATCTCAGCGGGGCTGTCTCATCCCTGAAACCTCCACGAGGGCCCCGTGGTCCCCCTCCTAACTGGAGCCCAGGTCCGGGCTCATGTCCAAGGCAGGGCTCTCCGAGGGCAGTGCAGGTGCAAGGCCTCTCCGTGCCAGGCTGGGCGAGCACACCCTCGCTTTTGCTTCAGTCTATTAGCCAGAGAAGGCCAGCGGGCAGGCCAGGGTCAAGCAATAGGGAAATAGAGTCTATTGCTTGATGGGAAGAGCTACTAGTCAAAAGGTCAGGGTGTGGCTACACAGGGGGAAGGCGTGGGCTATTTTCTGCAATCCACTGCCATAACTTTAGGCTGACTTTTGACGACGGTTAGTAAGAGTATGCAAATCCCAGGGTGTTGACTTTAACTCTGTCACCTTCAAGTCCTAAACATCCCTCATTACACAAATGTTCCTCCTGTGACTCACTCCTAGCTGCTTCCCTCTCCTGTCCAGCTGTGTGTGCTCATGTAACTCAGGTTTGGTCTAAATCCGTGGTCGGCAAACTGCGTCTCGCGAGCCACATGCGGCTCCTTGGCCCCTTGAGTGTGGCTCTTCCACAAAAGACCACGGCCTGGGAGAGTCTATTTTGAACAAGTGGCGTTAGAAGAAGTTTAAGTTTAAAAAATTTGGCTCTCAAAAGAAATTTCAATCGTTGTCCTGTTGATATTGGGCTCTGTTGACTAATGAGTTTGCTGACCACTGGTCTAAATTAACGTGAGCAAAACGTAATTAGAGAGGCGAAGCTGTTGCAAAAAAAAAAGTAAAACCAGATTAAAGCTAAAATAAATACCTTTATGTTTAGCTCCATGCGGATCACCTGCATTCCCACATGGTACTTAAGAGTTGCTAATGGACACATGGTTTTTTTCTTTGTGTACACATTTAGTTCTATTGTAACAAAGCAACCTATACACTTTTAACGTTTAAAACTGAGCATCATCTTTCCTTTCCCGTGAAACAAAAAATAAAATTTAAAAATAAACAGGAATGAAATTACAATAGAGAAATGTCAGTTCCGAATAAGACCCCACAGGGCCTGCCTATGCTCCCATCGAGGGGCAGGTCTCACTCACTCGTCATCAGGAGAGAATGTTATTGGAAAAGTGTCATCTTAGACGGCGAGGATGTCCGTTAAACATCACAGGTAAACGCCAAAGGAGGGGCCGTGTTGTCAAAATGCCCACTTAACCCACCGAATGTCTCAAACCCACCCTTTGTGACCTTCTATAACGCCCCCCCCCCTTTTTACAGTTTTTTTCTAAACAAGAGAAATGTTGGCAAATGCGAACGGTCCGTATTCACATAGCGGCACATGTAACCTCTGAGCCAGTGTACAGAGAAGGGGGGAGCGAGAATTCTGTGCCCTCCTCACGGGCCTCGCGCCTCCAGCTCCCGCAGAGCTGAGGGAACAGAAGGCTTTCCTCTTCCCACAGAGCACGGGGGTGCTGGTTCCATTAATTTTTTTTGAGGCAGGAGGGGATAAAAATGAATTTGGAACAGAAAGGGGCAAAGATCTTTTCCCACTGTATTCTGCTCAAGGTACATCCCCCCTCCCCGCCAAAAGAAGGGGAGAACCATGGTGTAAAGGAGAGAAGAGAGACCTCAAAAACAGGGCGACTGAGCACAAGAGGGGACAAAAGAAAAAGGAAAAAACACTGCAACTTGCTCCCAGGGACTGGAGAAAACTAAAAAAGGTTGGAATCCATCAGTGTTCATTAGTCCTGTTCTCCTTCATCCTCCTCTCCTTCGTCCCCCTCATCATCATCTTCATCTTCATCACCTTCATCCTCACCCCTTCTTCATCAATATCTTCCAACCCTTCCTCTTCATCATCATCATCATCATCTTCTCCTTCCCCTTCTTCATCATCCATGTCAGGAACCAAGTAGTACTGTAAAGGATTTGGCCAAATGTCATCTTCGATGACTTCTCCCAACTCATCTGCTCCTGCGTCAGAATGGCCACTAAACCAGGTCAAGAAGCTCTCTGCTTCCTCATGGTCTCTTCCTGTGGGCCCTATTCTGTGTTTGACTTGAACGTTTCATCAAACCTTTCCAGATTTCCATTTGATGTCAGTGGACTTAGAGATGGATCCCCACCCTCATTCAGATGAAGCTCTGTGAGAGAACTTTACTTCCGAAGTAAGGATTTTCATCAAAATAAAAATCTATTCTGTAACCTGATTTAATATCTTCAAATTCTGTCCCTTCAACTCTTGTCCACCAATGCCGCGCCTCTTCATCCTCTTCCCCAGGCGGTGCAGACACTGTGGATGGTTGACAAATGTTGTTACCCCAGATGTGGGACTTTGGCGATCAATTCTGACCTCTTCTGAAGAAATGGTTGGCGGAGTTTGCTATGTTTCTGTTCTACTTTCAAAATCTCCTCACTGGCTTGTTCATGAAGTTGTCTGTTTCATTTTGTGCTCCATCAACATGTTCAGTCGCTTCTTGCTGTTCGTTTCCCCCTTTGCCACGTCCTGAGGGGTCAGCCCTTCTCCGGCTAGGGGGCCGGAGGCGGTTCCAGCTTCTTCACTTGAGGTGGGAGCGAGGACTGGCGCTGGGGCCAGGCTGTGAGGAATGTCCGAGGAGCTGCTGACATGTTTTTACTTTAATGTTTGGAATCGGTAACGCACTAACTAAAGTACGGAAGAGCATATGAGAACCCCCTCCCACCCATTCTTTCCTACACACACACACCGCCACTCCGCTCTCCTCAAAGGCAGGCAACATCATTTTAAAAAACATATCCTTCCCGAAGTGCAGATATAATAAATGCACAGTATGTCATCTGGAGTCTGCATTTTGCTTTTATTTTTCAATTAACATTGTATCTAAAACATTTCCCCAAACACGGGCACAGAAGCTTTCTTACTGTTTGTCAGCGCTGCACAGTGTCCATTGTGTGGGTGAGTCACCCCATTCAGCCATCTCCCCTGGCAGCTGTCTCCTGGTCTCTGTTCTTGCGATTGTGTGATGACAGCCTCAGAGGTTTTGTGGTGCACAGTGATCAGCTCCAAAATTTGGTCTTATTAATGGATTCATGACAATGATGCCTCTATTATCTTCTCCTCCTCCTTCTTCTCCTCTGCCTTCTTCCCCTCCTCTTCCTCCTTCTTCTTCTTCTTCTTTTAATCTTTATTGTTGAAAGTATTGCATAGGTCCTCCTTTCCCCCATTAACCTCTTCCAATAGCTCCTGTCCTCCCCCCGCAGGCCCTCACCACCCCTTTGTCTGTGTCCACGGGTTGTGCATATATGCCCACAAGTTCATTGGTTGATCTCTTCCCACCCACCCTCCCCTGTCTTCCCTCTGAAGTTCAAGTCTGTTCATGCTTCTATGACTCTGGATCTATTTTTGATCATCAGTTTATTGGGTTCATTAGATTCCACATATGAGTAAGATCATGTGATATTTATCTTTCTCTGACTGGCTTATTTCACTTAGCATAACACTCTCCAGGTCCATCCATGCTGTTGCAAATGGTAAGAGTTCTTTCTTTTTTATTGCTGGGTAGTATTCCATTGTGTAGATGTACCATAGTTTTTTTATCCCATTATCTGCTGATGGGCACTTAGGTTGTTTCCAAGTCTCAGCCATTGTAAATTGTGCTGCTATGAACATAGGGGTGCATATAATCTTTCTGACGAGTGTTTCAGGTTTCCACTATTATCTTCTTATTGAAGTTTTTATTTTAGTGTACAACCATGCAATATTAACAGCAAACAGACATATGTATGAAGGCGCTGGTTTGGGCATGTGCTCAGCATTTTTGGAACTTTATGTCCCGGGACTGCTAGAGGGAGCCACATGGGACAGTGGGGAGCTAGGGAGGGAGTAGAGAGATGTGATTAAAAATACAATTGGCTCTGTTGCATTTTTTTTAAATTAATCTTTATTGTTGAGACTAGAGGTCCGGTGCACAAAATTCATGCACGGGGGGGGGAGGGGGCTCCCCTCAGCCCAGTGAACCCTCTCCAATACAGGATCCCTCTCACAACCCGGGACCACTGGATCCTAACTGCTCACCTGCCTTCCTGCCTGATCATCCCCAACTGCCCCCCTTGCTGGCCTGGTCACCCCCAACTGTCCCCCCTGCCAGCCTGGTTCCCCCTACTCCCTCCCCCCCCCTTGCTGTCCTGGTTGCCCCTTACTGGCCCCCCTGCTGGCTTGGTCACCCACAATTGCCTCCCCTGCCAGTCTGGTCACCCCTAACTGCCCCCCGTCCCGCTGGCCTGGTTGCCCCCAACTGCCCTCCCTGTGGGCCTGGTCACCCCACACAGCCTGCTGTTCGGTTGTTTGGTTGCTCCTTTGCTGGAAACCAATCATTGTCTCACTAATAGAGAGATGTGGACAGGAAGCCCGGAAGGCTGGTCAACACCCTTAATTGCTCTAACCACTCACTGCTTAGTTGAGACATTGTTAGCTGAAGCCGCCTCCACCTCTGTTTGTCTTATGTAAATTTCTGTTATTGGAATTTCCTGCCTAAGGGCTATGGGTGTTTCCCATAGTCTCAATAAAAGGGATAGCAAGGCCAGAGCGGTGTGTAATCCTCTCTTGGGCTCCCGCCTGGCCCCCAATATCACCAAATTAATACTTTTCTAGTCTCTTTTCATTTGTGTGCGGCCTTCTCCAGAACCCGAACCCTGAACAGGAACCCTGAACCACACGGGATGTGAAAGGGGCTCCCACACTGACCCCCCTGCTGGCCTGGTCGCCCCACGCAGCCTGCTGCTCAGTCATTTGGTCGTCCCCCACTGAACCCCCTCTGCTGGCCTGGTCGCCCCACGCAGCCTGCTCGGTTGTCCGTTCGGTTGCGGTGGTCGTTTAGGCTTTTATTATTATAGGTTATTACAGAGGTCCCTCTTTTTCCCCCCATAGCTCCCCCCCACCCGGTTCCCACCCTGCTCCAGGCCCTTGCCACCCTATTGTCTGTGTCCATAGGTAATACATACATGCATATAAAATCTTTTTTTTAATCTCTTCTCGCCCCCCTCCCCACAGTCCCTTCCCTCTGAGAATTGTCAGTCTGTTCCATTTCCATGCCTCTGATTCTATTCCATTCACCAGTTTATCCTGTTCATCAGATTTATTATTCGTTTGATTTTTAGATTAAATTGTTGATAGATATGTGTTTGTTGCCACTTTGTTGTTCATATTTTTTATCTTTACTATTTTCTTTTTCTTCCTCTGCTTAAAGAATACCCTTCAGCATTTCATATAATACTGGTTTGGTGGTGATGAACTCCTTTAGCTTTTTCTTGTCTGTGAAGCTCTTTATCTGACCTTCAATTCTAAATGATAGCTTTGCTGGGTAGAATAATCTTGGTTGTAGGTTCTTGCTATTCACCACTTTAAATATTTCTTGTCACTCTCTTCTGGCCTGCATAGTTTCTGCTGAGAAATCAGATGACAGTCGTATGGGTGCTCTCTTGTAGGTAACTAACTGCTTTTCTTTTGCTGCTTTTAAGATTCTCTCTTTGTCTTTTGCCCTTGGCATTTTAATTATGATGTGTATTGGTGTGGTCCTCTTTGGGTTCGTCTTGTTTGGGGTTCTGTGCGCTTCCTGGACTTGTAAGTCTATTTCTTTCAACAGGTAGGGGAAACTTTCTGTCTTTATTTCTTCAAATAGGTTTTTAATATCTTGCTCTCTCTTATCTTCTGGCACACTCATAATTCAGATGTTGGTACACATGAAGTTGTACCAAAGGCTCCTTAGACTATCTTCATATTTTTAGATTATTTTTTCTTTTTGCTCTTCTGGTTGGGTGTTTTTTGCTTCCTCATATTTCAAATCATTGATTTGATTCTTGGGATCTTCTAGTCTATTGTTGAATCCCTGTATATTATTCTTTACATCAGTCAGTGTATGCTTAATTTCTGACTGGTCCTTTTCCATTTTTTTGGCATTCTCACTAAGATCCTTGAAAATCTCACTAAGTCCCTTGGAGGTTTCTAGAAGATTCTCAAGTAACCTTATAACTGTGGTTTTTGAACTCTATATCCAATAGTTTGCTTTCTTCCATTTCTTTCATTTGTGACTTGTTTCTTTGTCTCCTCATTTTGGCTGCTTCCCTGTGTTTGTTTCTATGTATTAGGTAGCTGCTAAGTCTCCGTGAGTTGATAGAGTGGCTTTGTGTGGTTGGTGTCCTATAGGGCCCAGTGGTTCAGCCTCCCCAGTCACCTGAGGTGGACACTCTTGGTGCACCCCTTTGTGGACTGTGCGCACAGTCTTGTTGTAGTTGAGCCTTGATTTCTGTTGGTGTCATTGGGAGGAACTGACCTCCAGGCCAGTTGGATATGGGGACCAGCTGTGACTACAGTGGGAGGGCTGCTGTGCAGGAGACTCTTTTATAGGGCAGGACTTGCTTCAGTGGGGCTTTGGTGATCATTGAGTCTGCCCCTTGAGTTTGTCGCTTATAGATATGTAGAGTTGTACTCTATTATGGTCTCACTCTGACCACTGGGTACACTGGCTCTTGGGTCTCCAGGGAGGTGCAAAGTCAGCCAGTGCCTGGGGCCACCCAGCAGGAGCTACAGAGAGATCTGCAGATTCCTCCTCTTTGTTTGGGGTTTGGAAGTGCCTAGATGAGGCCCAGCTGGGAAGCAAGGCAGGCTGGGCTGGTGCTGGGCCTTGGGCCTTTTAATGATAGGGTTGGGGCTCCCTGACCCAGCTGCAATTTGTTTGACAGGTTTTAAGCCTGAGAAAGGACAGTCCATTCATATGCAAAAGCCGCTGCATACAGCTTGGGTGGGGTGTAAATTGGGTGGGCGGGGTCTCAGGGAATCACCAGGGCTGAGCAAACAGCAATGGCTGCCAGTCAGCCCTGCACTGGGAAGGTCCCTGCATGGGAACAATGACCACTGCAAGCACCTCCGTCTGGAAGAAAGCCGCCCCCAAGTTCCTGCCCCGATGCCAGGCAGTCCAGTTTCTCCCGTATGTGTCTGGGTCCCCCAGAGCCTCGCCCAGCACTGGAGCCGAGAGGAAGAGGAAGCTTGTAAATTCAGTTCGTGGTGCCGGCCTTTTAAGAGGAGCAGCTGGGTCTCCAGCAGCCTGTGTGTCCCTCAGCCCCAACCCGCACTGGTTTTTACAGCCCGTAGATCTTACTGCCCGGAGGGACTTCTTTCCCAGCTCTGGGAGCCTGGGCTGGGGGCCTGGTGTGGGGCTGGACCCCTGGCTCCTCCGGGCGGCCTCTGCCGAGGCCATCTCCCTCCCGATTAAAACAGCGGCCACGTGGGCGCTGGACCAGCCCGCTCTGCCGCCTCCGCGCCTCCCACGGGTCTCAGTGCGCTTCCTTCTTGACCTCTCTAGCGTCGGACTTCCAGCCAGCCAGCTTTCCCGCGGTTCTGATGGTGTTCGGTATTTAGTTGTAATTGTGATGTGGTTGTGGGGCGGCGAGTTCAGGCATTTGCTTACGCTGCCATCTTGGTTCTCCTGGCTCTGTTGCGTTTTAAAGGGCTGCTGAGACCTGGTTAGATGAAGTGCCATTTGTCCAAGCCTCTCCGTGGTTCACACTCACTGGCTGTGTGCCGCTCCGGCAGCTTCTGCTCTGGGGGCTGGGAGGGAGCGGAGCTGGTGATCTAAACATCCTGTGACGAAGGCATTATAACAGGACGACTCAGAATAGCCTGAATGCCAGAATCGCCATGCAGGGTGTAGGGAGGCCAGCCCAGCTGTGCCTTCATTGACTTGGAGCTCTGAGGTGCACCAATGGTTTCCCGCTGCAGCTGCTGCGCTTGCTGCATCAGAGTGCCCGGCTGTGTCACTCAACATTCGCTTCCGCCTGGCTGGTTTGGCTCAGTGGATAGAGCCTCGGCCTGCGGACTGAAGGGTCCCGGGTTAGATTCTGGTCAAGGGCACATGCCCGGGTTGTGGGCTTGGGTTTCGAGCTCGATCCCCAGCAGGGGGCATGCAGGAGGCATTGGACCAATGATTCTCTCATCATTGATGCTTCCAATTCTTGTTCCCTCTCCCTTCCTCCTGAAATCAATTTTAAAAATTTGCCTCCTGGCCCCACCACCGTAGGCCCAGGAAGCAGCCTGGGAATCTGTAAGGAGCCCGCTGGGCAGCCGGGCGCAGTCAGCCGGGCGCCCCCCCGCCCCCCCCCAGGCGGGGCCAGGAGCCGTGCTGAGAAATCAGGGAGCTGGGGCTGCGGCCCAGCAGGTGGGCACATGGCGTTCCCACGCAGCCTGGTGCCGGGCTGGAAAAGGCTTGGCATGCTCTCCGCCTTCAAAGGTCCAAGCACGAAGCTGTCGCTGGCCGCGCCCGGAGGTTTCCGCAGGACCTGAATGGTCCTGGTTTACAGAGAAGCATGAGGTGGTGATGCTGGCCAGAGCACCAGCCGGTTCTCCCCGTCGGCCTGGCGCCCACAGTCAGGAGCCTTCCCGGAGCAGCGGCCGGGCGGGAGGAGGCAGGTGGGAGGAGGCTCTGGCATTGCTCGGTGGCAAGGAGCGAGTCCGAAGAGAGTGCTGGACGCAAGGCTGGACCATCGCAGGCCGGGCGCTGCAGGAGGTGGCCTGCCCACGAAGATGCCCACAGACTCAGGCCATGGGGTGAGGTGGGGGACGGGACTCAGGCGGCCTCCTTCTCCAGGGCACTGGTGGTCCTGCAGCCCGTTTACTGCAGGAGCTCTGCTTTTCCTGGGAACCAGGCCCCTCACCCGCAGATGTGGCGTGTCAGGAGCTCCATGGGGCCTGTGTCCCGACAGACAGGAGCTCTGACTCCGGGTCCATGGTCAGGGTGGCCCCTCTCTCCGGGACCTCACATTTCCCTGCTTCTGTGAGGTGCACGAGGGCTTACTGTCTAAGCTCCAACGGAACGCCCAGGAGGCAGGCCTGGCTGTTTCAGGATGTGGTTGTGCAAATACGTCCTTTTTTAAAAGGCAAAAGCAGCTTCTCAGAGTCGTACTAATGCTTAGCGCACAGTTGGCTCTCGGTAGTGAGTGGCGAATTTATGACAGTAAGTCAGCTATCGGCCCGAAAGACAGGGGCACCGACTGCAGGGGATCCCGGCTCCGGGGACGGGGCTGCGCTGAGGGGCCTGCGCTGCCCAGGCCCTGAGTCCGCCTCCCACGCAGGTCCCGCTGTGAGGCAGGAAAGGGCGAAGGACTGGTGTGCGATCGTCCTCCTGGATTTCAGAGAGAACAAGAGAACACTGTTCTAACCCGGTTCTCAGCCCCGGGGATCCAGGGCGACTCGGAAGCTCCTGACTCTCCTCAGGACGAGATACAGGGAGAGGCCCGAGCAATAACTGCGGGGAAGTTTTAACTAACACAAGGGCTTGTCTTCCTGAGCCGAGGACGAGAGATTGGAAATGAAAGAGTGGCGAAGGAGAAAGAAGATGCAGGCAGCCCTGAGGGAGGGGACAGGGCCCTGGAAGGTAATGACTGCCTGGAGAATGGTCCTGGGCGAGGGGAGGGGAGATGAAGGAAGACTTAGATAGCAACTAATTCATCTTTGCAAAGAACCAACTTTTGATTTTTCTATTAATTTTCTGTTTTCAATTAGTTAATTTCTGTGCTCAGAGTAAACATTCATAATACATATATTTGACAAAGTATTAGTGTCAATATATAAAGAATTCTTATAAAGAATACAAAGGAAAATAACACAAAAATTTTTTTAAAAAATGGCCTAAAGACTTCAAAGAAGAAACATAAAACAGCCAAAAAAGCAGGAGAAAAGATTTTAATTTCATTAGTCTTAAAAAATACAATTTAGCCGAAACCGGTTTGGCTCAGTGGATAGAGCATCGACCTGCGGACTCAAGGGTCCCAGGTTCGATTCCGGTCAAGGGCATGTACCTTAGTTGCGGGCACATCCCCAGTAGGGGGTGTGCAAGAGGCAGCTGATCGATGTTTCTCTCTCATCGATGTTTCTAACTTTCTGTCCCTCTCTCTTCCTCTCTGTAAAAAAAAAAAAAAAAAAAAAAAAATACAATTTAAGCCATAATGACAAATCCAATAAAAACTGACAATACTATGTTTTCCTGAGAATGTGGAAGAAATGGAAATTCTCATCACTGGTAATGGGAATTTAAAATGGTACAAAAACTTTGAAAAAGTTTTATAGTTTCTTATAAAATTAAACATGTGTCTACCCAGGACCTAGCAGTTCGAATAGGTATTTACAAAAGAGAAATGGAAATATACATCCATACAAAGGCTTGTACATGTTTGTAGCAGCTTTATTCATAATAACCACTCTAAAAATAACTCAAATATCCATCAACAAATACACAGATAAACAAATTGTGATATATTGCAATGGAAAACTATTCAGCAATAAAGAGGAACACACTATAGAGATCTGTAATATCACAAGTGAATCTCAAAGCCTGGTAAGTGAAAGAAACTAAACCCAAGAGTACATTCATGTGAAATTCTAGATTAGGCAAAATGAGTCTCCGATGACAAGAGTAGTCAGCGGTTCCGAGGACCTGGGAGAGATCGCAAAGGGAGGTACAAACCTTTTCTGGTGAAGAAAATGTCTTGTCACTTGAGTGGGGTGGTGGTCACATGCTGTCCACCTGTGTAAAACTCACTGGCCTGTACAGTTAAGATGCCTACATTTTGCTTTATGTGAATCATACGCCCCCCCCCCCCCCCATTAAGTCGATGAAAAGAAAAGACCCAAGTGAGGGGGCAGGGCAGTCACTGCACGTTGCTGCTTCCTGGTTTGGTAGCCCAGGCCGGGGGCCCGGCTCTCATCGGGTGAAATTATAATCTCAAGCTAGAGGAAGGCATAACAAAACGACACGCGAAGTAAACTAAAGTCTATATATGAATACTTTAATGGTGAGTGACTAAGTTTTGATATCATTATGCTATTTGGTGTGTAAGTATATTTAAGTATGAGTATGTGAGGGATGAGTTGTCCAGGAAGCTAAGAACAATCACATACAAGTCTGCCCGTGCAGGGATGAACCAAATACGTTAACGCCCTTATCAAATGTCTGCGACCCTGGCCAGGTGGCTCATTGGTTGGAGCATTGTCCCATCTGCCAAGGTTGTGAGTTTGATCCCTGGTCAGGGCACGTGCAAGAATCAACCAATAAATGCATAACATAATGGAACAGCAAACCGATGTTTCTCTCTCTCTCTCTCTCTCTTTCTCCCCTTCCTCTCTCAAAAATCAATAAATTAAAAATATTGAAAATGTTTAAGAAAATGTAGTTGATCACACATGTGAGTGATTTAATTACATGTGAGGAGAATTGGGTCAATCAGGTGCTGTCCGTACCCTCCGGCTTCCTGGCCGCCACGCTGGGCGCAGGGCCAGCCGCACTGCTCGCCTGTCCTCCATTGTTGATCCAATCTCCGCCTTATCCAACCTGCCGGGCTCCTTCCAGCGTGTTCTTCATTTCAAATATGACATGTTCATCTGACTGGTCCTTTACATGGCTTCTGTGTCTTTTTTAGTAAATGTCTCTTTAACTCCCCACTGAGACTGTTCCCCCAAGTTCCGTGTGCACCCTTATAATATTGCTTTAAACTCTGCATCTGGTGTTTTGTTGCTTCAGTTCCTTTAATTCTTTTTCTGGGGCTTCTCTTGCCCTTTCACTTGAAGAACATTCCTTTGTCTCCCCATTTTGTTACCTTTCTGTGTTTGTCCCTGTGTGTTGGGTAGATCTGCTGACTCCCAAGCTTGTTACGAGGGTTTCTGATGCAGGTGCCTTGCGGGTCTCAGGGGCACAATCTTCCCAGCCGCTGAGCCAGGTGCTCCAGAAGTAATGCCCGTGTGGGTCATGTGCCCAAATGCCGCTGGCCGCTTGGTGGGTAATCACCCTTCAGCGGCCTGATTGTTTGGACAGACCTCACCCACCATGTGCGAGCGGCTGTTCGAGGGCTGCCCCCGGACAGAGTGGCTCCAGCAGGGGCTGGTGGCTCCCGGGCTCCTTGTCTGTGCCATTTGTGTGGCTAGTTGGGCTGAGCTCTGGTGTGGGTGGAAGCCCCCCACTGGTGTGCTGGCCAGGACTCCAGTGGAGATCAACGGCAGATGTGTGTGACCAGCCGTGGGCTCCCCATCTGGAGCTACCACATATTGGCTCTTTGTGGCTGTCTACTGGGCGTGGGGGGGTGGGAGGCCAGGCCGTGTCCCAGGACTGGCTTCCTGAAGCTCTGAGCTGGGGGCAGATGAAAAGCCCAAGGCTCCTGGGGCCGACAACCTATCAGCTCCTCCCCCTGAGGTTCTGGACTTCCCAGTCTTCGGCAGAAAGGCTGCAGAGCGGGCCACCTGGCCAGGCCCGCCGACCCTCACACAGGGCTCAGGCTCAGTAGGGCGGGCAGCTGGGCTGGGAAGCAGGAGTCCTGGGTGCCCAACCTGGGCAGCACGGTCAGGCACTCAATGGGAGAATGCGGCCCCTTGGCAGAGCCACCCCACCCGGCTCTGCCAGAGCCTGCGACGCCCACTCCCCAGGAGAAGCACACCTCAGGCTCATGTTGGGTGCAGCCGGCTGTCCCCACTGCAGAAGCCAGCTCAGCAGGATGAGGTCACTGGGGTCACCGGGACTCAGGCAGAGAGATGAAGGCCCTCCACTGGGGTGGCACCGGCTGGGCCAGGGCGGGGCGAGCTGCACGCCTCCCCTCAGCCTGTAGCCACGCCTGCTGGAGGCCTCCCTGCAGCCTGTGGGGGAGGTGTTCTCTGAGAGAAGGTCCCCCTCTGAGCAAGGCCAACCTCCGCCCCCCCCCCCCCCCCCAGCTGAGCCCAGCAGGCAGGGCAAGTGGGAATTAGCACTCCCACTGGGGGTGGTGCAGGTCAGCAGAGGGCTTTGCCATGCGGAGTGGCGCCTGCCGAACCCAGGTGGGGGGTGCCCCTGTTCCAAGGTCACAGTTCAAGGGCCACCTGAGAGTCTGCCGAGTTTCTCCAGGAAAAGAGCAGGGCTCAGGGCGCTGTCCACAGACCAGCGGTCCTTTCTGCCAGAGCGGAGCCTGGCGGGGTGGCGCCACCTCATGGAGGGCCCTGGTGCAGCCCGGGAGGGCTGTGAAAGGAGGGCCCGCCCGGGACTGGCACCTGAAGGCCTGAGGGATGCCGGCCCGACAGGCCCTCAGCAGCCGGCCCCCGGGCCCTCTGGAGCCGCATCCCCCAGCTCCTCAGGGCGCCCCGATGCCGCCTCCTCCCTCCACCGACCGCTCCGGGCTGAGGCTCCGGGGCTCCCCTCTCCCGGGCAGAGTCCCAGGAGTCACTGCTCCGGCCCTGGGGCTCCGGTGTGGGTTCTGGGGCTGACACCCCACACTCCTAGGGGGGACCCTGGCAGCGGAGGACCCTCCAGCTCCTCAGCCACCGCACTGGGTGCAGGGGGGCCCTCCACGCCCACCCTCCCGGGCTCCGGCCGCTTCGCCTGTGAGTCCTGGGACACCATCTCCCCTCACTCACTTGGCCGTGAACTCGGCTTAGCGTGGAGAGGGCGTGTGGCCCCCCCTGCTCCGCAGCCACCCTGGTCCTCCGGGCTGTGCTCCCCCTGCAGCCGATTCCCACTCAGGACGGACCGTCGGCTCAACAATAACCATTAAACCTGGAGACTCGGCAAACTTCCACGAACGAGAGCCTCCGATCACGTTTCTAACTCTAGTCTTCCTGGGAAGGTAGCGTTTTCATCAGTTTACAGATGGAGAACCAAGGCCATGCAGGCGGCCCAGTGACAGCCACAACTCAGACCGTCTCACTCCAAAGCTCTCCGCTCCTCCAGCTCCTCTGCGATGGATTGGGCTCCGCCTGAAGCCAGATGACCCTGCCGGGCTTGTACCTTCTCGGTGGAAGCAATCCCTGCCTGCGAGGATCTTCCCGCACCGGAGCCAGTTTAGGCAATAACCCCATCTCACTCCCCTCCAATCAGTACTCAGGTCCCCGAGTCACACACCGTCTGAATCCCGGTGCCGGACGGTGCGCTTCCAGAGGAAGGCGGGACGCTGAGCAAGGAAATGAGAGATGGTGATTTCTGCTGCAGTGACCTCTCCCTCCCCCAAGCTCTCCCTGGGACTGCCCCAGGGCACACGGCCACTGTCAGCTAACGAACAAATGAGAAACTAATTGTTGGCTAAAAAGCCAGTGTCTGAGCTGAAAGATCTGCAGCGAGCTGTTTGACACTGGGATTAGATATTACTGGAGAGTATGGCATTTCCACTCCTTCGCTCAGGGGGTATTTCTTGAGCCTCACCTAGGCCAGGCATTCTGGAAGGATATAAGGGTTTACTACAGCCAGGATTCACACATGGTCTCTACTTGGAAGGAATTTAGGGTCTAGAATAAATAGCAACATGACAGAAAGCAGTGACTGCTGCCAGACAGCCCAGCAAGTGCTGTGAATTGCAAGTTAGACAACAAGTAAGTTCTTCACCCCTTCAGCTGGCCTCCTTGGACATGGTCTTTTCATGCGCTCATTGGCAATCTGTCTCTTCACACTTTCCCTCAGGAGTTAATCACAAATGTATCTGTTCTGATGTGTCTCCCGGATTCCGTCTTCCTCCCAGACACCATCTCTATATAAACACCAGCCTGCACTGTGAACCAGGTCTCAGGAACTGAACTTGGAGTTCTGACTTCCTGAAGATGGAGGAAAAGAAACGTGTGCCGGCGAGAAGGCAGCGGCCACAGCATCCGACAAGCGAGAGTGACAGACACCGGTGAGGGGTCAGCAAAGGCTTCTGAGCTTTGTACCACTTCCATCCATTTTCCAAGTTTTAACATAAACATGAAAAATATAATCGTGACTTTCCCTTCCTGTGGGAATTTAGATCCTCACTTCAAAGAATCTTCTCTGAAACCCTTTCCTGGAGAACAGGAGGACGCGATGGCAGTGCACAAAGCGTTTAGGACCGCTCAGCACACTAGTACTTGGTAAGACCAGACTTAGGGACAAGGGTGGGTCCTGGCCGCGTGGCTTAGTTGGTTGGAATGTTACCTTGCACATCAAAAAGGTTGTGGGTTCGATTCCTGGTCAGGGCACATGCCTAGGTGTAGGTTTGATCCCCATTCAGGGCGCATGGGCGAGGCAACGGATTGATGTTTGCTCTCTCTCTAGAAATCAATAAAAGCATATCATTCGGTGAGGATTTAAAAAAAAGGGGGTGGGAGGGCAGAGACTAGTTGGATTACCTTTGAGGAAGCTTCCCTCTCTCCAGAGTATGTCCTTTCTTTCCTATTATCGACACAGTAATAAAATGTAGAGGAAACGTTAACACTCAATTGGAGTTACGGAATTAAGGATGTGAAGACAACTAGGGCAGGAATAACTTGGGATAGCCTGAGTGCGTTCTCTCTTCAATACCTGTATTAGAACCCTCATGAAAAGGGGAATTATATGAGCTTGGCAAACTGGCTAATTGCCCAAGAAACGGACGACCCAAGTCTCTGAATCTGTTAGATGGGCCACGTGACCGAGTTCTGTCCACAGGAACACGCGAGGGACATGCCTGATCCAGGCCTGACACAGACATGTTCCATGTCTCTCCCCCTCCCTTCTGGACTCCTTGAACAGACAGCGGACGGAGAGCCAGGGGCCTCCCAAGGTGGAAGGAGCCTCGGAGTAGCCGTGGAGGCTGCTCACTGAACCGCACGAGAGAAATAACCTTGGAAGCTGCCCGCTCGGTCCGTTTCCAAGCATTGGTAACCGTGTCTGACCAAGAGTAAAAGCTCCATAAATTTAGCTCCCATTATCACTAGGGAACAGAATTTACTTCAAACGTACCTTCTTTTTCTTGGGCAAAGCAGAGTACTAGGGGGTTGGGTTGGTCGGGGAAGAGCACTCAGATACATTTACCAGTTTAAAAATGAGTAGTACATTGGTGTATTTAATCTAAACATTGTAACAGCGATTCAAAGAGGAAAAACAATTCATTTGGATCCCAAGCATTAAGTGTTATGACGAGTCTCATAAAACAGAGTGCTTACCCACTCAAATCCAATACAAAGTGAAACATAAAGGGAACTAGGTTCTCTTTTCTCCCCTTGACAATGAGCATTTGAGGACACTCTAAAACAGTTCTGACAATCCACATCATTTCTGTGGTTTCAAATTAATACAAAATTGTACAAAGAATACTCTGTGCTGTTACAGTATTTGTGATACAGTTTAATAGTCATAATCATCTTTTATCAATTTTAAATAGATTTTAAAAGAATGTCTTAGCAAACCATGTTTCTCTAATATATTTATGTTACAATACACAACATTTATGAAAATATTAGTTAAATCTTTTGCAGAGGAAGTGGGAAAAAGTGAGGGAAAAATAATACTTCAAAACTAATCTTCAGTGTTAGGCCTAAATATTTGGCAATTATTCCTGATTATAGAAAATTACAGATTTGTGACATTGAAACGTCAAAAGTGCAGTGCATCCAGCCAAAATGAATGACAGTTCCACTAGAGACTTGATTTTGCAAAAATTAATACAGCATAACCAATGCCACCCATATTTCAAACTGAACCAATTTTGTCTTCGTGATTTTTGACATAGTTTCTGGGTTGTGTTAGAAATTAGAAAATTCTGGCTGAAGATCTTGTTACTTTCCTGTAAATCATATGAAAAACTTCATATATTATTACTAATGGTTATTATCTTTAAATGTTGAAGAACCTCCATGGTAATATTTTCATAAGAGGGATACTTTACATTTCATTTTCTTCAGAATACATTGAACAACGAAAAAGTGCATCAACTTAATTTAAAGATCAGTAGTGTCAAATATATTATTTGGGCATCTAATTTCCTTTCTAATTACCATAGTTTATCAGCTATTGTTGTTAACCTGTGCCTAATTTATAAATTAAACTTCATCATAGTTTTGTACGTATAGAAAAAATATAACATATATACATATATGTGGTTTGGAAATATCTACAGTTTTATGCACCCACGGGGGGTCTTGGAATGTATTCCCATGAATAAGGGGGAAATACTACATATTCCGGTTCATATATTTTTATACTATTAAATAGCAGTTTTGAATAAAAACCATCAAAATCTCTAAATAATCTCAGATCTGGATTAAATCATGATAGGATCAATTATTTTTTTTAATTCAAATTTATTTATTCATCAGTAAAATGTATTATTTAACAAGGTCCCCAGAGAATAAGCTTCCTGTGTGTAAGAAGTGGTGACCTAATTACGCTGCTTTAATTAGACTATTGACAAAGCTGCTAATATGCAGGACAGTAGAGTTTCCCACACTGATGCGTGAACAAATCACCCCTAAGCCAGAGATACCCACTCCTGAAACAAGGAACCATCTCCACATTAGCATTTCGCTGTCATGGTGCTGCCTTGGTATTTTAAGCACAATGGATTTTTCTTAAAGATTATGCTAGATTAAGGCAAAAAGACATCACCTAATCCCCTCCATAATTTATTGTCTCTCTCTTAAAAATGGTTATTGAGGCGATACAGATGATAACTCTGCTGCCTACACAGACGCACGCTGTCCCTTAGATCCCCAGCAGGAGTTCTGGCATGAGGCTAAGACCGCGATGCTCACAGCTTCTTGCCTTGACTCACCACTGGGGTCATTTCTCAGCAGCACCACATGCTGATTTCCAATGATACTGTCTACCTGCTAGTCTCTTGCTGGATAGAGCATTTTTCTTATTAAAAATACTTAATAACCTACTCAGTCTTTGTAAACTCTCCAAGGAGTGACTTTCCCTCTTGGCGAGCACTCCCTGCATGGCTGCTGCACTTTTCTTCCATCATCTTCTTCACGTAACTGAGTGGTCCCGTCCCTTCGAAGGAGGAAGGGTTTTTGAAGGAGCCTCCAATCCGATCCCATAATGTGAAGTACTGTCCATAGTTGTAGTCGAAGAACATGTGGTGATCCGTATGATGAGCTGAGCCATTAATAAACGGCCTTAAGATTTGGGGGACACGAAAGTCACCATCATGAATGGAAATGGTCCAGATATTGACCAGGATGTACAGACCCAAGTAAACCACCTTGTGCAGTGGGAAGATGAAAGGGTATATGTGGTAAGGCAGACTTTGAAGGAAGCCATCCACGGGGTGAAAAGCATGACTTGCAAACGGAGTAGGGATCTTCCAGATGTGATGAGGTTTATGGATGTGCTGCGGGAGAAAAGAACACCATCAGCACTCACCCTTCACGAGGTCAGCACTCAGCTTAGCTTGTCATACTCATGCTGTGGAGAAGACAACTAAAAAACCCCTTCGAAATTAGCAGAATCACTTTATAAGATGCCTTCCTTCTTTACCCTCCCGTGAAATTTTAGCACCAACACTCCAGACTCATAAAAAATACAACAAAATATACCTGGTATTTTCATCATTATGGTTACTTAGGTATTTACAGTAATTAGAGGAAATTCTTGGAAAGAGAGAACTAATTTATAATTGCAAACTGTTTTTTTGTGTGTTTTTTTACCACCTCAGCTTGCCCTGCACCCCACTACAGGGCACTCCTCATGCCTCCCCCAGATCCAGGGACCCTCATCATGGCTGCTCTCCAGATGCCCAGCCATATTCCAGCTGTCAGTCTTTAGTATCTAAGTATCATCTGAGAAGTTTGATAAAAGTGATGTCTGAGTTCTAGTTCCAAGACTGCACTGGATTAAGTGTAGAGTGGGAATCAGATATCGATTTTTAAAAAGGACCAGGTAGTCTGGGGACCCTCTTTGAAAACACTGCTAGAATGCCACACTTGCTGTAGGATTTTAGCTAGAATGAGGTATGTGGCAAATCACAACTCAGTCGATAAAATCCCATGTTCTTCACTCTGTATCAGTGGTCAATCTAGATCTGTATCAGTAGAATCTATAGTTCTGTTCACCTGGGCAATAAAATTCAGTGAGAACATCAGTTGGGAACCTGGTAACTCCATCCTCCCTACTAATCCTGATCCCCGCGAGCCTAGCCTGAAGGGCGCCAGTCTGGACTAAAGGCATCAGTGAGGCGGACCCAGGATCAAGAAACGCAAATTAGTCTTGAAGTTTTACACAAGGATCCTGAGTGGTGGGATTCAATGACTGAAACAACACATCAGGTCAGGCATAGGATTATTTTTTTAAAAATATATTTATTGATTGATTTCAGAGAGGAAGGGAGAGGGAGAGAGAGGTAGAAACATCAATGATGAGAGAGAATCATTGACCGGCTGCCTCCTGCATGCCGTCGACTGGGATCAAGCCTGAAACTCCGGCATGTGCCCTTGACTGGAATCTAACCCGGGACCCTTCAGTCCACAGGCCGATGCTCTATGCACTGAGATAAACTGGTTAGACAGGATTTTTTTTTTTTTTTTAATAAGCCACATCAGATTACTGAACTCAGGCATATTTCTATGTGGTCATTCTACCCTTTAACAAGATTTCTTTTTAAAAAAATTATATTTATTGATTTCAGAGAGGAAGGGAGGAGAGAGAGAGTTAGAAACATCAATAATGAGAGAGACTCATTGATCAGCTGCCTCCTGCACGCCCCTTACTAGGGATTGAGCCTGCAATCCGGGGATGTGCCCTTGACTGGAATCGAACCCGGGACCCTTCAGTCTGCAGGCCGATGCTCTATCCACTGAGCCAAACCGGTTAGGGCGATTTCTGTTTTTTAAAATTAAATTTATTGGAGTGACATTGGTTAATAGGGCCATTTAGGTTTCAAGCATACAGTTC
Organism: Cnephaeus nilssonii; assembly: GCF_951640355.1. NCBI lineage: Eukaryota > Metazoa > Chordata > Mammalia > Chiroptera > Vespertilionidae > Cnephaeus > Cnephaeus nilssonii. The sequence continues at coordinate 2,483,441 of NC_137093.1, forward strand.
TATCACACGTGCTCTGTATATAGCATGGTGTGCCCACCACCCAGTCACAGCATCTTCTGTCATCAAGCATTTGTCCCCCAATTACCCTTTACTACCTGCCCTCCCTCTTGCCTCTGGTAACCACCATCCTGTTGTCTGCGTCTATGAGATTCAGTTTGACATATATTTATATATACTATTGTTTTCTTTCCCTAAAAATGATCTACCTTGTATACAAGTCTGTGATGAAGGCCTCTGTGGATCCAGTAGATCAGCATGTCAGTGAAAAAGAGGAAGGACAGTATACTAACGATGAGGTGAAACAAGCCTAGAAGAGAGAACAGTGCACAGTGGAATCAACAGTCAGCTTCTAGGATTAGCATTTATTTTTTACATGTCTAAATGCAAAGTATGAACCTAGACTCAAATATTACAAACTATCTGTTTTGGCCAATTAAACACGTTATAAATTCATCTCCTTTGACTCTCTAGAATCTGCTCATTTCCTCCTTTTCTTCATGTAAAAACTTGGAGATGCCCCACCTAAAATCTTTCTTAATTATACTATTACGCTATTTATGAGACAGAAAAAAAGATATTCCTGAAGCATCGGTATTATTTTAATCTCTGAGAATAATTCTATTTAATAATCTTCCTTCATAAACATGTCTTTATACATGATCTCCCTGGTTAGAATTTTATTTTTCACTAAATACTTCAAACGGAGCATTTACTCCATAACCCAGCCCTTTCTGACTTTTCTGACCTCACCTCTTCCTGACTAACCGGCTGGGTCACTCAATGTCCTCCCAGCATCTCGGAAGTCTTACCGCTGTCCCGCTGCTCATGCTTTCCCGTGTGTGCAGAATGCCCTTCCTCCGCTGATTTCCCCTCGCAATCCCGTCACTTCCCACAGCCTCGTCACGCCCCCCCGGGTGTGTGACCTCCGCTCCCTGCCTTCGCAGGCCCGTCCTGACTCAGAACCCAGGCTGGGGCTGACCCACCCTTCCTGTGGAGAAACCTGGGCGAGTCACTAAAATGCTCTGCAAACTCCATTTCCTCACCTATGAAGCAGCAAATAACAGAACCTACCTCACACAACTTATGTAGAATAAAATGAATTAAGACACGTGAAAGTTTAAAACTGTAGCTGGTACTTATTAACCCTTTGCACTCGCTTGCTTTTTTCTCGATTCCTTTATTCTAATGCTAACCGTGTCGAGCCACACTCAACATCCGAGTGCAAAAGGTTAACACTCAATAAAGGTTAACTATTATTCTTACTGTTTAATACTAGACACTAGAAATGTCTCCTGATGGAATAATTTCAGAATTTCACAAAAAATGAGCTTAGTCACAGTAGGACTGTTGATAATAGACAAAAAGAAACACTCTAAAGGTCTAAAAATCAGAGTTCATGTAAATAAACTATGGATATCTACAGAATGAGACACTATAACTAACACTACATAATGCTAATATTTACAGGCATAACAATATGGGCAGAGATGTTGTTAACAGCAAAAAAATTGACTCCAAAGCAGTATGCATAGTGAAGTTTCATTTTTATCCTATCTAATAAGAGAACAATATGCAAATTAACCACCACTCCACTACACCCACAAGCCACGCCCACCAACCAATCAGGAGCAAGTATGCAAATTAACCCAACCAAGATGGCTGTGGCCACGGAACGAGAAGGAGGCTTGGGTTTTACCAGTAATGGAGGCACATCTTGGCCGGCCTAGGCCTCCACTCAAGGCTACAAAGTTTCAATTATAGAAGATAAATAAATTCCAGATACCAGGGCCTCCACTTGGGTCGCCGGGGGGCGTGGCTGGCCTGCAAACCACCACAGGCCCCTCTCCCAGGCCACCCCACGCCCCAAGGGAACCCCACCCTGATCCGGGACACCCTTCAGGGCAAACCAGCTGGCCCACACCCATGCACCAGGCCTCTATCCTATCCTATCTAATAAAAGAGTAATATGCAGATTGACCATCACTCCAACACACAAGATGGCTGCCCCCATGTGGACACAAGATGGCCACCATAAGATGGCCAGCAGGGGAGGGCAGTTGGGAGGGACCACGCCTACAAGGGAGGGCAGTTGGGGGCGATCAAGCAAGCCTGCAGGGGAGGGCAGTTAGGGGGGACCAGGCCTGCAGGGGAGGGCAGTTGGAGGCGATCAACCCTGCAGGGGAGGGCAGTTAGGGGTGACCAGGCCTGCAGGGGAGGGCAGTTAGGGGCAAACAAGTTGGCAGGGGAGCAGTTAGGCATCAATCAGGCTGGCAGGGGAGTGGTTAGGGGGTGATCAGGTTGGCAGGCAGAAGTGGTTAGGGGCAATCAGGAAGGCAGGCAGGTGAGCAGTTGGGAGCCAGCAGTCCTGGATTGTGAGAGGGATGTCCGGCTGCCCGTTTAGGCCCGATCCTCGTAGGATCGGGCCTAAACGGGCAGCCGGACATCCCTCGAGGGGTCCCAGATTGGAGAGGGTGCAGGCTGGGCTGAGGGACATCCGCGCCCCCCCCCACATGCACGAATTTCGTGCACTGGGCCTCTAGTAATGTAAATAATGAAGTATACAAGGCATTGAGGGTATATGTCAGAAGATTTACAGTTTCTAGTAGAAAATAATTGATTTTTAAAAATCTGTATTTTCTGATTTTCTGTAATTGTCATGTATTATCTGAGTTATTTTTTTTAGAAGTTTGAATTCAACACAGGGAAGCAAATGCAAAGGCTTATATATCTGATCATGCCAATCTTTCCCCAGGCACAATTTCATCTAAAACAAAGATTTAAAAATGACAGATAAACTTAAATAAATGCACATTTGGCAAGACATAAATGCATAAAATAAAATAATATTAACAAATATTAAAAACAACTGAGCAACTTCTAATTATTTTATATTTTTATTGATTTCAGAGAGGAAGGGAGAGGGAGAGATAGAAGTATCAATGATGAGAGAGAATCATTGATTGGCTGCCTCCTGCACATCCCCTGCTGGGGATCAAGCCCACAACCCGGGCATGTGCCCTTGACCAGAATTGATCCTGGACCCTTCAGTTCACAGGCTGATGCTCTATCCACTGAGCCAAACTGGCCACGGCTTTCTAATTATTTTAAAAGAAGGAAGAGACAGATTAGATTCTTTAGAAACACCAGCTTGGGCTGACCTGGTTATTCACTTACCACTTGGAAAGCCTCCTATGTCATCATATAACTTGCTGTAACCTCGCAGCTCCAGCAGGAACAGCAAGACAGTGGGAATGCTCATCCACGGCAATGCCTGGACCGTGAACGTGATCTCTCGATAGACTTGGTTCTGAAATGACATTTCCAACACTTAAAAACCACTGCTCGTTAAGCAACACTAGCAGAGTTGTTTGGGGTTGGATTTTTTGAATCTCTTGTATTTTTTTTTTTATAAAATATGTTTTTACTGATTTTTTGAGAGAGAAAGGGAGAGGGATAGAGAAATAGAAACATCAATGAGAGAAACATCATCGATTGGCTACCTCTTGTATGCTCCCTACTGGGGATTGAGCCCAACTGGAGCATGTGCCCTGATGGGGAATCGAACCATGACCTCTTGGTTCCTAGGTAGACGCTCAATTACTGAGCAACACCGGCCGGCCTAGAATCTCTTTTATATGAACAAGCTAATTCCCAAAATGTTTCTATTAAAATGTTAATATGTGGGGATGGGTGTGTAAGAAAGAAATTCCTTTTGTACTGAGCAAAAACAATAAATATTTTAAATTCTCAAGCTTATTCTCCTTCCACCAAAATCTGTATTCTAAATTTTATTTTACTGAATAATTATTTCTTTCATAATTAACTTCCATCCATAATCCTCTTTTTCCACAGTTTTTGGAGACTTGTATTTGAGATTTGTATTTGACAAATACAAATAACTGAAACAAAAATGATTATAAATTAATCTAAAATTACTGTGTTTGGATCCTCTAACTAAAGGAAAATATACATAGCAAAATTTACTTCAGTTGTGAGTCAAATATAAAAATAACTACACAAATATGTGCATTTATCTACCATTATTAGCAGAAAAATTCTTTTTTAAAAAAAATATTTTTATTGACTTCAGAGAGGAAGGGAGAGGGAGAGAGACATAAAAACATCAATGAGAGAAATCACTGACTGGCTGCCTCCTGCACACTCCCTTCTGGGGATCGATCCTGCAACCCCTGCATGTGCCCTTGACTAGAATCAAACCCAGGACCCTCAGTCTACAAGCCGATGTGCTATCCAGTGAGCCAAACCAGCTAGGACTAAAGGCATTCTTTGTAACTGAAGTCACAAAGTACGAGGCTTTCAGTTAACAAAAGAAGTGGGACTCATTGTCTGTTTAAATTAAGGAAGGAGAGGTGGGCTCAGCCCTACCAAAAGCATATAACCCATCTCGGCTGGTTTCAAAAACTTTACTTAATGCTTATAACCAATTTAATCTGAATAGCTTACAAGTTCATCGTATTGTGTTTTCTTTTTAGGGTAACAGTAGTTAAAATGTTAAGAAAATCACTTACCTTTAAAAATTGTGGATGTTTCATTAAAGAATGATCAAAGATAAAATAATAGCTGAGTGTTGCAAAGACAAAATAAAGGATATAAGCCCCAAGATTTGTTACAATCAGGAGACTGATAGTCTGTCGAAAGAAGCTGTCCTCTGGCCATGAGGCTGGATAGACGTACGGTGTGAAAACATAGCGATCTGCAGCGCTGAGGACGAGATCCATCTCAGCACCTGAAGGAGAAACATGCACAACAGTTACACGCTGACATTTCTCAAAGCAACGTTCTTCAGACAAGACCCGAAGTTCCTGCTTTAATAAGCATGTGGAAGTCTGCTCCTACCGGAACCCCTGGAATGCCATCTTTAGAGCTAGAAGGGATCTTAAGTACCATGTCTAGACCAATCTCTTCCTATTGTAGAAGGGGGCACCAAAGCTGTTAGAGAGCCGAGACTCAGTAAGTTTTTCTCTAAGGTTTAGCATGCCCATGGATAAATGTAGATCCAATTCCTTTTCAGTGTTCTTTCCTACTATGCCTGAGGGCAACACGGCAAGTAGTGAAGATGTGGAATGTAAGGTACTAGGTACCCAGGCAAATGGTTTCCTCTTTAAGCTACAAGTTTTAGCAGCCGCTCCCTCCTAAAAAACACACACAACACAAAATCAACCAACCAACAAAACCCTCCTATTGCAGAGGTTTTTGCTTCAGTGCTGAAACTTAATTACCTAAAAGGTATCTATGTTGCCACCACAAGCACAGAAGTCAGGCACTATCTGTTCTTATGACACAAGAAAAGGCCGCTCTCATCGACAGAACAAGGTAGATATATTCTTAACGTTAAGAATTAGAACACATTTATTCCCCCCACCACTAAGCAATGCTCTAGATTACGGGCTAGGAAACTGGGCCCCCGAGTCAAACCCGGAGCCGGTTCCTGTGAACAACAACAAGAAGCCACCACCCATCCCAGGCCTGCACCACACTACTGCCCGTGTCCACCAAATGGTCCTTATCTGCTACATATCGGACCATATAAATAAATATCAATTTATGAAAAAAATTAGAACCCTTTACAATATTTATATAATTACTTATTTACAGCCTATTACCCCTACTAGATTCCCCATTGATTCCACACAAGCATGCAGACTTTTTAAAAATCATGCAACATGTAGTTTAAAATAATCACTATAAAGGGAGATAGAGAGAGGTGTCGCTTCCATACGTATCTCTGTACAGCACGGTCCTCACCTCACTTCCAGCCCTCTGGGTAACCATCCTTAATAGTTCCTATAAATCCTTACAATATTTTTAAATGTAAGATCCAACTACAAATTTTTATTTCCCTTCTTTATAAAAGTGACACATTAGATACACTGACACATTCTTTTCTCGTACAATGTATTTTGGAGATCTTTCCATTATAATATAAAGAATATCCTCCTTTTTGTTTTTAATAAAGTAGCTTTATTAAGATACAATTTACAGGGAATGATTCAAAAGTTTTTAGCATATTCTTACAGTTGTGCAATCATCACTATCCAATTTCAGAACCCTTTCATCACCTCCACAAGAAACTGCATTCTCCATACTGTTGAGCGTCTTAGCCATGTACATTGTTTGCCATCCAATTTAAGGAGTTTTGGGCCATAACTTCTTAAAACAACCATTTTACTAGTTTTCTCTCTTCTCTTTTGGGACTCCTATTACGTGTATGGTGGTATCCTTGATGGCATCCTCCAAGTCTCAAGACTGTGAATTTTTCTTCATTCTTACTTTCTGTTCCTCAGATTGGATAAATCTCAATTGCCCTATCTTCAAATTCTTTCTTTGTTCTCTTTGCTCAAATATGATGTTAAGTCTGATGGTTCATTTGAAACTCAAGTTATATTTTCAATTCTTGAATTTTTATTTGGTTATTTTCTTTAAAAAAATAAATCCTATCACTTTATTGATAGTCTCTATTTGCTGGGATATTGTTCTCATACTTTGTTATTTAGATGGTATTCTTTAAACATATCTGTAGTAGCCAATTTTAAAGTCTTTTCCCAGGAAATCTGGGCTTTCTTAGAGATTGTTTCAATTGACTGCTTTTTTGTGCACGTACAGGCCATACTTACCTGTTCCTCTGTGTGTCTCCTAAGGAACATGTTAAATCACATACCGTGGCAGCTGGGGAAACCAGATTCCCATGGGCCTTCCTCAGGGCTCCCTGCTGCTGCTGTTAGTGACTTCTCCAGGCTGCATTCTTTGTTGTGTGCAGCTAGTGAAGTCTTGATCACGAATGAGTGGACAGACTTTCCTAAACGCCTTAAGCCACCAGCCTTTGTGAGGTGCTGTGTGGGGCCAGGCTTTCAGTGTCCCGTGGGCAGTTTTATCTCCGACGTAGCCTGCACTTCCTGCTTGCACAGACCTGCAAGGCCAGCCAGCAGTGAGAGATCAGGGCCTTCTCCCACCTTCCTTGGGTGCACAAGCCTTCCCGTGGAAATCACTCTAGATCCAACACAATGTCAGAGCTTTGCAGACTGTTACGGGCATCCCTCAGTGCTTCCTTGTGTGTTTTGCTCTGGCTCTTGTTAGTGCCAACAGTCAAAACTGTCTCCTAAAACCACGAGGTGAAGCGATCACCACTTGACAAAAACCTCGAGAACACAGTTTTTCAGAGAACTGCTGGAGGTCACATAGTGAAACTCTCTGGGTTGGGGCTTTGGGGGACTGCAAACCTGTCCTGTCCCTTCCAGGGCTGCTAGGCTCAGTGCTGCACGATTCCCACAGCTTCAGGCTCATTTTCAAGGCTCCCACGGAGCTGGGGAAAGGGGCTAGAAATGAGGAAAGCTAAAATGCCACCAAGCTTCCTGTTCTTTCTGTGTCTCAGTCTTTTTTCTAGAATAAACCTTCCTAGAATTATTGTAAATCTTTAATTCCTAGAGTTCTACAAAAATTGATCTTGGCAACTTCTGTATTTTGTTGCTTTTATAAAAAAGCAGACTTTCAGAGGAGGGTCTTACTCTGCTATTCTGGAAGTCACCATCTCCTTTTTTATAGCACAAGGCTACCATTTTTTTCCCCCATGGAACATTTGGTTTCAGATGTATTTTGCAATTCAGAACTTCTAGATTTTTCCAAGGTAAAAACATCTTCCTACCAGTAAACACAAATATTTGTTTAGAAAAATGTATGAATATTCACATTAAGTCGATGTACACTGCAAACAGTATAATAATTTATATAGTAATTATATGTAGTAATAAACAAATATAGAATTGTATAGACTAAAACAGTTCTTTATTACTTCTATTTTTAAAAGAAAATATTCTGTAAACTTTCAAATACATTCCAAAGTTAAATAGCTGCATTTATGTGTGTCTGTATATGTAATACATTTTCATTAAATCTGGTAGTTGGAGGATATTGTGGAGAAGGGCCCATGAGGTTGGAATTAGACATTGATGACGGGCCAGGATCAGGATTCTCAAGTGATAAAGCAACGCTATTCAAGATGGCCTCTTGAAGATTTCTACCAAGGCCATCGGTCTTACCACATGTTTCTGCCCCCAATGCTGGTTAACTGCCACCATAATGCCTTCAGTAACTTTTCCATTTGTAGTCACAATGTAGCCATCATCGCAGTCAGGACTGTCTTCATGCTTGCTTAACCACCTTTCAGTAGTTTCCCCACCGTCCAAGAATGCATAACAGAAGCACTGCGATCCATGTCCAGCATTTCTTCCCTGTCAGATTCTGCTGACTTCTTATGGTTCTGGCTGTTAAATATCTGGTGTACGTAATGGAGTCAGGTGTCATCTTCTCATTGGGGATACAAAATGGTGCAAAATCTTTATTTGCAGGTTCATTTTCAAACCTTACTGTCACCTTACTAATGCAGATTTATCAACATCAACATCATTTTAAGCATTAGCAATCTGGAAAACAAGATCTTTACGACTGACTTTTTTTTGATATGCTAGAATTTTCCTTTTTATTAAATTTATTGGGGTGGCACTGGTTAACAAAATTATACAGGTTTCAGGTGCACAATTCCACAGCACATCATCTGTATACTGTGTGTTCACCACTGCCAGTAAAATTTCCATCCATCACCATTTATCTCCTCTATACCATCCTCCCCTCCGGGGGGGCCCCTTCCCCTATAATCACCACTGTTGTCTATGTCCATGGGTTCTTTTATTCTCTTTTGCTCAGTCCCTCCATGCACCCCCCTCAGCCCACTTCCCCCAATAGCTATCAGCCTACTCTCTATGAGTCTGTTTGTTCATTAGATTCATATGGTATTTGTCTTTCTCTAATTGGTTTATTTCACTGAGCAAAATGCTCTCCAGGTCTATCTATCCTGTCACAAAGGGTAAAATTTCCTTCTTTTATTTATGGCCGAGTAGTATTCCATTGTGTAAATGTACCACAGACTGTTTTATCCAATTACCTACCAAAGGGCATTTGGACTGTGTCCAAATCTTGGCCATGCTGCAATGAACACAGGGGTGCATGTATTCTTTCAAATTAGTGTCTCAGGATTCTTTGGATAAATTCCCAGAGGTGGGATTGCTGGGTCATAGGAAGCTTTTCATTTTTAACTGAACTTATTGGGATAATGTTGGTCTGTAAAACCATGCAGGTTTCAAGTCACAACTCAATACAACATCACCTGCACACTGCACTGTGCGTCCATTCTCCCAGCCAGGCCCTGTCCATCCCCGTTTCCCCACCTTTGCCCACTTCTACCTAGCCCCCACCAGCCTTTCCCTCCAGTTATCGCCACTGTTATCGCGTCTGTGTGCTATGTACACGTGAGGGGTTTGTTTGTTTGTTTTTGCTAATTTGTAGGTCTCTTTTAACTACTGCAGGCACCACAAACACTTATTTTTCCCAGAGTGTAACATAAGGCGGTATAAAGGCTGTATTTCAGTCACAGAGGGTGGGAAGCAAATGGAAAAAATATTATTTTAACAAAAAGTTGAGGAGAATGCACTAAAGAGCTGTCTAGGATGTGTTACTGAATCAGCCCAAAGATTTTGGCATAAAGATGCCCAGGAATTTTGTGAGACTCATTCAAACACTTTAGGTGGTGGCTTTTTCTATCACTGCCAACTTTATCTTTGCGTGTCTGAAGCACTGGTGTTGCTCCTGCAGTCTGAAGTATTTTTTGGAATGTAAAACACATACAGAACTATTTCATCACCATTGCAAATTTACTCAGCATTCAGGTTTTCATCAGATATTATCTTAGCAAATTCATCAGGTAAATGTTTAGCTACTTTAGGGTCAGCAGAATATTTATCAGACTTTCAGATATTTTTCACAACACAGCTTCCTAAATTTCTGAATCTTTCCTTCTTAGTACTAATGTTAGTGTAGGTAGCTAGATATTATTAAAGAAAGGGAGCAAAGTGAATCAGACATTATTAAGCCTAATAAACCAGGGAGCTGAACAGGACAATAAGCTGGCTTGCTTCCCTAGGAAGTTACAGCTCCACACACTCCATAGGGAACTACGGGTCTGTGCCCACAGATCATTGGGAGGAATCCTATATAATTAGAGGTAATATGCAAATTGATCCTCATACCCTCGCACAAGATGGCCACCCCATGTGGTCAAAGATGACCGCCACAAGATGGCCTGCAGGGGAGGGTAGTTGTGGGCAATCAGGCCAGCAGGGGAGGGCAGTTGGGGGCGTCCAGGCCAGCAGGGGAGGGCAGTTGGGGGTGACCGGGCATGCAGAGGAGGAATGGCATTTGGGGGTGACCAGGCCTGCAGGGGAGGGCAGTTAGGGGCGACCAGGCTGGCAGGGACGGCAGTTGGGGGCGACCAGGTCGTCAGGGGAGGGCAGTTGGGAGTGATCGGGCTGGCAGGGGATGACAGCTGGGGGCAACTGGGCTGGCAGGGGAGCAGTTAGGCATCAATCAGGCTGGCAGGGGAGTGGTCAGGGGGTGATCAGGCTGGCAGGCAGGCGAGCAGTTTGGAGCCAGCAGTCCCAGATTATGAGAGGGATGTCCGACTGCCGGTTTAGGCCCAATCCCACAGTCGTACATCCCCTGAGGGGTCCCAGATTGGAGAGGGTGCAGGCTGGGCTGAGGGACACCTCCCAGTGCACGAATTTCGTGCACCGGGCCTCTAGTAGAACAATAAAGGAGATAGACGCACATGTACAGTAGAAGCAAAGGTGGTGAACTCAGCCTGGGAAATGATGGGATTGGTTAAGGGACACAGGACCCTGGAAGGTCTAGGAAGTGGATTGGCTAGAGGGCGGATGCAGTGCCAGCCAGGAAATATTGGAAATTGTTTGGTTAGTTTGAAGAAGTGCTTGATCCTTCCCAAGCCCAAGATAATATAACCAGCCTAACAAAGACAAAGGGCGGCTCCCTCTCTTCCGCCTTCTTTCCCAGAAACATGGGTTTGCCTCATTTGCTCACGCAAAATGTCTGGACACTGCCTTATTTCAGGGCCTGTTGAAGACAAGGCTGAACTTTTTTCAGAGCGTGACAGAGCTGGACCTGGGACAACACTTTGCATTTACTTCAGCTTCAATCAACTTTATCATTTATTCTCCCAGATGTGGGTCTCCTGGATGCTTCCCTTGTGACCCCATTCCACCTGCAACACTAACACTCATCTTCAGTAGCAGCTCTTCCTAATATATTCTAGTTTATGTCACGATCAACAAAGCAATCAGTGGCATTTATTTACTTCCTTATCAAATTTACTTAATGAAGACATGGTTAGGATCATCATTTTCTAACCCGTACAATGGTTCTTTACTTTTCATCCTTCTCAGTCCTCATTGCCAGTGTAAAACATCTGCAATCTATCTTCCTGTTTTTTTTTTAAATATACTTTTATTGATTTCAGAGAGGAAGGGAGAGGGAGAAAGAGATAGAAACATCAACAATGAGAGAGAATCATTGGTCAGCTGCCTCCTGAAGTCCCACAGTGGGGATGGAGCCTGCAATCCAGGCATGTACCCTGACCAGGAATCGAAACGTGACCTCCTGATTCATAGGTCGACGCTCAACCACTGAACCATGTCAGTCAGGCCTGTCTTTCTATTCTTTAATTCACTTATTCTTTAGTACAATGCTTCGTAGACATAACAGGCACAAGCTCTTATAATAGCTCCATGTTCTGTACTATTACTAATCACAGATGCTTCCATTCATTCTGTTATTCACAGGGTTACCTATAACTATATTTTATTTTCACATGTAATTAAACCCAAACTAACAAAACAGTACGAACAAAAAATAGAGGCAGGATCTGGTAGGTACACCAAGGTCAGCTAGAGTCAAGTTTTGCTATTAAATGACTTTGAACACCATTTTTTAAATTTTAATCATCACCTGAGGATATGTTTTTATTGAATATTTTAGAGAAACATTGATCAGTTGCCCCCCATATGTTCCCTAACCAGGGACTGAACCCACAATCTAGGTATGTGCTCTAAACTGGAATTGAACCCTCCACCATTTTGACATACAAGTTAATGCTACAACCAACTGGGCCACCCATCTAGGGCTGAATGTGAAATTCTAACAAAGGAACGTTTGGTTTTCAGGTCTTTCCAGACTTTGAAACTGTGGCTAAGGGACTGTGGGCCTAAGTTCCTTTGTGTGATTTCTCTGTTGTTTATTCAATCTACATATAGACACCTGGATAGAAACTAACCCTTTGCTATTACTAGGTGTACTAGTTAATAATAGCAGATTTTGTAATCAAAGAAAACACGATAATTTCAAGAGAAACATAAAAAATGCTTTATACAAAGTAATGTCCATCGCTAGCTACACATTTCCCCCATCTGTCAGGTAATTTGTGGATACCATCCCAATAGAACTTTTCTTGTTTTGAGGCAAACCATTCAGAGACCCAATTTTCCACTTCTTCGTATGTTTTGAAGTGCTGCTCAGAAAGTGTGTGTGCTATCGGAACAAGTGGTCATCTGAAGGAGCAAGTTCTGGTGAATACAGTGGGTGGGTTAATACTTCCCAGGAAAGATCTTTTAACGTGTCTTTAATTGGTTGTGAAGTGTGTGATGCACACTTTACATCATCATGAAGTAAAATTACTTTGCCGTCTTCTGGCCCATTCTGGTCATTTCACGATCAAAGCGTGGTTCAAATTGATTATTTGTTATCGGTAGTGATCAGTGTTAATGGTTTCACCTGGTTTGAGAAGCTCATAATACACCACACTTTCCGGATCCCACCAAATGCAGAGCATTGTCTTCTTTCCAAAACAATGTGGCCTTGCAGTCGATGTCGATGGTTGACCTGGATCAACCCATGATTTTGTGCATTTGGGATTCTCAAAATAAATCCACTTTTCATCGCCAGTCACAATTCAATGCAAAAAAGACTTTCTCTCATGCCACTGAAGCAACATTTTACTGATGACTTTTCGGTTTTCCATTTGTCTTTCGTTCAGTTGATGTGGCAACCATTTCCACCCTTTAAAATCTTTCCCATTGCTTGTAAACAATCAGAAATTGTTTGCTGAGCAATCCTATCTAATAAAGAGGGAATACGCTAATTGACCCTCATGCCATCACAAAGATGGCGGCACTCACAGCCAATAAGGAGAGAATATGCTAATCGACTGCCCTGCCCTCAAAGATGGCGGCGCCCACAGCCAATAAGGAGGGAATATGCTAATTTCCCTAACCTCAAAGATGGCAGCGCCCATAGCCAATAAAAAGGGAATATGCTAATTGACTTCCCTGCCCTCAAAAATGGTGGTGCCCACAGCCAATAAGAAGGGAATATGCTAATTGACTGCCCCGCCCTCAAAGATGGCCGCGCCCAGTCCCCTCAGCCCTGCCAGGGCTGCAGGCATGCGGCAAGGCCAGGCCCGCCCCCAGGTAGTCCCAGCTGCTCCACACGCCTGCTTCCAGAGTCCCCCAGTCCTCTCAGCCCCCCAGCCACCCAGGGACAGCCCGAGACGCAGGCAAGCCTCAGATGGCAGCTGCCCAGCCACCCAGGGCCGGCCCAAGGCCAGGCAAGCCTTAGATGGCGGCTGTGTGGCTGCCCAGCCGCCCAGGGCCACCCGAGGCTCAGGTAACCAGGGCCGGCCGAGGCTTGCACTGCCAGCAGTGGCAGCAGCAGAGGTGTGATGGGGCGTTGCCTCCTGCCTCTGAGGGCTCCCGGACTGTGAGAGGGGGCAGGCAGGGCTGAGGGACGCCCCCCACTCCAGTGCATGAATTTTCTAGTGTTCAATATTTCTGCAAGTTGTTTTTGAGTTTGACATGCATCTTCATCCAATAGTGCTTGTAATTGTTGGTCTTCAATCTTTTTTGGTTGACCTGGACATTCTTTGTCTTTCACATAGAAATCATCACTTTTAAAGTGTTTAAACCAGCGTTCACAAGTATCCTGAGATGGAGCATGTTCACCATAAGCTTCCCAAAGTATTCAACAGCACTTTTCTTCAAAATAATGAATTATAACTTCCTGCAAATGCTTTTTGTTGCATGAAATTCGACATTTTTAAGTGTAAAAATATATATGATGTTAACACCTTCAGCAAATATGACATATGAAGTTTTGAAGCTTGTTGTCAATACAAAATAGCATACATATCAAATTGCGTATATATCAACATATGTGTAACTCCATCTATTGAAAATAATCCACATTATTAACTGGTACACCTAGTACAAGCAATGCTACAATGACTAACCCTATATTGGTAAACTCCTACAAGCAGAAGAACTAGGTCAAAGAGTAACTGCATTGGTAGCTTTAGTAAATATTGTTAAATTGCTTCTCATAGGGGTTGTGCTACTTTGCAGGTCCATAGTAATGTAGGATAGTGCCTATTTCTCTACAACATTAACAACAGAGACTATCATCAAACATTTGGCTATTCATTAATCTCATAGCAAAGAAATGATATATTGCTGCATATTTATTTTATTTTTAAACTAGAGGCCCAGTGCATGATTTAATCATGCACCTGGTGCACCAGCGGGCTGGCTGTCCTCCGGTGCCCCAGGCCTTCCGAAAGCCTCCGGCGCTGCAGAGGCTTTCGAAAGGCCTTGCGCCGGAGCAGACAGCGGCCAGGTCCCCCGCTTTGGCCTTTGATCGCGGGGGAGCTGTCCGGCTGTCCGCCGGTGCCCCAGGCCTTCCGAAAGCCTCCGGCGCTGCAGAGGCTTTCGAAAGGCCTTGCGCCAGAGCAGACAGCCGGCCAGGTCCCCCGCTTTGGCCTTTGATCGCGGGGGAGCTGTCCGGCTGTCCGCCGGTGCCCCAGGCCTTCCGAAAGCCTCTGGCGCTGTGGAGGCTTTCGAAAGGCCTTGCGCCAGAGCAGACAGCCGGCCAGGTCCCCCGCTTTGGCCTTTGATCGCGGGGGAGCTGTCCGGCTGTCCGCCGGTGCCCCAGGCCTTCCGAAAGCCTCTGGCGCTGTGGAGGCTTTCGAAAGGCCTTGCGCCAGAGCAGACAGCCGGCCAGGTCCCCCGCTTTGGCCTTTGATCGCGGGGGAGCTGTCTGGCTGTCCGCTGGTGCCCCAGGCCTTCCGAAAGCCTCCGGCAGCCATGGTACAGACACTGAGCTCGCGGCGCCACTGGCGCCGCGAGCTCAGCGTCCTGCTGGCCCAATCAGCTACCCTGGCCACCCTGAGTCCCGCCCCCTGCGCCTCCTGCTGGCCCAATCGTGGGCGTAGCGGAGTGATGGTAATTTACATATTACCATTTTATTATGTAGGATTAATCTTTATTGTTGAGATTACAGATGTCCCTCTTCCCCCGACCCCATAGCTCCCCTCTATGAGTTCCCACCCCACCCCAGGACCTCACCACCCTATTGCCTGTGTCCATAGGAAATGCATACATGCATATAAGATCTTTGTCTAATCTCTTCCCGTACTCGCCACACCCTCTTCCTTCTGAGAATCGTCAGTCTGTTCCATTTCCATCCCTCTGATTCTATTCCATTCACCAGTTTATTTTGTTCATCAGATTTATTATTTGATTTTTAGATTCAATTGTTGATAGATATGTATTTGTTGTCACTTTGTTCATATTTTTTATCTTTACCTTTTTCTTCTTACTCTGCTTAAAGAATACCCTTCAGCATTTCATATAATACTGGTTTGGTGGTGATGAACTCCTTTAGGTTTTTCTTGTCTGTGAAGCTCTTTATCTGCCCTTCAATTCTGAATGATAACTTTGCTGGGTAGAGTAATCTTGGTTATAGGTTCTTGCTACTCATCACTTTGACTATTTCTTGCCACTCCCTTCTGACCTGCATAGTTTCTGTTGAGCAATCAGCTGACAATCGTATGGGCACTCCCTTGTAGGTAACTAACTGCTTTTCTCTTGCTGCTTTTAATATTCTCTCTTTGTCTTTTGCCCTTGGCATTTTAATTATGATGTGTCTTGGTGTGGTCCTCTTTGGATTCCTCTAGTTTGGGGTTCTCTGTGCTTCCTGGACTTGTAAGTCTATTTCTTTCACTAGGTAGGGGAAGTTTTCTGTCTTTATTTCTTCAAATAGGTTTTCAATATTTTGCTCTCTCTCTTATTTTTTAAAATATATTTTATTGATTTTTTACAGAGAGAAAGGGAGAGGGATAGAGAGTTAGAAACATTGTTGAGAGAGAAACATTGTTCAGCTGCCTCCTACACACTCCCTACTGGGTATGTGCCCACAACCAAGGTACATGCCCTTGATGGGAATTGAACCTGGGACCCTTGAGTCGGTAGGCGCATGCTCTATCCAATGAGCCAAACCGGTTAGGGCAGTTGTTCTGTATTTTAGTTGTAATTTTGATGTGGTTGTGGGAGGCAGCAAGTACAGGTGTTTATCTATGGCATAGGTCAGGCGTCCTCAAACTACGGCCCACGGGCCACATGCGGGTGTTTTTGCCGTTTTGTTTTTTTACTTCAAAATAAGATATGTGCAGTGTGCATAGGAATTTGTTCATAGTTTTTTTTAAACTATAGTCCGGCCCTCCAACGGTCTGAGGGACAGTGAACTGGCCCCCTGTTTAAAAAGTTTGAGTACCCCTGGCATAGGTAAACACAAGTGTTTACCTATGGCATAGATAAACACAAGTGTTTACCTATGGCATAGATAAACACAAGTGTTTACCTATGGCATAGATAAACACAAGTGTTTACCTATGGCATAGGTAAACACAAGTGTTTACCTATGGCATAGGTAAACACAAGTGTTTACCTATGGCATAAACACAAGTGTTTACCTATGGCATAGATAAACACAAGTGTTTACCTATGGCATAAACACCTGTACTTGGTTCTCCTTGCATATTTATTTTACATTTGTCTTATTATAAGTGAGGTTGAACATCATTTTATCTATTTAGAATCATTTGTATTTTTTTCTGTAAATCATGTGTTTTGTCCATTGCCCATTTTTCACACTGGGTTTTTAGTCTCTTAACATCACATTCTAAAAGCTCTTTATGTATTAGGGTGTAGCCCCTTGTTTGTGATATAAGTTGCACACATTTTTTCTCACTTTATCACTGAAAGAAAATTTTAATTAATTAATACCAAATGGCAGATATTGACATATATCCTTCATCATACATTATTCATTCAATTAATAATTAAGTACCAAACACTCCATTAGGTAATGAGCATACAAAGATTAAAATGAAATTAAACTTTTCATACATACTTCATTTTAGTTACACAAACCTGTCTACGTAAGTAAAAACAGGAAAACTAAATTGTCAATATTTTTACATATGCATTCAAAAAACCTAGTTTATTATATAACAGATTTTCGGCTTTAAAGGACACCCCTCTCCTGAATCAATCTGTTATATTGAGGTTTTACTAGATGGTAAACCAGCGCCTGGATGGGAGGGAAAAAGGCCTCAGTAATCTACAGGCAGTTTTCAGAATTTTGGTTTCAAGTCATTCTATTTGTTGAATGTTGTAAGTAGACATTTATGAATATATTGCTGTAATTTCTTACATCCTATCTAATAATAGAGTAATATGCAAATTAACCATCACTCCGCAACAAAAATGGCGGCCCCCATAGCCACAAGATGGCTGCGCCCAGTCACCTCAGAGCGGGGAAAGCAGGGCATGGCGGCTTCCGGATCGCGGCTGCCGGGAAGCCCCAGGCCCTGCAGACAGAGCGGGGAAAGCAGGGCATGGCGGCTTCCGGATCGCGGCAGCCGGGAAGCCCCAGGCCCTGCAGACAGAGCGGGGAAAGCAGGGCATGGCGGCTTCCGGATCGCGGCAGCCGGGAAGCCCCAGGCCCTGCAGACAGAGCGGGGAAAGCAGGGCATGACAGCTTCCTGATGGCGGCCTCAGGCTCTGCAGACAGAGCCCCGAGAGGAGGGCATAGCGGCTTCCGGATCACGGCAGCCAGGAAGCCCCAGGCCCTGCAGACAGAGCGGGGGAATAGCAGGGCATGGCGGCTTCTTGATCCGGCAGCCGGGAAGCCCCAGGCCCTGCAGACAGAGCAGGGAGAACAGGGCATGGCGGCTTCTTGATCGTGGCAGCCGGGAAGCCCCAGGCCCTGCAGACAGAGCAGGGAGAACAGGGCATGACAGCTTCCTGATCGCTGCCTCAGGCCCTGCAGACAGAGCCCCGAGAGGAGGGCATGGCGGCTTCCTTAGCACTGCGGCAGAGGGGAAGCCCTAGGCCTGCAGACAGAGCCCATAGAGCAGGGCATGGTGGCTTTCTTAGAGCAGAGGTGGCGGGAACACCCCAGGTCCAGCAGACAGAGCCCAGAGAGCAGGGCTTGGGGGCTTCCTTAGCAAGATGACAGTGGGAACACCCCCAGGCCCTGCAGACAGAGCCCGGACAACAGGGCATTGGGGCTTCCTTAGTGTGTCCGTGTTGGCGAAGCCCCCAGGCCTGGCAGACAGAGCACACTGCAGGGCATTGGGGCTTCCTTTGCATGGCGCATGGCAGCAGTAGGCAGAGAGTAGACAGCAGGGCATGGGGACTTCATCTCCATGGCTGCAGGGAAACCTCCAGGCCCTGCAGAGAGCAGAGAACCATGGGGAGTGGGCCTAAGCCATCAGTAGGACAACCCTGAGAGCTCCTGGATTGTAGAGGGTGCAGGTTGGGCTGAGGGACCTCCGTGCACGAATTTCGTGCACCGGGCCTCTAGTCTAACATAAAATCTTCTGAGATCAACAGCAACATGATTGCAAAACTGCAACTCAATTTTGAAGTTTAGATTCAAATCCACATCTATAAAGTGGTGACAACATATCCGCATTATAGATTTAGAGACTAAGAACACAGTTTTGAGGCATCATCTGATACACAGAAAATAGTCAATTTATAGGAGCTATTATTACTACTATAATGGGAGCCAAAGATGTGTTAAAACTACCTCAACCTAACTAAAAAATAAGGTGCCACTTGATTGATTTTAACCAAGTTCTACTGCCTCTTTGTCACTCTCAACTCTTTAACGCTTTAATTTTTTAAATTCTCAGTGACTCTACAAACTCATATAATTTTAAGGGGCTGACCTCAGGGGCTCTACAAACCCAAAGTTACGGACCTCTGCCAGAAATACAAGCTTACAATAAATATTATTTACCTTTGCAAAAACAAAGAAATCTTTTCTTAAAATGTAATTATCAATAAAACACAATTAAGCTTAGAATGACTGAGTCTACCATTACTATTTTGCTTTATCTTAAAAGTATAGTTAATAGCTAAAACTTATTAAGAACCAAGTATTATTTAAAGCACTTTTATGTATTCCATTGCTTAATTCTCATAGCCTCACTTCTCATAGCCCTAGTAATATGTAAAGCACTTTTATGTATTCCATTGCTTAATTCTCATAACCTCATTTCTCATAGCCCTAGTAATATGTAAAGCACTTTTATGTATTCCATTGTTTCTCAATTCTATGACCCCCTTTCATGGACGGGAAGCTAGTATCAGGAGTATCTAAATGACTTGTTCAGAAGCAAGCAGCAGCTGGGATGTCTATTCCAGAGTGTCCACTTAGCTATGCCATCACATTATCTCTCAAGATATTATACATGCAGAAGGGAAATTGAGATGCTATGTTAATTACAATACATAATGAATGGAAAAGCACTCTTTAAAGATAAAGGGCCATGCACTTATTATTGGTAGTTATTTATCATTACAAAGTTAAGGGGGAAAAGAAAGGAAGGTGCTGTAAGTTCGGGTAAGCTACCAGGTTTTGGCTAAACCTACCCACCCAGCTGCCAAACTTTCCCTTTGGAAACTTTATCTGATCACGAGGCGCTATTGTTTTCTAGACAATCTCCAGAGCCTCCGCTATCCCAGACTGCTGGTGGGCACGGTTTCTCCTTCAGGGTGCCCACGTCAGAGACCCTGTCCCTCCTCATCTCCTCAGACTGCGGACGCCCCCCCCCCCCGCCCCCGAACCCGGGGCCGCTCCGCAGGGGCAGGGGGAGTCACCAGTGACCCTCCGCCGTGCCTTCCCCGCAGGAAACAAACGAAAGACATTCCCGGCACAGCAACGGTGTCCGGGGACCCCCCTCCCTGGGTGAGGCACCCACAGCAGCCCCCGGAAACACTGCCTTTTCTTCGGCCCCCGTGTCGGCCTCTACACGCCCAGGCTTCTCGGCGCCGGAGTACCTGCTCCAGCCGGGAGCGGCCCCGCCGGCCCCGGCCCCCCGCCGGCCTCGGCCCCCCGCCCCGCCCCGTCCCCCGGCCTGTTTTCGGGGTGTCGCTCACCTGCCGGCCGTGTGGGCCCGGGGAAACCCACAGGTAAAACCTGTGAAACCACCGGGCTCCAGAGTCCGCGGACGGTCGGCGGAGCCCTCGGGCCAGTTTCGCCTCCGCCCCGGGACCGGCCCGGTGCCGGCCTCAGCAGGCGTCCCACCGCCGCCCGCCGCTCGGCGAAGGCCAGGAGCCCTCACCGCCACCCGGCTCCTCCCGCGGCCCCTCCCGCTCCGCTCCGCTCGCCGCCCCCTACCTGTGAGCTCGGCCGCGGCTCGGGTCCACTGGCCGGGGCCGGGCCGGGCCGCCGAGTGGTGCTGCCTGCGGGGGCGGGGCCAGGACCCCGGAGCCGCCAGCCAATCAGGGGCCGCGGCCATAAGCTGATATGACGGCGGATCGCGTGACTGGGCCTGCGCCGCTCAGCGCGGTCACGTGGTGGTGGGCGGGGCCTGGCGCGGGGTGCGGGGCGCGGGTCGCAGCGGCGCGGGGGGCCGGGCGTGTTGTGTGTTTGTGACCCGCACCCACGTCCGTGGCGGAGCCCCGCCCGAGCAGGTTCCCCGAAGCCCTGGGAAGGGCCCTGCCAGCGGCGCTCCACCCGGAGGGAAGCGCGGCCTGCCCTCTGAGGGGAATGGCGGCCTTCCCCCTCCGGTGAGGGCGGCGCTAGCGTCGGGGAGACGCCCGGCCTCCGCGAGCCGCCCTGTCCGCGCCGCGCGAAGGGCGGAATCCGCTCCAGCCGGTCTCCGTGGGCGGGTAACGGGCAGAGCCGTTCAGGGACCGGCGAGCGCCCCCGTGCGCTCCGGGCTGCAGGCTCCGGGGTGCAGGCTCCGGGCTGCAGGCTCCGGGCTGCAGGCTCCGGGCTGCAGGCTCCGGGCTGCAGGCTCCGGGGCCCGCTGTGTGCGGGAGCGGTGCGTGTTGTTGTGGTTGTAGCTTTGCCAACGCGAAACGGGGTCGCGCGTGTGAGTGGCCCTTCGGGAGCCCGTGCAGGAGTCGGTCTCCCGGCGGCGCCGCCCGGCCAGCTCTCGGGCCCAGGAGCCCGTTCCGGGGACTGAATGCTTATCAAGCCCGAGAACCATTGCTCCAGCAAACCGACCCATCAGAAGGAAACCTGGCCAGCCGCTCCCCCAGAGTGAGAAATAGAGGAAAGTGCGTGGAAATGGGAGGTGACCACGTTTGGGGCATCATTTCTATTTCCTTATAGGACCATTGGAAGTGCTGTAATGTAGGGGGGGGAGGGTGATTATTAGATTCCAAACAAACCTACATTCAGTATTGTTTTCAATATCTGTAGTTTGCCTCCTAATTTTTTTTTTAATTTTCCATATAACATATTAATGTCAGCTGGACAAAACTTTATACTTCTATATATTGTAAAATTGCCTCCCTACTTTCTAAATCACATTTCTTTTTTCTTTCCTTTGTTATTCATATTTCACCCTTTAATTTTTTAGATTAAGATTTTTATATTCATATCTAGGAAAAATAAAAATGTGACTTAAAAGGTATTGACGTTCTTTTTCATGCTGTTGTGGTTCTCACTAAATTCCTTGAGCATCATTATAACGATTACTTTGAACTCTGTGACAAATTGCTTGCTTCCATTTCATTTAGCTTTTTTTCTGGAAAGTTCTGTTTTTGCGTTTGGGGGTTGTTTCACACCAGGCCTCTAGTTACTCATAAAAGGCCAGACATTAGAGGCTTGTACCCTGCACAGCCCTGGAGGAGGGGACGGGACAAAGGGACAAAGGGCAGGCAGATGCATGCCCGGGGCCGTTGGAATGACTAGGGAATGTGCTTGCCAGTCACACCTGGGCATTATTATTATTAGCCAGTGAGGCATTATTATTTGGAAAAAGAATTGTATGTAGAAGACAATGTGGAAGGCGGTGTGCCTCTGGGGAGGCTTACATAATAAGATCATTAGCAATGGAAAAGGAAAGGGGAAATGAGAGCTACATTTTTTTAAATTGAATTTATTGGGGTGACATTGGTCCATAAAACCATACAGGTCTCAAGTGTACAAGTCAATAAACATGTCTGCACACTGCCTCGGGCACCCATTGCCTCAAGCAAGTCTCTTTCATCCCCCATTTCCCACCCCCTCCTTTGCCCACCTCCACCTGTCCCCACACAGCTACATTTTGCTAGAGCTGGTGAGGCCATTAATGGAACTTGGGAACATTGGATGTGTTGGAGAGTTATATAGAATTATAGGGCAATATAAATAGATAGGGCCAGAGAGGAAGTAAAATAATTTTACTAAAAAGACGTGAGTGAAATCGTAAGATGGTAGATATTTTACGTAGTAATATGAGATATCTAAATATGACATCAAAGAGAAATATTTGACTAAAATTTAAAATTGCATAGATTTTAAAAGAAATCTACATACAAATTAAAAAGTAAGTGAATAACCTCAAAATGAACTTTGCAATGTACATTTTATATCTACTAGAGGCCCGGTGCACAAAATTCGTGCACGGGGGGGTGGGGGGGGTGTCCCTCAGCCCAGCCTGCACCCTCTTCAATCTGGGACATCCCTCTCACAATCCAGGACTGCTGGCTCCCAACCACTCGCCTGCCTGCCTGCCTGATTGCCCCTAAACGCCTCTGCCTGCCAGCCTGATCACCCCCTAACCACTCCCCTGCCAGCCTGATTGACGCCTAACTGCTCCCCTGTCGGCCCGATTGCCCCCAACTGCCCTCCCCTGCCAGCCAATTGCCCCCAACTGCCCTCCCCTGCCGGCCTGGTTCGTCCCCAACTGCCCTCCCCTGCTGGCCTGATCATCCACAACTTCCCTCCCCTGCTGGCCTGATCACCCACAACTGCCCTTCCCTGCCGGCCATCTTGTGGCGGCCATCTTTGACCACATCGGGGTGGCCATCTTGTGTGTTGGAGTGATGGTCAATTTGCATATTACCTCTTTATTATATAGGATTTAAGATACAGTCTCAATAACTTATAAAAGACAAGCTCCCAATTAGGAAAATAGTTAAAGACAGCCTATGGTTAAAGACAGAAGAAAACATACATATGGCCAAAAGAAGAAAGAAAGGAAAAAAGATGTTCAATCTTATTATTAGTTCAGTAAATTAGAAAAAGTATTGTGTTCCACTCATCAAAATGACAAAGATTCAAAAAAAATGATAGTAAATTGGAGAATAATGTGAAGAAACAGACAATTATATACGTGACTGGTAGAACTGGAAGCCTTGTTCATTTTTTGTGTTGTTTTTTTTTAAATATATTTTTATTGATTTCAGAGAGGAAGGGAGAGGGAGAGATAGAAAGACCAATGATGAGAGAGAATCATTGATTGGCTGCCTCCTGCACATCCCCTACTGGGGATCAGCTTGGAACCCTGGCATGTGCCCTTAACTGGAATCAAAGCTGGGACTCTTCAGTCTGTAGGCAGATGCTCTATCCACTGAGCCAAACCAGCTAGGGCTATTGTTTTTTAATAGGATCAAGCATTTAGAATAAACAACCTACTACATGGCACATAGTTGGCTGTTAAATAAACTCTTGGAAGAAAAGTTGAGCTAGAATATAAAAGTGAGTATCTATTGCTTTCGTACAACTGGTGAATATGTGTTTTTTTTTTGTTGTTGTTAGTTTGTTTTTTTACAATTAACCATTATATTTTATTTTATGTTTTTATTCTCAACCTCCACAACCTTTGGCAACCTTCAGCTTTTTCTCTGTATCTATGGGTCTGTTCCAGTGTTTTGTTTATTCATTTGTTTTGTTTTTTTTAGATTCCTAATGTAAGTGAAATAACAGGATTTGTCTTTGTCTGATTTATTTCATTTAGTGCAATACCCTCCAGATCCATCCATGTTGTTGCAAGTGGCAAAATTTCATTTGTTTATTGAACTAGAGGCCCACTGCACGAATTCGTGCATGGGTTGGGTCCAGCCGGCCTGGCCCCAATCGGGGTGGATCAGGGCCAGGCCTATCAGGAGGAGGAGTCAGCGGGAGGTTGTGGTCTTAATTTGCATTTTCCTGATGATTAGTGATATTGAATATCTTTTCATATGTCTATTGGCATCTGTAGGTCCTCTTTGGAAAAGTATTTGTTCAGGTCCTCTGACGATTTAAAAAAAACATTTTATTGATTTCATAGAGGAAAGGAGAGGGAGAGAGAGATAGAAACATCAATGATGAGAGAGACTCATGGATTGGCTGCCTCCTGCATGCTCCCTACTGGGGATTGAGCCCAAAACCTGGGCATGTGCCCTTGACCGGAATCAAACTCAGGACCCTTCAGTCTGCAGGCTGATGTTCTATCCACTGAGCAAAACCAGCTAGGGCATGCCCATTTTAAATTGGAGTGTTAATTTGTTTTTTGTTGTTAAGTTGTGTGAGTTCCTTATACGTTTTGTATATAATCCCTTATCGGATGTTCTCCCATTCATTAAGTAGTCTTTATGTTTTGTTGATTTTCTTCACTTGCAAAAACTTTTTAGTTTGATATAGTCTTGTTTATTTATTTATTTATTTTTGCAAAATATTGCTAACAGCTGTGTCAAAGATTATATAGCCTATGATTTCTTCTAGCAGTTTTATGGTCTTACCTTTAAGTCAATAATTCACTTTGAGTTCACTTTTGTATATGGTATAAGAAAGTGGTCCATTTTTTTTTTTTTGCATGAATCTGTCCAGTTTTCCCAACACTTACTGAAGAGACTGTCTTTACCGCATTGTTATATTCTTGCCTCGCTTTAAAATAATTTTGTTTATTGATTTCAGAGAAGAAAGAAGAAGGAGAGAGAGATAGAAACATTCATGATGAGAGAGAATCATGGATGGGCTGCCTCCTGCATGCCCCACACTGGGGATCGAGCCTGCATGTGCCCTGACTGGGAATCTGGCCATGACCTCCCGGTTTAGACGTTAATTCTCAATCACTGAGCCATGTTGGCTGGGCTTGCTTCCCTTTAAAAATGTTTTACTTTTCAATTACAGTTTACATTTAATATTATTTTAAGCTAGCTGTACCCGGCCACACGTTGCTGTGGCTCAGTCTGGTTAAATGGAAAAGAAAGGAAAGAGAAAGTGCACGTTTCTAATATGTTTAATTTCACAATGCTTGTGGGTATACAATATTTTTTGTTGTTCTATTGTCTGTGCAGATATAGAGATTGTCTGGTTTGCCGACTCCAGAAAATGCAACATATAATTGTCCATGTGAGAAGCAATCCATGTCTAGATCTAAACCGCACAATTATAAAGATTGGCCCTGAGCTTTGTTGATGGTGATTGGAAATGCCAATCGAATTGGGAATTGCAATCTCTTAAATTGAAATGGCATATCCGTTGGAATCATAGGAATGCGAGGAATGAGGACATCTTCACCTTTGAAAGGTCCTGTCAAGATTGTTGCTTCTACGACGTTGCTCATTAATTTTTTTTACTGCAAGCCATGTGCTGTTGCAAAGCTTTGACTGGTTGATATTTCGAAACATGATAATTGGCATGCCGATTTCCAATTGTAGTACGTGCGGTGGCATCCCTGGCAGATCGAGTGAATTCAAAAATTCTGTTGGATAAGTAACCGCTTCATCTGCTTCCACAACAGTGTCGACGGACTTGTATGTGACTGCCTCGCTTTGAATGTTAGACTGAATAATATTGTGAAGTTCGTAGACGTCGTTGTTCTTGGCCACAGGAATAGCTTGTTCACTCAGCCAATCATGATTCTTACAATTGGTTTGAATATTGGGAAATACTTTTTCAACCAATTCTTCTTTTGACGTCATTAAATTGCAGAAGTTATGAGGTAATGAAATTCGTCCTGAGGTCAGATCAACCGGCACCTTTCCGTTCCCAATTTCCAGCAATTGATGTGAGAATATCTCAGCTGATCGATCATTTTGCAGCTGGACACGCATATTTGTAGTTAATTTTAACGTCTTTACGTGTCGCCACAAAGTAGAGTATTTCAGTCAAGCTGGTGTCGATTGAGAAATTACAGGTAATGTTTGCCTGAAATCTCCTGCAAGCAATATTAATGTGTTCCCAAATGGTCTGATGTTTCCACGCAAATCTTGCAATGATAGATCAAGAGCCTCAAGTGATTTTTTGTGCGCCATTGTGCATTCATCCCAAACAGTAAGATTGCATTTCTGCAATACTTTTGCCATGCCGGATGCTTTGGAAATGTTGCATGTGGGAGTTTCAATGAATTGCATGTTCAATGGCAATTTCAAACCGGAATGAGCAGTTCTTCCACCTGGTAGCAATGTCGCAGCTATTCCGGATGACGCAAGAGCTAAGGCTATGTCATTTTGGGATTGAATTGCTGCCAGAATCAATCTAATTAGGAACATTTTACCAGTTCCTCCTGGCGCATCTAAGAAGATTTCTCCAATCCTGTTATTGACAGTTTGCATTATTTGATCGTAAATGCCTTTTTGCTCAAGCGTTAGCTTAGGAATATTTGATTGCACATATGACAAAAGATCACCCGTGTTGTAATTTTGTTCATGACGCAATTGTACATCGAACGAAGCAGCAGCAGATTGATTCGGTGATGGCATTC
This sequence comes from Cnephaeus nilssonii, assembly GCF_951640355.1. NCBI lineage: Eukaryota > Metazoa > Chordata > Mammalia > Chiroptera > Vespertilionidae > Cnephaeus > Cnephaeus nilssonii. The sequence goes on from NC_137093.1 coordinate 2,510,169, forward strand.
CCAATTGATTGAGAATTTTGTTTGCGATTTCTAAGCACAAATCTTCAATCATGATCAACATTGAAATGGAATCATAAAATTTGAAATTTGGAAATTGTAAATGGATCGTAAATCAGAAACATTGAAATGGAATTGTAAAATATTTAGTATAGTGTGTGTTGCTTTTACATCCAACAGATGGCAGTGTTTTTCAAAAAAAGCATGTTTTTACCTGTCACAGGTGTGACATCTATATAATAGGTATCCTATCTAATAAGAGACAAATATGCAAATTGACCATACCTCCGACATACCCGCAAGCCACGCCCGCCATCCAATCAGAGCGAGTATGCAAATTAACCCAAACCAAGATGGCTACAGCCACAGAGAGCAAGGTTTCCTAGGTAACAGAGGAAGCCAAGCTTTCCGCCTGCCCTTGCCAGGCCTAAGCCTCCACTCAAGCTACAAAGTTTCAATTATAGAAGGTAAACAAATTCAAACAAATGGCAAAAGAATGGAGCTTGAGAGAGCAGGCCGAGTTGCCACTGGCAACAGGGGAAGCAAAGCATTCCGCACACCCTGGCCGGGCCCACCCGCTTAAGGCAACAAAGTTTCAATTATAACCCCAACAGAAATGGCTGCCGGCCTTGGAGGGAGCCCCAGGCTTGGCTCCGCTCCAGGCTACAAAGTTTCAATTGTAGAAGGAAAATAAATTCCAGATACCAGGGCCTCCTCTTGGGTTGCCAGGGGGCGTGGCCGGCCTGCAAACCACCACAGGCCCCTCGCTCAGGCCGCCCCACACCCCAAGGGAACCCCCACCTGATCCGGGATGACCTTCAGGGCAAACCAGCTGGCCCTTACCCCTGTACCAGGCCTCTATCCTATCTAATAAAAGAGTAATATGCAGATTGATCATCACTGCAACACACAATATAGCGGACACAAGATGGCCACCACAAGATGGCCAGCAGGAGAGGGCAGTTGGGAGGCACCCGGCCTGCAAGGGAGGGCAGTTGAGAGGGACCAAGCCTGCAAGGGAGGGCAGTTGGAGGTGATCAACCCTGCAGGAGAGGGCAGTTAGGGGTGACCAGGCCGGCAGAGGAGGGAAGTTGGGGGCAAACAGGCTGGCAGCAGAGTGGTTAGGGGGTGATCAGGCTGGCAGGCAGAAGCGGTTAGGGGCAATCAGGAAGGCAGGCAGGCAAGCAGTTGGGAGCCAGCAGTCCTGGATTGTGAGAGGGATGTCCGACTGCCCACCGGGATCGGGCCTAAACGGGCAGTCAGACATCCCTCGAGGGGTCCCATATTGGAGAGGGTACAGGCTGGGCTGAGGGACAACCCCCCTCCGTGCATGAATTTCGTGCACCGGGCCTCTAGTAAGGTATATAAAAACATGCGTGTATTCGAATGCAATGTTGTGTCAAAATTTCAAAGCAATCAGTGAAGAACTTTCGGAGATTTAAGATTTGAACAAACGAACATTTACATTTTTATTTAGATAGACTAGAGGCCCAGTGCATGAAATTTGTGCATGGGGGGGGGTGTCCCTCAGCCCAGCCTGCACCCTCTCCAATCTGGGACCCCTCGAGGGCAGTCGGACATCCCTCTCACAGTCTAGGACTGCTGGCACCCAACTGCTCGCCTGCCTGCCTTCCTGATTGCCCCTAACTGCTTCTGCCTGCCAGCCTGATCACCCCCTAACCACTCCCCTGCCAGCCTGATTGATGTCTAACTGCTGCCCTCCCAGCCTGTTTTCCCCTAACTGCCCTCCCCTTCAGGCCTGGTCCCCCCAACTGCTTTCCCCTGCAGGCCTGGGTACCCCCCAACTGCCCTTCCCTGCAGGCCTGGTCACCCCCAACTTCCCTCCTCTGCCAGCTTGGTCCCTTCCAACTGCCCGCCCCTGCTGGCCATATTGTGGTGGCCATCTTGTGTTCACATGGGGGCAGGATCTTTGACCACATGGGGACATCCATCTTGTGTGTTGGAGTGATGGTCAATCTGCATATTACTCTTTTATTAGATAGGATAGAGGCCTGGTGCATGGGTGTGGGCCAGCTGGTTTGCCCTGAAGGGTGTCCCAGAGCAGGGTGTCCCCGTGGGGCAGCCTGGGCTAGGGGCCTGTGGTGGTTGGCAGGCCAGCCACACCCCCCGGTGACCCAAGTGGAGGCCCTGGTATCTGGGATTTATTTATCTTCTACAATTTAAACTTTGTAGCCTGGAGCGGAGCCAAGCCTCCCACTCGCTCCGTGGCGGCAGCCATTTCTGTTGGGATTTATTTATCTCCTATAATTCAAACTTTGTAGCCTTAAGTGGAAGCCAAGACAGGCCAGGGCTGCAGAAGCTTGACTTCCTCCATTGCTGGGGGTAACCCTAGACTCCTGCTCTCTCCAGCTCTGTGGCTGCCGCCATTTTCGTTGGGATTTATTTATCTTCTATAATTGAAACTTTGTAGCCTTAAGCAGAGGCCTAGGCTGGCTAGGGTGTGCAGAAAGCTTGGCTTCCTCCATTGCCGGGAAACCCAAACCTCCCTCCTGCTCTCTCTGTGGCCGCAGCCATCTTGGTTAGGGTTAATTTACATACTCGCTCCTGATTGGCTTGTGGGTGTACTTGTGGGTGTAGCGGAGTGATCGTTAATTTGCATATGGCTCTTTAATTAGATACTAGAGGCCCGGTTCATGAAATTCGTGCACTGGGGAGGGTGTCCCTCAGCCCAGCCTGCACTCACTCCAATCTGGGACCCCTTGGGACCCAGTGGCTTCTAACCGTTCACTTGCCTGCCTGATTGACCCCTAACTGCTCCTCTGCTGGCCTGATTGGCCCCAACTACTCTCCCCTGCTGGCCTGATCACCCCCAAGGCTTTTATTAGTATAGATATGACCCTTCACAGAAAATTTTACTAACCCTGCTTTACAATAAGGGCTTGACAATTGAATCATGGGGACCAGACACCAAGATTTCCTTTCTTTGAATTGTGGAGGGAGTAATTATCTTGTCTTTAAGTTGCCCTGAAATTAAAATGAGATAATGACTTAGAAAAGTATAAAGCACCATATAAAGACTACTGTCTTTTTCATGTACTGAAAAGACAATAAAGTGGTAAAATGAAGAACACTATTTTTTTATTCTCCCCCTTCCTTCCTTTACAGCCTTTATTTAAACTTTGAAATTTATAAAAGTTTCACTCCAATTTTCATTTCTTTACATTCAATATTATTTTGTACTAGTAGCCCATTTGCAGGAAGAATCCTACAAGCAGCATGCGCTGCCGCTGCCACCGTGCCTGCACCCGCAGGCCACTGCCACCCGCCCCGCTCCACCCCTCTCCGCCCCGCCCGGGCTTTCCCTCTGGCAGCCACCTTGCTTTCCGCTTTTCCTCCCTCTTCCTTCTAAGTTGTCTTCAGTCTTCACTCCTCCCTCCCTCAGCATATGCAAATTAACAGTCATCTTTGTTGGGTAATTTGCATACTCGCCCTGATTGGCTGGTGGGCATGGCTTTGGCTGGTGGGCGTGGCTTGGGTGTAGCAAAGGTGCAGTCAATTTGCATATTACTATTTTATCAGGTAGGATTGGTTTCAGGTTTTATATTAGTTACAGAATAGTGGTTAGACAATCATATACTTTACAAAGTGTTCCCCGATATTTCTAGTACCCACCTGGCATCATACCATCATTACAACACTATTGACTATATTCCCTATTTAAGTGACAATGGGTTTACAGGTTCCTTCAATCTTCCTTTTGTGTTGTTTGCCTTTCCTTTTCTTTCTCACTTCTTCCCTCATTTTCCTTATATAGTATCTCAATTGGCCCTCAAAGCTCAGTGAAGGCACTGGGACACGCTTAATCCATTTTACAGACCAGGAAACTGAGGCCAATTCCAGTTGGCTGTGGAACTTGACTCAGTGCACAGGGAGCCCTCAGAGCCATGCTCTCTGCCCTTCCTAAGGGGCAGCCGCCCGGCAAACAGAACAAACCTTCCCATCAGGCTTCCGAGCCTCTTTCTAAAGCACCTCTTCATTGCGGATGCTCCACATTCTTTCCTCTCCCCTGTCCCTGCCCCCATTCTTTACTGCCCCCCCCCTCTCCGAAGCAGGTGGAAGGCTTCCCACTCACTGCCAAGGCATGTTCTTCCGTGGGGCAGGGCAGCGTGGGCTTGCTTTTGGGTCAAGGCAGGAGCAGGAGTCGTTGCCTCTGAAGTGGGAAGGCCTCCTGAGCGAGGCCGGTTAGCAGTGGGAGCTTGTCTGAATCACGTCAGTCAGTCGGGTACCCTGCAGTGTGGCACCCCTCCACTGAGGTGGCACCGCCCCTCAACCCCCGCATCAGGGCTGCAGGTCCTTGCCCCTCTGCCCGGGCGTCCTTCCATGCCCCTTGATCCCTGGCCTGGCCCACCTGTGTCTTGGGGGCACTGCAGAACCTCTCTCTCTGCAGGCCAGGCAGATCCCTGCCCTTGGTCTCCGAGAAGCTGTGAATCTGGGGCCAGAGGCCCGGTCTGGGTCTCAGCAACCCCATGCCTGTGATGTTCCCAGGGCCTGGCCGGGCCTCCCTGGGCAGGGATGTTCCCCGGGGCCCCACGGGAGTGGCTAGGCAGGCCGCTGCCCCTCCTGGGGCCTGTGATGGACCCGGACCCCTTGGATGGTGTCTGGTGCTGCCCACCCCCTACCTCCCTGGCCCGATGGACTGGTACCTTGTGGGCGGTATCTGGCACTGCCTGCCTGGCCTTCCCCGCCCCCGATGGACCCAAACCCCCAGGAGCGGGCCATGGTGCTGACCGTCCTGCCTGCAAATGCAAATTAATCTCCATCTTGTTGGGTTAATTTGCATACTCACTCTGATTGGCTGTGGGCATAGCAGAGTTATGGTCAATTTACATGTTTCTCTATTATTAGGTAAGATAGGATTAGTTTCAGGTGTACAGCATGTGGTTAGACAGTATATACTTTATAAAGTGATCCCCCAAATATCAAGTACCCACCTGGCACAATACATAGTTATTGCACTATTATAAATTGTATTCTTTGTGCTGTACTTTGCATCCTTGTGACTTTTCTAACTGCCAATTTGTACTTCTTAACCCCTTCACCATTTTTACACATCCCACCAGTCCCATCCCATTTGGCAACCATCAGTCTGTTCTCTGTATCTACGAATCTATTGCTTTTTGTTTGTTCACTTATTTTATTTTTTAGATTCCACATATAAGGGAAATCATATGGGATTTATCTTTGTCTGACTTATTTCACTTAGCATAATACCCTGTAGGTCCATCCACACAGTAGCAAATGGTCAATTTTTTAAATTGATCATATAAGTAAGAATTTACTTCTGGGCTCTTGATTCTATTCCACTGATCTATATTTCTGTTTTTATGCCAATACTATACAGTGTTTTGTTTTTTTTAAAGTTTGTATTTACTGACTTTTAGAGAGAGAGGAGAAGGGGGGAGAGAGAGAGAGAGAGAGAGAGAGAGAGAGAGAGAGAGAGATTGATTTTTTTTGTTTGACTCATTTATGTGTTCATTGGTTGATTCATGTATGTACCCTGACCAGGAATCGAACCAGAAACTTTGAGGTATCAGGATGATGCGCTAACCAACTGAGCTACCCTGCCAGGCCATATTATTTTTATTATTATAACTTTGTACTGTTGTTTGATATCAGGGAGTGGAATATCCCACTTTGTTTTATTCTCAAGATTTCTTTGTCTATTCAGGGTATTTTTTGGTTTCAAATAAATGTTAGGATATGTTTTAATTCTCAAAAGAATGCCACTGGTATTTTAATTGAGATTGCATTGAATCTGTATATTGCTTTAGGTAGTAAGGCCATTTTACCAATACTAATTCTTCTAATCTATGAGCAAGGTATATTCTCCCATTTATTCATGTTCTCTTTTATTTCTTTCTTCAATGTCTCATATTTTTTAGAGTACAGGTCTTTCACTTCTTTGGTTCAATCTCTGTTATGATTTTTGGTGCAATTGTAAATGGAATGTGTTCTTAATATCTCCTTACGATAATTTATTTTTGGTGTATAGAAACACACAGATTTGTGCATATTGATTCTGTATCTTGAAACTTTACTGTTTTCTAATAGTTGCTTTTTTTGTGTGTGTGTAGCCTTTATGGTTTTCTGTATATAAAAGTATGTCATTTGCAAATAGATTTTTACTTCTTCCTTTCTGATTTTGATGCCTTTTTATTTATTTTCCTTGTCTAATTTCTGTGGTTAAAATTTCCAGTATTAAATAGAAGTGGTGAAAGTGGGCATCCTTCCTCGGTTTCTGATCTTAGAATAAAAGCTTACTTTTTCAACATTAATCGTGATATTAAATAAGGATTTGTCCTATGTAGGCTTTATTATGTTGAGATACGATCTTTCTATATCCATAAATGTTTTTATCATAAATGGATGTTGAATTTTGTCAAATGCTTTTTTTTTTTTTGCATTTTGAGATGATTATATAAATTTCACTGTTGGGTTTTGTTGATGTGGTGTATTATGTAAATTGATTTACAGATATTGAACTATCCTTGCATCCCTGGGATAAATCCCACTTGATCATAGTGTGTAATCTTTTTAATGTATTGTTGAATTTGTATCTCTTCTTGGTTTCATCTCGGAGAGTTTATATTTCTAGAAATTTATCCATTTCTTATAAATTGTTGAATTTGTTGGGATATAATTGTTTTTAATATTTTTTTATGATTCTCTGTATTTCTGTGGTTTCAGTTGTAATTTTCCTTTATAATGTTATTTATTTGGTCTCTCTCTCTTTCTTGATCAGTTTGGCTAAAGGTTTGTTGATTTTGCTTATTGTCTCAAAGAGCCAGCTCTTAGTTTTATTGATCTACCCTGTTTTTATTTTTTACTTTGTTATTTATTATTTTTTAAATAAATCTTTATTGTTCAGATTATTACAATTGTTCCTCTTTCCCCCCCCATAGCTCCCCTCCACCCAGTTCCTACCCCACCCTCTTCCCTTACCACCCCCCCACTGTCCTCATCCATAGGTGTACGATTTTTGTCCAGTCTCTTCCAGCACCCCCTATCCCCATTTCCCCCCAAGAATTGTCAGTCAACTCCCTTTCTATGCCCCTGATTCTATTTTATTCACCAGTTTATTCTGTTCCTCAGATTTTTTTATTCACTTGATTTTTAGATTCACTTGTTGATAGATATGTATTTGTTGTTCATAGTTTTCATCTTTACATTTTTCTTCTTCTTCCTCTTCTTAAAGAATACCTTTCAGCATTTCATATAATACTGGTTTGGTGGTGATGAACTCCTTTAGCTTTTTCTTATCTGTGAAGCTCTTTATCTGACCTTCAATTCTGAATTATAGCTTTGCTGGGTAGAGTAATCTTGGTTGTAGGTTCTTGCTATTCATCACTTTGAATATTTCTTGCCACTCCTGTCTGGCCTGCATAGTTTTTGTTGAGAAATCAGCTGACAATTGTATGGGTGCTCCCTTGTAGGTAATTAACTGTTTTTTTCTTGCTGCTTTTAATACTCTCTCTTTGTCTTTTGCTTTTGGCATTTTAATTATGATGTGTTTTGGTGTGGTCCTCTTTGGATTCCTTTTGTTTGGGGTTCTCTGTGCTTCCTGGACTTGTAAGTCTATTTCTTTCACCAGGTTGGGGAAGTTTTCTGTCATTATTTCTTCAAATAGGTTTTCAATATCTTGCTGTCTCTCTTCTTCTGGCACCCCCATAATTCGGATGTTGGTACGCTTGAAGTTGCCCCAGAGGCTCCTTACACTATCTGCATATTTTTGGATTCTTTTTTCTTTTTGCTTTTCCGGTTGGGTGTTTTTTGCTTTTTCGTATTTCAAATCTTTGACTTGATTCTTGCAATCCTCTAGTCTGCTGTTGGATTTCTGTATATTACTTTTTATTTCAGTCAGTGTATGCTTAATTTCTAATTGGTCCTTTTTCATATCCTTGAGGGTCTCACTAAATTTATTGACCTTTTTTCTAGAAAATTCTTGAAAAACCTTATAACTGTGGTTTTGAATTCTATATCTAGTCGTTTGCTTTCCTCCATTTCTTTCATTTGTGACCTATTTCTTTGTCTTCCCATTTTGGCTGCTTCCCTGTGTTGATAGAGTGGCTTTGTGTGCTAGGTGTCCTATAGGGCCCAGTGGCTCAGCCTCCCCAGTTACCTGAGGTGGACACTCTTGGTGCACCCCTTTGTGGGCTGTGTGCACAGTCTTGTTGTAGTTAAGCCTTGATTGTTGTTGGTATCACTGAGAGGAATTGACCTCGAGGCCAATTGGCTGTGAGGATCAACTGTGTCTACTATGGGAAAATTCTGTGCTGGAGACACACTTAAGAGATAAGACTTGCAAAAGCCTCTGTGCTCAGCTTGGATGGGGCGGAGTCTCAGGGTGGAGCAGACAGCAATGGTTTCCTGTCAGCCCTGCCCTAAGAGGCCCCTGGGTCTCAGTGTCCTGCGGTAATCGCTGCAAGCACCTCTGAGAGAAAGCCGCCCTCGAGTTTCGCCCGCTGCCAGACAGTCCAGTTTCTCCCCGAATGAGTCTGGGTCCCCAGAGTCTTGCCCGGAACTGGAGTTCAGAGCAGTCGGGTGCTTTTGTCTCCCTCCCGATTGAGAAAGCCAGCCGCGTACTCAGTTGCCAGCCCTCTCCACGCACGCACCTTTGTACCTCTGCCTTCCATAGCTCCTCTGAGTCTCAGTGTGCTTTTTTCTTCCCTTCTAGTTGTAGAATTTCCACTCAGCCAGCCTTCCTGTGGTTCTGGATGATGTCCGTTTTGTTTTTTAGTTGTAGTTTTGAAATTGTTGTGCGAGGCAGCAGTTTAGGTGTTTACCTATGCCGCCATCTTGGTTTCTCTACTGTTTTTATTTTAATTTCTATTTCATGCATTTCTGTTCTGATGTTATTAATAGTCTTCCTTCTTTTTACTTGGAGTTTTGTTTTATTGATTTTTCCAATTTATTTAGATTGTTTATTTGTTTTTCTTTTCTTGTTGCTTGAGGTAGGCTATATAGCTATGAATGTCCCTGTTAAAACTGCTTTTGCTGCAGCCCATAAGTTTTGAATAGTTGTGTTTTTATTTTCATTTGCTTTAAGATAGTTTTTGATTTCTAGTTTGATTTTCCTTTAGATCCATCGATGGCTTAATAGCATGTTGTTTAGTCTGCACATATTTTTGTTTCCCCCCAGTTTTCTTTTTGTAGTCACTTTTTCGTTTTTGGCAATTGTGGTTGGAAAAGATGCTTGATATGATTCCAATCTTCCTGGATTTACTGAGGCTTCCATATGAAACTAATCTCACAGATAGAAGATTTACTACTAGCAGTGGAGAATCAGAGGGGAGGGGCAAAGAATAGAAAAAAGACTTTCTTACAGAGCCCAGGAAACTGGAGGATGTGTTGCAAGAAGAGAAACAGCGGTAAAGATAAGGCGGCCTCGAGCCTGGATGGGCTCATTCCTCAGAAGGTACATTTTGAGTGGAGACCAAGGACTGACCTATCTAAAGGGAGTCGGTGTTCTGGAGTGAATCTTTGCAGTGTTGCAGGCAATCTTTGCCAGGACAATGATAGAAATCAGACCCTAGGAACTCACTAGTTTTAGATTTTTCCCACCGTCCAACCATATATAAACAAGGGCTGACTTGAGGTGAATGTGAGAGTGGTCTTTTCATGGTGTCACGCCTGCTTCTCTCTGAGGTTGCCGGCCGTCTGAATAATAATAATATGCACCATAAAGAGTCAGCCTCGTCTCTACTTATTTGACTCTGGTAGTGACAGGCAGTAGGACACTTTCCTGTCCCAGCACCCAGTACCCAGCACCCAGCACACAGCTCCCAGCACACAGCTTCCAGCTCCTAGCACCCAGCTCCAAGCACCCAGCTCCCAGCACTCAGCACCCAGATCCCAGCACCCAGCACCCAGCACCCAGCTTCCAGCACCCAGCACGGTGCCCTGGTCCTGCATGGGACTTGTGATGGGCGGCCTGCTGCTGGCTCTGGGGCTGTGCTGCCGGGGGCCCAGGATCCTGCCCTGTCCTTGCCCCGCAGCCTGGCCCTGGTTCCTCGTGCGCCTCGTCGCAGTCCTCCCTGTGGTGGGCTCCAGGAAGCTGACCCCGGGTGCGGTTGCCCTTTGAAAAGGGAGCAGACAGGCACGCATGTGGGGAGCAGACCTGGACTGCCCCTGTGGCCCCAACGCTGGGACCTCCCCGTCTGGTTCCTTCTCCTCCCCTTGGGTGGGAGCCACGCCCGCCCAGAGCCCACGGGAGCAAACCTGTAGTTTTTTATTTCTGATTTGACTTCATTGGTAATACTTGGTCTGCTTAGATTTTCTGTTTCTTCTTGGTTCAGTCTGGGAAGAGTGCATGCTTGTGGGAATGGACCCACTTCTTCCAGACTGCTCTATGGGCTGGCATATAATGCTTTTATCTTTTTATTTTTGTAGTGTCAATTATGACTTCATTTTCATTTTTGATTGTATTAATTATGGTTCTTGCTCTTTTCATTTATTTTTATGAGTCTGGTTAATGGTTATCAATCTTGTTTATTTTCTCAAAGAACCATTTAATTGATCATATATATTGATTTTTTAGACTTTCTTTTGTTTATTTCTCCTCTGATAGTTATTACTCCCGTCCTTCTACTCACTTTGAATTATTTTAAATTCTTGGTTAGTAGGTTAATTAAATGTGAGGTTTTTATAATACCCTATACTCTGTTATAGTCCCTTGAAGAGATTTACTGTTATATTGTTTATTTGAGATTTTTTTTCTTCTTTAGGTAGGCCAATATTGCTATGAATTTCCCTCCAAGAACTGTTTTTGCTGTGTCCCATACAATTTAGGTCTTTGTGTTTTCATTGTTTTTGTGTGTCTCAAGATATCTTTTGATTTCTTTCTTGATCTCATTGGTAACTCATTCATTGTTTGGTAACATACTATTAAGCTTCCATGTGTTTGTGTGTTTTTCAGTTTTTTTTCCTTGTAAATGATTTCTAGTTGCATATATTTGTTGTTGAAGAAGTTGTTTGATATGACTTTCATCTTCTTAAATTTATTGAGATTTTTAAAATATATTTTATTGATTTTTTACAGAGAGGAAGAGAGAGGGATAGAGTTAGAAACATCGATCAGCTGCCTCCTGCACACCTCCCACTGGGGATGTGCCCACAACCAAGGTACATGCCCTTGACCAGAATCGAACCCAGGATCCCTCAGTCCGCAGGCCGACACTTTATCCATTGAGCCAGACCAGTCAGGGCGAGATTTTTGTTTGTTATTGCCTAACATTTAGTCAGAAAAAAGTGTTTCATGTACAATTAAAAATAATGTATATTCAGCTACTTTGGGTGAAATGCTCTAAAAATATGCGGATACATTTATCTGGTCTAATGTGTAATTTAAGACAGCTCTTTCCTTGTTGAATTTCTGTCTGCAAGATCTCTTCATTGATGTCAATGGGTTGCTAAACTCCCTACCATGACTGTATTACTGTTGATCTCTCCCTTTATATCTGTCAATATTTGCTTTATATATTTAGGTGCTTCTGTGTCTATGTTATATCCTCTTTTTTCATGGATTCCTTTTTCCTCATTAAATCTTTCTTTCTTTCTTATTATAGCCTATGTTTTCAAGTCTATTTTGTCTGATATAAGTATTTATACCCTACATTTTGTTTGTTGTTTCTATTTGCATGAAATATATTATTCCATCTTCTACTTTCAGTTTGTGTATGTCTTTTCACCTGAAGTGGGTCTCCTGTAGACAAGGTAGGTATGGATCTTGTTTTCTTATCCAATCAGCAGCCTATGTCTTTTGATTGTAGAACTTAATTCATTGACATTTAAAATTGATAGATACAGAGCTATTGCCATTTTATTATTCACATTTATGTTCTGTTTTTTGTTTTGTTTTGTTTTGTTTTCTTAAAGAAGTCCCGTTGACATTTCTTGTAACACTGGTTAGGTGATGAAGATGTTTTTTTTAAAGATTTTTCTTATCTGGAAGCTTCTTATCTCTTCACTTTCTGATAGCCATTATGTTGGTCTTAGTTGTTTGTCTTTGCTTTTCATCATTTTAAATATTTTGTTCCTTCTTTTTTGGCCTGCATAGTTTCTGTTGAGAAATCAGCTGACAGTCCTATGGAAACTCCCTTGTAGGTAGCTAACTGCCTTTCTCTTGCTGCTTTTAAGATTCTCTCTTTGTTTTTAACCTTTGCCATTTTAATTATGATGTGTCTTGGTGTGGGCTTTTTTGGATTTATCTTTTATTTTTAGAGTCTTTGTGCACTTTTTTGGGCTTGCATGTTTTTTTGTTTTGTTTTTTTTTGTCATCAGTTTAGGGAAGGTTTTAGTTATTATTTCTTCAAATTGGTTCTCAATTATTTCCTTTTGCTCTTCTTCTGGTACCCCTGTGATGCAAATGTTCTTATGCTTAATGTCGTCCCAGAGTTCCTTAAACTATCCTCATTTTTTATTTTTTATTTTTTTTCTGATCGGGTGTTTTCTGCTATGTTGTCTTTGAAATTGTTGATTAGGTCCTTTGCTTTATCTAATCTGCCTTTGATCCTCCTAGTGTATTTTTCATTTCAGTTATTGTAGTCTTTATTTCTGATTGGTTCTTTTTTGTGGTTTCTATGGATTTTTTTACACTCACTATTCCTTTGTTGAAATTCTCACTGAGTTCATCTATTCTTCTCCTAAATTCCTGAGTAATCTTATAGCCAGTTTAAAAAAAATCTGTGTGTCTGGAAGATTTCCCTCATTTTTGAAAGATTTTTTGTCTGGAGTTTTTCTTCCTGTTTTTCATTTCATGCCTCTGCCTCCTCATTTTGTCTACCTGTGATCAGCTCTCTGTGTTTGCTTCTGTGTATTAGGCAGATCTGCTGCGTTTCCCAGTTTGGGCAGGATGGCCTCGTGTGGCGGGTTTACCTGGGTTCAGTGGCACGGGCTCTCTGATCCTGAGCTGGGTGCCCCAGGAGTGCTCCTTGTGTGGGCTGTGTGAACCCGTCTGTTGTAGTTGAGTCTTGATTGCTGTTGGACCGTCTGTGCATGGGATTGACCCTTCCTTCGGCGGGCTGGCCATGGCCACAGTGTAAGCGCTGCTCTGTGAGGGCTTACCCCATTGAGCAGGCTACACCCTAGTGGGCTTGGTGCCTGCCAAAACCACCTTTGGGGGTGCCACCGGTAGAGCTACTTGGGTGGGACTCTGTTGCAGTCTACGCCAGCTACCACGGGTTGGTTCTGAGGCCTCTTGGGTCTCTGTTGCAGGCCAAGGGCAGCAGCTGCCTGTGATCAGCTCAGCGACACTGTTAGGAGCTACAAATCGATGTGTAATTGATAGCTGCTCGTGCTGGAACTGGAGGCATGTGGGCGAGGCCATGCTTTGCACCTGGACCAGCAGTACTGGGGCCATTCATCAAAAGGCACAGGGTACCCATGCTCTACTGCCACCTGCAAGCTGCCCCTGAGACCCGGGCGTGGGAAGTGTCTCATCAGTGCGCAGTCAGGTGAGGCGGGGTCTCAGGGAATCACAGGTCAATGCAGATTCAGCTTTAGCATCAGCGCTGAGCCTGGGGCGGCCTGGAAAAGGCACATGGCACACCGAGGCCATCCGCCTAATTTCTAAGAACGACAGCACAGGAGACTGGCTTCCTGCTACCACAAGGCCGCTGGTGTGTGCACTCTGGGTGAGTCTCCTGGTCATCCGGGGGCCGAGTGGTGTTCACTAGGCTCATACAGGTTCAGTGTGGGTTGTGTTGGGGCACAGCTCAACACAGGAATGATGGCGCCCACCTTCTGCCCCTGTGAGAGGAGGGCTCAACACAGGGACAATGGCGGCTGTTCCTCCCGCCCATGCCTGGGAGACACACAGCTCAGCCACTCTGACTGTCTGTGGTGCCTCCTGAGCTGCCACTCACCCACCAGAGCCCGGCGTGAGTGCCTGCGGGCCAGTGAGTCTGTGCAGAGGTCTTTAAAGAGCGCCTGGGTTTTCAGCAGCCTCCCCTCTCCTGTGGATGGACGGAATCCCTGCGGATTTCCACGGCCACGTGCCAGGGGGCCTCTTTTTCCAATACTGGAGCTCCAGGCTGGGGGCGCCGGCGTGGGTCTGAGACCCCTTGCTCCTCAGGAGGTACCTGCAGCTGTTTCTCCTAATTCTTAACTGCCACATGTGCGAATGTGGGTGGGGACAGCTGCTTTGCATCTCACCCGCCTGCCAGTCTCAGCATGGCTTTTTCTTTGTATCTTCAGCTGGTCCTCCAAGCTGGTTGTTCTCTCCTTCAGTTGTAATTGAAGTGGTCACGGGAGAAGGTGGGCACAGCATTTCTGTACTCTGCAGTCTTTTTTTTTTAAATATATTTTATTGATTTCTTACAGAGAGGAAGGGAGAGGGATAGAGAGCTAGAAACATCAATGAGAGAGAAATCGATCAGCTGCCTCCTGCACACCCCCACCTGGGGATGTGCCTGCAACCAAGGTACATGCTCTTGACCGGAATCGAACCTGGGACCTTTCAGTCCGCAGGCTGACGCTCTATCCACTGAGCCAAACCGGTTTCGGCGTGTACTCTGCAGTCTTGACCAGAACTCTCTAGAATGCAGATATTGGGATATCTGGTTCTTTTTTAAAAATAAAATTTTGGTTTAGTATTGGACAACGTGGTTTCATGCGTACATCAAACAGGCCAAAACAAGTAAGGTCTGCTGCTTAGTTCCGTTGATCTTCATACGTGGTTTAAATGGCTGACAGGTGACAAAAGTACCTCCGCGAATATGTAGATCCCAACGGAAGTGACTCATGGTTGGAGTTACTAAATAATTATACCCATTTTGTCTACTTCATTTTCCAGTTTTTTAAAGCAGTTTTTTTTATTATAGATCCTAAATTGAGTTACTTTTGCATTGTTTTCTAGAAACCTTAGAACCAAAATTAGTGGCTCTTTCTTAGTGCTTACGTAGAATTTCATGACATGCAAAGCAGCATCTATTTTATATTCGTACCTTTTTGCCCATCTATTTATGAACAATACATTTTTTGGTTATTTATGATTCGGCTATTGCCTTATAGAGTTTTGGGACCACAGTGAGAACAAGGGAAGGAAGAGAGTGTAAGTGAGAACACTGATGAGAGGAGAAAAAATGAGTAGTTAGAGGACATAAGTGTCTCGGTCAGCTCAAGCTCACATATGTTCTAATGCAATAATAAGAATTAGGCCCCAAATATCCAATTAATACTACAGTTTTTCATGGATATTTAGCTTTCTCTTTCATGGGTATTATCTACTAATTAGTATTCATTGGGTAAATACAAATTAATAAGCTATTTTATAGAAAATTGCCTGCTATATCTGCTTATAAGGCAGTCTCCATTGAATCATAAAATTATTGAGATACATCTTTTTAGGGAAAATTTCCAAGAGTTCAATTTGGAGAGTAATGCAGGAGGGGTCCTTCTATTTCTTTTGGATTTTTTTCATAAGCTTAGGAAATTTAATCTTTACTTTCTATTGTTTGAATTTTGCTAGGCTAATGTAATTATTAGCAGTCCAACTGGTCTTCATAAAACTTAATAAGGGCCACTGTTTTGAAAATAGCTTTCTATTTTTAAATGCTATTAAGAACAAATTTAAACCTTATATTTCAACCTGCAGATACTATTTAGCAAAAATATCCAAGTGCATTAATAATGGGTCTGAAATGTATGTTTGTATAATTTTAATAAATAAAAGCTGCTTTTAAAATTAATGCTTCAGTTTTTAGTAGTTTTTAATTATATCATGTTCTTTTGGAAAGCCTATGTGCTTGATAATTTTCCTCTTTAAACAGCATGTCAGCGTTCAGAAACAACAGTATGGTTTTTGGAGGATATTCCCCTAAGAGATAGCTATATGAATGCTTTTATAGTAAGTGGGCTAGTATTTTTTAAAAAATATATTATTATTAATTTCAGAGAGAGGAAGGGAGAGAGATAGAAGCATCAATGATGAGAGAGAATCATTGATCAGCTGCCTCCTGCACACCCCCCACTGGGGATTGAGCCCGCAACCCAGGCATGTGTCCTGACTGGGAATTGAACTATGACCTCCTGGTTCATAGGTCAGTGCTCAACCACTGAGTAACACTGGCTGGGATGTGGGCTAGTATTTTAATATGTTAGTAACTTTGTTGATTTGGTCAAGCCTCAGGTGACAGATAAAATTAACTGAAAAAAAACAAAAACCACTCATACACTTTACAGGATAGCCAAATAGTATAGGAAATGGTGGAAAAGTAAAACAGGTTTTAAGTAAATTACTCTTTCACGGATATTTCTTCTTCTTTTTAAAAAATATTTGTTTTTATAGATTTGAGTGAGAGAGGAAGGCAGGAGAGAGAGACAGAGAAACATCAATGCGAGAGAAACATCAGTTTGCTCCCTCCTGCATTCCCCCTACTGGGGAATCAAGCCCACAAACGAGGTGTGTTCTGACTGGGAATTGAATCGACCTCTTAGTGCATGGTTTGATGCTCAACCAACTGAGCCACACTAGCTGGGCCATTTCTTCTTCTACACGAGAAGAAATTTATCCTTATACATTTATAGTAATTTATAATGTCAGTAAGGAAAAAGTGATAATAAAAGGCAGTTGAATTGGCATTCCTATAAACACAGCTCTCTACTAGATTCTCTTCCACACATCTGCAATGAGCAATAATTGACGGCATTTGGATAACAAAGATAAAAAAACTACTGCACATGTATTATAATAGAGTCCTGCGTTAAATGATGTATTTGTCTTCATTTAATATGCTGAATAACCGTAAGAATAAGCATTATCCCTCTTTTATTGATTTTATAGGTTCTCAGAAATCTATATATATATAAAAGCCTAAGCCAATGGAACAACTGAAATGACCGGCCGCTATGACGCACACTGACCACCAGGGGGAAGACACTCAATGCAGGAGCTGCCCCTGGTGGTCAGCGTGCTCCCACAGCCAACCTCCCCTGTCTAGCCAACCTCCCATGGTCCCTCCTCTCTCCCCTCCTTCCCCCACCACCCCCTGCGGCCGGCAGGCCCCAATTGCCTTATTGGGGCCCGGCCCTAGGCTGGGATGGGGCACCGGGGGTGGGTGGCAGTGGACATGGATCCTTTCCCAGGGGGACTGAGGGCCGGCTCCCTCCTCAGGGCTGGTGGCCAACCTCCCGCAGTCCCTCCCCCCTGTTCTTACCCCTGGCCGGCAGACCCCAGAGGTGGCACAGGCGAGGGAAGGAGGAGGGGAGGAGGCGGGGAACCGCGTGGTGGTGGGGCGCCAGTGCCAGTGTCCGGTGTCCGTTCCTTCTGTGCCTGGCCCAGAGACCGTTGCCTCCTCTCCTGACCCCACCGGGGCCTTTAGGCCCCAACTGGCCCAGCCCTGATTGGCCCGGCCCAATTGGCCCTGATTGCCGGACAGGCCTAGGGACCCCGGCCTCTAGTGTTAAATAACTTGCCAAGACCTTCCCGCTCCATCCTGCTTGCAATACTCCTTCCTCAGTATCAGTCACACTCGTTCTTGAGTTTTCTGGCTGTTTACTTGGTTTCCTTTAGCAATTTCCTACTCTCTTTCTAACCTCTAAATTTTTATTTTTACCATTTTTATTTTTTATTCTTTTAAATAAGTCTTTATTGTTCAGATTATTACAGTTGTTCCTCTTTTTTTCTCCCCATAGCTCCCCTCCACCCGGTTCCCACCCCACCACATGCCCTTACCCCCCCAACACTGTCCTTGTCCATAGGTGTTTGATTTTTGTCCAGTCTCTCCCCGTACCCCCCACATCCCCGTCCCCCGAGAATTGTCAGTCCACTCCCTTTCTATGCCCCTGATTCTATTATATTCACCAGTTTATTCTGTTCATATTTTTTCACTCGATTTTTAGATTCACTTGTTGATAGATATGTATTTATTGTCACATAATTTTTATCTTTACCTTTTTCTTCTTCTTCCTCTTCTTAAAGAATACCCTTCAGCATTTCATATAATACTGGTTTGGCGGTGATGAACTCCTTTAGCTTTTTCTTATCTGTGAAGCTCTTTATCTGACCTTCAATTCTGAATGATAGCTTTGCTGGGTAGAGTAATCTTGGTTGTAGGTTCTTGCCAATCCCTTCTGGCCTGCATAGTTTCTGTTGAGAAATCAGCTTACAGTCGTATGGGTACTTCTTTGTAGGTAACTAACTGTTTTTCTCTTGCTGCTTTTAAGATTCTCTCTTTGTCTTTTGCCCTTGGCATTTTAATTATGATGTGTCTTCGTGTGGTCCTCTTTGGATTCCTCTTGTTTGGGGTTCTCTGTGCTTCCTGGACTTGTAAGTCTATTTCTTTCACCAGGTAGGGGAAGTTTTCTGTCAGTATTTCTTCAAATACGTTTTCAGTATCTTGCTCTCTCTCTTCTTCTGGTACCCTTATAATTCGGATGTTGGTACGCTTGAAGTTGTCCCTGAGGCTCCTTACACTATCTGCATATTTTTGGATTCTTTTTTCTTTTTTCTTTTCTGGTTGGGTGTTTTTTGCTTCATATTTCAAATCTTTGACTTGATTCTCTAGTCTGCTGTTGGATCTCTGTATATTAGTCTTTATTTCAATCAGTGTATGCTTAATTTCTAATTGGTCCTTTTTCATATCCTTGAGGATCTCACTAAATTTCTCGGTGGTTTCTAGAAGATTCTTGAGTAACCTTATAACTGTGGTTTTGAACTCTATATCCTGTAGTTTGCTTTCCTCCATTTCTTTCATTTGTGACCTGTTTCTTTTTCTCTGCATTTTGGCTGCTTCCCTGTATTGATAGGGTGGCTTTGTGTGCTAGGTGTCCTATAGGGCCCAGTGGCTCAGCCTCCCCAGTCACCTGAGGTGGACACTCTTGGTGCACCCCTTTGTGGGCTGTTTGTACAGTCTTGTTGTAGTTAAGCCTTGATTGCTGTTGGTATCACTGGGAGGAATTGCCCTCCAGGTCATTTGGCTGTGCGGTCCAGCTGTGTCTACAATGGGAGAACTGCTGTGCTGGAGACACCCTTATGGAGCAAGACTTGCTTCAGTGGGGCTTTGGTGCTCACTGAGTCTTCCCCTTGAGTGTGTCACTGATGGATGTGTAGAGCTGTAATCTGGTATGGTCTCACTCTGACCACTGGGTACACTGGCTCTTGGATCTCCAAGGAGGTGCAAAGTCAGCCTCTGCCTGGGGCCACCCAGCAGGAGCTACAGAGAGATCTGCAGATTCCTCCTCTCTGTTTGGGGTTTGGAGGTGCCCAGGTGAGGCCCAGCTGTGAAGCAGTGCAGGCTGCTGCTGAGCCTTAGGCTGTCTTTTGGAAGCTCTGGGGTTCTTTGATCCAGCTGCAGTTTGTAAGGTTAGGTTGCAAAAGGCCAGGCCATTCATATGCAAACGCCTCTGTGCACAGCTTGGGTGGGGTTGTAAATTGGGTGGGGCGTGGTCTCAGGGAATCACTGGGCAGAGAAAACTGCAATATCTGCCAGTCTGCTCTGCCCCATAGGTCCCTGTGTCTCTGTGTCCCATGGCCCCGTGCAGGAACAATGAACACTGTGACCACCTCTGAGAGAAAGCCACCCTCGTGTTCCGGCCTGATGCTGGACAGTCCAGTTTCTCCCCGTATGAGTCTGGGTTCCCAGAGTCTCGCCCGGAACTGGAGTTCAGAGCATCCGGAGCTTGTATCTCCCTCCTGATTGAAAAAGGCCACAGCGTACCCAGTTGCCAGCCCGTTTCCACGCGCGCCTCGGTACCTTCGCTCTTCCGCACCTCTGCACCTCCTACCAGTCTAGATGCTCTTTTCTCTTTCCTCCCAGTTGTATAAATTCCTCTCAGCCAGCCTTCCCGTGGTTCTGGATGAAATCCGATTTGTCTTTTAGTTGTATAGTTTTGATGTGGTTGTGCGAGACAGCAAGTTCAGATGTTTACCTATGCCGCCATCTTGGTTCTCGGTCTAACCTCTAAATTTTGATCTTTTAGATTTTTAAGCCTCTTAAGATTGAGGTCCCTTCTATTCTCTCTCCCTTAATTCTATCTTAAGTTTAAAATGCCTCTTAAATTGATATGATTCCTGTATGTGGCTTATCACCACACCAGACTAGTCTGATGAGCTCCTGTCATGTATCTTACTGCCTATGTGACACCTTATTGGATCACTTACAGACACATCATGCTCAACATGTCAAAACTGAACCCTTGGTTTTTCCCCCTGACACTATTTCTCACTAAACTTTTCCCACTCAGTAAATGACATCATCATCCACCCAGTTGTACAAATCAGAATCTTTTAAAATTCCTATCTTTCCTTTATCTTCAAATTCAGTATCTATCACTCAGTCCAAAATACAGCTCAAAGCCATTAATTTTTTCCCATGTCTTCTGTCCCAGGGCTCTGGCCAACTCTGGCTAATACAATCATCACTTGTTCTTCCTGCTTCCTCTCTTTCTCTCTACAAATCCATTCTCGATATACCATAGTGTTTGAAATTATTTTTTAAATGAAAATTAAAACGATAAATAGGCAGGGTACAGAGAATTTTTAGGGCAGTAAAACTATTCTGGGTGATACTATAAAGAGATACAAATCTTCATACACTTGTCAAAACCCATAGAATGAACAGCACCCAGCGTGGACTCTACCATGAATGTTGGACTCAGGGTGACGATGTCAATGTAGGTTCATTGGTTGTAATAAATGTACTCCCTAGTGTGGGTGTCAACAGTGGGGGAGGTTGTGTTTGTGTGTGGACAATGGTATGTGGAAACTCTGTAACTTTTGATCGATTTTGCTTTGAACATAAAACTGCTCTAAAATATAAAGTATTTTTAAAAATAAATTGGGTAATATCACTCTCCTACAGACAGTCTTGTAGTGGCTTACTCTTACCTTTGAAATAAAACTCAGATGACTTCTCATGGCGATAAGGCCCCTGCCTACCTCTCTATCCCTAGCTCATGCCAGCCTAGAAAATGCCACCCACACGTGCTTCCTCATCCCTGCCACACACCACTCTCAAGCCTTAGAGTTTTGTCCTTGCTCTGGCCACTGCCTGAAATGCCTCTCCTGAAGCTTGGTTCCTCTTTTCGCTCAATGCCAGCTGAAATGGTGCCCTCTCAGAAGGCCTGCTTGATGTTGCTTTAAATGTGTGCACCCTTCCTTTTTTCCACGATGCCCTATATGTTTCCTTCATAAGACTTTTCTCCACTGGGAATGACACCTTGGTTTGTTTACCTGCTTACTACTGCTCTGCCCACCTACCTGTACGTTCTATAAGGGCAGGGACTATATCTGTTTTTATTTACCACTTTGGACCTGGTACAAGGAGCCAATCAAGTATTTGGTGAGTAAATGAATGAAGTGCATCTGGCTAGTAAGTGGTGAAATTGGATTCAAACCCAGATCTGTTTAACTCCAAAATCTGTGTTCTGAATTATGATGCTATGAGCAAAACTGCTCCATTTCCAGTGGAATGCCGTGAAATTAATTTTAGCATAAAAATATAAAATTGTTTTAGAATTTGATAGTCTGTATGCTAACACTCCGGTGACAACAGAGGCTTGACCAACCTGTGTCCTCACGCACGGGGCTGGGCAACATGGAGGAGACTGTACTTGGCGGCTTGTTTGCACGATCTTTTGCAATGATTCTTTCCACTCTACCAAATGCTCTGTGACATCAGATGATTCTGGACAAGTTACTTAACCTTTTTAGACCATTGTTTCTTCATCTACAAAAGAAGGAAATGACTTTTATGGGATTATTAAGGGGGACGAAAAGAAATAATGGATGGAAAGCCCCTGTCACAGACAAGTGAACAATAACTGTGACTTAAACCCTAGTCTTTAGGGTCAGCTCCTTAGGGCTCCTTTTTAAACGATTTCCAAATGGTTCCGATGGGCTGGATGGACCCACCAATCACCGAAGACTGATGACACGGAGGGAAAGGGCGGCACCTGCTCTGCAGAGGAAACTTAGAAACAAACCCCTAGGAGCCCTGAGATGGCTCCGAGCAAGGGCTCAACCCCCTGCGCCGATTCCTTCAACTCAGTTCTCTCCGCCAGCAAACGAAACAGCAGCTCACGCAGAGGCCCGTGCGAACAGAAGCACAGAGCGGCACATTGTTTCCTTAGCAAACAGAACGTGATTGCCAAGTTCTCTGTGGAGCCACGCGTCTTTTGTGCTTTATTTTTTATCTGTAGACACAGAGATATGTCCCTATGTCATGCCGATGTTGTCTTATATGAGAGTTTATTTCAGCAAAATAATTAAATCATCATAAACAGGGCCTTCTGTTAGACCAGAGTTACTGCTGGGGAGATTTAATGCATAGGGAAGCTAAATATTTCCTGGGTTTTTAAAATCAGATTATTTCTTAACATTTCAAAGAGATTCTTAATTTTTCCCCCAACGCGTTAGAAAAATGGGTGTTAAAGACAAAATTTGCATGGGATGCCAAGAGCTGATATTTTCCTGGAAAGATGCTTACTGTGTGTGTAAAAACCCCACACTGTTCTCCAGAAAATGTCCTTGGCATTTGTGTGTTCTCTAAAGCTATATTCTGGTAATGTTGTGCATCTAAGCTTTCAAGGAGGGGGAGAAATAATATTTTTAAAAAGATTTTAAAATTGATTTTTAGAGAGAGAGAGGAAGGGAGAGAGAAACATACAGGATTGAGCCCGTAACCTGGGTATGTGCCCTGACCGAGTATCAAACCAACAGCCTTCTGGTGCGTGGGACGACGCCCAAGCACACCAGCCGGAGAGAAATCATATTTTGATTAGTGTGGTGCAATATACACGTTTGGATTCCCGGCAAAAATAAAGAAGGACACTAGAGGGTGCTGTTAGATCCTCCTTTTCAAGGGTGGTACTGCTGCTAGCAGTGCATAAGGCCTAGAAATGCCATCCTGTTCTGACCAGGACCAAATAGCAATGAAGTCAGGTGTGGAAATAGGGTTCCAGGAGAGAGGCTGGAGGGTTCGGGATGGGGCCGATGCCTAAATAATTCTGAATTAGCGAGAAAGAGTCGTTATCAGCCCAAGCCTGCATGATTATCATCTTTTGATAATTAATTCCTTTAATCGAAATTTTTTTTATTCTACTTCAGTGTCAAACAGCTAGAATGTTAGGCAATGTGGAACAGTTGGTGCTCTCAAGTTCTGCCTTTGGGATTTTGAGGAGAGCACATTCCTATTCTAAAAATAATTTAAGAATTATAGAATTACCAATCGTCAGAAATACCAGGTTCCAAGGTGTCGCTTCTTTTGCCATCAAACACCAAGTTAATGGGATCCACAGAAACATCCTTTATAACTTTTCCTAAGCACATGCTTTCCTCCCTTCCTTGAGGCCAATTTTTTTGAGTGGCAGAAAACAACAATGCTCTGGGGTTCCGTAAATACGCACTGTCATGTGGTTTACACTTGTACAGTGTCATTTTAAAACACAAGAATGTTTTAAAGAAGCGTACTGTTCTCATTTGAGAGAGCGAAGGTAAGGTTTTCCTGACACACCGACCAACTTGTGTTAGGCTGAGCGTCATCTCCAGGCTCGGCCTTGCAGGCAGGCAGCGGAGCGGCCTCCTTGTGTTCAGCTCTGCAGCTGCATTCCTCCTGAACGCAGAGGGTTAACGTACGCAGAGGCAGTGTGCACTGGCACCTAGATGCCCAGTCATCCTGCTCCCAGGCTCAGGGCAGGCTGCAAGTCTCCTTTCTTTAAAAGTCAGTGACAGCCTGTGACCTGCTTTGGCCAATGAAACGGGGACAGAAGTGATATGTGTCTCTTGTGGGGTGTGCTTCCCACACTGTCTCCCTTGCCAAGATGAACCCCAAAGCCTTGTGTGTGGCAGCATCAGAACATAATGAAACCTCTGGGATCTTTGGGAATAGTGTGAGGACAGGTGTTAGCTCTTTGAATGTTTGGTAAAACTCCCCTGTGAAGCCGTCTGGCCGTCTGGATCAGGGCTCTTGTTTGCTGTGTTTTTTTTTAAATTTTTTTATTGCTTCAATTTCATCAGTTGTTACTGGTCTATTCAGGTTTTCTGATTCCTCCTGATTGAGTTTTGGAAGATTGCATGTTTCCAGGAAGTTGTCCGTTTCACCCAGATTGCCTTTTTTTTGGCAGAGAGTTGCTCATAGTATTTCCTTACAATCCTTTGTACATCTGTGTTGTCAGTTGTTACTTCACTTCTAGCGTTTCTGACTTTATTTATTTGAGTCTCTTTCTTTTCTTTTTTTTTAAAAATATATTTTATTGATTTTTACAGAGAGGAAGGGAAAGGGATAGAGAGTTAGAAACATCGATGAGAGAGAAACATCGATCAGCTGCCTCCTGCACACCCCCTACTGAGGATGTGCCCGCAACCAAGGTACATGCCCTTGACCGGAATCGAACCTGGGACCCCTCAGTCCACAGGCCGACGCTCTATCCACTGAGCCAAACCAGTCAGGGCGAGTCTCTTTCTTTGTTTCTTGATGAGTCTGGCTAAAGGTTCATCAATCTTGTTTATCCTTTCAAAGAACCAATTCTTGGTTTCATTGATGTTCTGTATTTTTATTTTTTTAGTCTCTATGTCATTTATTTCCACTATGATCTTTACTATTTCCTTCCTTCTACTTCCTCTGGGATTTTCTTGTAGTCTCTGTCTAATTCTTTAAGTTGTAGGGTTAGATGGTTTATTATGCTTTTTCTTGTTTTTTGAGGTATGCCTGTAGTGCTATGAACTTCCCTCTCAGGACTGCTTTTGCTGTGTCCCAGAGATTTTGGGTTGTTGTGTGTTCATTTTCATTTGTTTCCAGGAAGTTTTTTCTTTCTTTCTTGATCACATTGGTAACCCATTCACCGTTTAGCCTCCATGTGTTTGAATGTTTTTGAGTGTTTTACTGTAGTTGATTTCTAATTTCATGCCATTGTTATCTGAGAAGATGTTTGATATGATTTCAATCTTCTTGAACTTGTAGAGGCTTGTTTTGTGTCCTAACATGTGGTCTATCTTTGAGAATGACCCATGTGCACTTGAGGAGAATGTATATTCTGCAACTTTGGGGTGAAATGTTTTGTAAATGTCAATTAAGCCTCAAGAAAGAACTAGTGTTTGTCAGAATGTGGCGAAAAGGGAGCACTTGTGCATTATTGGCAGGAATGCCAATGGGTGCAGCCATGTGAAACCCAGTATGTCGGATTGTCAGAAAATTCAAAAGAGTGACCATATGCCACAGCAACGCCACTTCCAGGTATTTTTTCAAAGGAAACGCAAACACTAACTCAAAACAAGATATCCGCACTCAGATGTTCACTGCAGCCTTATCTGTTTATGCAATTAGACTTACGGGGTGACATTGGTTAATAGGGCCATTTAGGTTTCAAGCATACAGTTCTATCACACGTGCTCTGTATATAGCATGGTGTGCCCCCGACCCAGTCACAGCATCTTCTGTCATCATGCATTTGCCCCCTTTACTGTTCTCTATCTCCCACCCTCAGCCGTCTGGCACCACTATCCTGTTGTCTGTAGGTGTCTATCAGTTTCAGTTTTATATCCCACATAGGAGTGAAATCACATGGTTCTTAGCTTTTTCTGACTGGCATGTTTCACTTAGCATGATGTTCTCAAGGTCCATCCATGTTGTCGCAAATGCAGTATTTTATCTCTCATGGCCGAGAGCATCCATAGACGGATGCACTGTCCCTTCTTTACCCAGCCTCTAACCAAGGGCGCCTGGGTTGTGTCCATGTCGTCGCCACAGGAATCACGCTGCAGCGAACATAGGGGGGAATCAATCTTTGCAAATGAATGATTTCAAGTTTTTCTGGTCGACACGCAGAGGACGGATTGCTGGGTCATATGGTAACTCTATTTTCATTTTTTTTAGGAACCTCCATACCGTTCCTCAAGAAAATACAAAGCAGTTGGTGCAGACGCAGTCCGCACCCCACTGTGTTCACCAGGGACGGGCCACGGCGCCTCTACGTGCGAGAGCCGGGACTGGTATCCACATCCCCATTTAAAGACGCCAGGATTTCTGCTCAGCTTTTTCCAGACTTCCGGGAAAAATAAAAATTGCCGTTAGCTTAAATCCAAAACAACTTCAAAATAAGCCTGGAATGGGATTTACCCTTGTACTACTTACACAGAGGGTGCGGCCTGCCTCTTCTGCGTGGCTTCCTTATGGCCTGCAGTGCTGAGTGAGCGCCACAGGCAGGCTCACAAAGGCGGTGATGCCCGGCAGTGCAGGCCTGGCCGAGGCGGCTGCTCCTGCCTCCTTTTTAAAACCAGAGCATGCTATCTAGTGTGCAACATTGGTAAGAATGATTTCAGCCACCAAGTAACGAGAATACTGAACACAAAATTTATTTAAGCATAAAACACATTAAAAATTATTTGGTTGATTCATAAAAAGAGAAGGAATTGGGTCTGAGGGAACAGAATGGGGTGGGGCTCCCAAGGTCTGCAAACAACATCCCCAGTGACCACGCTGCCGGCGAGGTTGCAGGACTCGAGGGCAGGGAAGGAGCTCATCATACAGAGAGGGAGCAACATGCGGATCAGAGATCAGACACTTGCAAACTTAGAAAGAGTTCTCAGAGGGAGTCGGTCCTCCAGCCATTGCTTCTCCACATTGTTCCCCCTTCGTAAAACCGATGATCCGGAAACAGCACGGGCTGGACAGATTCTCTGATCAGATTCCAGTCAGACGTTTCTAACCAGAATTTTGTCCTTTACTGGTTGTGTGAATTGGTTTCTAGTGACAACCGTTTGAAAATTTTAACCAAGATATATGCTTTCCACAACTGGCTTTGGAAGCCTTGTTGTGTACTTTGAAAGAGGAGTTTGGAATTTCACTCATCTCCAGATCTCTGATCATTTGAGGCAGGTGGCATCCTGTTGAGATTCTGGACACTTTCAAATAGGTTTTAAGGGCACACACCTTTTATCCTACAGGGAATGGAAAAAGTAAATTACAGTACTTCATGTAGCAACCTTGAGTTAATTATGAGGTCGTGACTGATGTATACACAAAATGCCACAATGAAATCTGGGTCATGATGAGAAGCAGTGTCCAGACTTGATGCTCAGTGGAAGAATTAGAGGCTGCGAAGAGAAAGGCACATCGTGAGCGTGATAAACTCCTGTTGATCAGGACCAGAGATCTTTGCAGCTCCCAGCTAAAGGAAAGGACATTGCCAAGGACCCACTTTGTCCACGTGGCCGGGAAGAAGCAGAATTAGCCCAACCTGCAGAGGTGCCTGCTGACCTCAGTGGTGCTGGGGGAACCCTGGGCGCAGGCCACTGTAGGAAGTGGTATTTATTGAATCAAACATTCCACTCCCAACCACAGCCCAGTGGATGTGGCAGCCAGATTTAAAGCTAATACTATTTTTTTAAATAATTACTTTTTCAATGATTTTAAAAATCATCATCTTTTAGTAAAAGAGCAGGGACTCAAAGATTTAAAAAAGTAAAAACCAAAATGGCGCTAAAATTTCTTAGGAGTTTTTCAGATCTTTCCTTCTTAATGCCTGACTGTGTACAGGCCTGCTGCTGCCTGCTTGGCCTCAGTCATGGCTCCTCTCTGTGGGAGGAAGTTCCTGTGCCCCAGCTGAAGCCCAGAATCAGGGTGTCTACCTCGGCAGCTCTTGCCGTCCGCCTGCAGGGTGCCCGTCACACAGCTGCACAGGGGCCCCTCCACCCGGCTGGTGCAGATCTGCTCACACCCTCCGTTGTCCTCACACCAGTCCAGCCCTAAAAGAGAGCAGTTCGTCAAGTTAACGGCAGGTAGTTTACCTCTGCAACTCATATGTCAGGGCAAGGCTGGAGCAGGGGTGGGGACCATTTTTCTGCCAAGGGCCATTTGGATATTTATAGCATCATTATCAGGCCATACAATTTAAAAAAAAGTCTTTATGGTTGAAAGTATTACATATTCCCCTTTATTCCCCCATTGACTTCTTCTAGTCAGCCTTTGTCCCCCGCCCCAGGCCTTCACCACCCAATTATCTCTGTCCATAAGTTATGTATATATGCATATAAGATCTTGGATTGATCTCTTTCCACCCGCCCACCCTTCCCGCCTCCCCTCTGAGATTCCACAGTCTGTTCCATGTGTCTATGTCTCTGGATCTATTTTGTTCATTAGATTCCACATATGAGTGAGATCATGTGATACTTGTCTTTCTCTGACTGGCTTATTTCACTTAGCATGATGCTCTCCAGGTCCCTCCATGCTGTCTCAAAGGGTAAGAGATCCTTTTTTCACTGCTGCCTAGTATTCCATGGTATAAATGTACCACAGCTATTTCCATCCACTCATCTACTGATGGGCACTTAGGCTGTTTCCAGACCTTACCTACTGTAAATTGTGCTACTATGAACGTGGGGGTGCATACATTCTTTATAATTGGTGTTTCAGGTTTCTTAGGATATAGTATTCCTAGAAGTGGGATCACTGGGTCAAATGGCAGTTCCATTTTTAATTTTTTTGAGGAAATTCCATATTGTTTTCCATAGTGGCTGCACCAGTCAGCAGTATCCTAGCGTTCCCTTTTCTCCACATCCTTGCCAACACTTGTTGATTTGTTGATGGTAGCCATTCTGACAGGTATGAGGTAATACCTCATTGTTGTTTTAATTTGCATCTCTCTGATGATTAGTGACTTTGAGCATTTTTTCATACATTGCTTGGCCTTTTTTAAATCTCCACGTTGGAAAAGTGTCTATTCAGATCCCTTGCCCATTTTTTAATTGGATTGTTTGTCTTCCTTTTGTTAAGTTGTATGAGTTCCTTATATATTTTGGATATTATCCCTTTATCAGATGCATCATTGCCAAATATGTTCTCCCATACAGTGGGCTCTCTTGTCATTTTGTTGATGGTTTCTTTTCCCGTGCAAAAGATTTTTACCATATTTTGATGTATTCTCATTTATTTTCTCCTTAGTTTCCTTTTCCCGAGGCGATGTATCCATAAACATAGTGCTATGAGAGATTTTGTTGCCTATAGTTTCTTCTAGGATTTGTATGGTTTCATGACTTACATTTAAGACTTTTATCCATCTTGAGTTTATTCTTGTGTATGGTGTAAGTTGTTGATCTAGTTTCATTTTTTTTTTTGCATGTATCTGTCCAATTTCCCCAACACCATTTATTGAAGAGACTATCTTGACTCCATTGTATGCTCTTACCTACTTGGTCAAACATTAACTGAGCATAATGACTTGGGTCAATTTCTGGGGTCTCTGTTCTGTTCCATCAAATTATATGCCTGTTCTTATGCCAGTACCAGGCTGTTTTGAGAACAGTGGCTTTGTAGTATAACTTGATATCTGGTATTGTGATCCCTCCAATTTTGTTCTTCTTTCTCAAGATTGCTGTGGCTACTTGGGGTCTTTTTTGGTTCCATATAAATTTTTGGAGTGTTTGTTCTAGATCTTTTTAATATGCCGTTGGTATTTTAATAGGGATTACACTGAATCTGTAGGTTGCTTTAGGTAATATGGACATTTTAATGATGTTAATTCTACCAATCCATGAACATGGTATATTCTTCCACTTGTTTATATCTTCCTCTATCTGTTTTTTCAACGTCCTGTAGTTTTCCAAGTATAAGTGTTTTATCTCCTTGGTTAAAGGATACTGTAAGGTACTTTATTCCTAGGTATCTTAATTTTTTGTTGCAATGTTAAATGGGATTGTTTGTTTAGTTTTTAGTTTTTTTTTTGTGAGAATTCATTATTGGTGTATAAAAATGCCATTGATCTCTGGGTGATAATTTTGTGTCCTGCTACATTGCCAAGTTCATTTATTAAATATAGTAGTTGTTTGTTGGAGTCTTTAGAGTTGTCTATTTACAATATCATGTAATCTGTGAAAAATGAGTTTTACTTCCTCCTTTCCCATTTGGATGCCTTTTATTTCTTCTTGTCTGATCGCTGTGGCTAGGACTTCCAGTATGCTGTTGCATAAGAGTGGTGAAAGCGGTCTCTCCCTTGGTGCACTAGATTCTTGGGTTGATGGCAGGAGATGCACTCCCCATTACCCACGTGGCTGATGGCCATGGGCCTCCACACATGGACCAACAGGCTTTAATTAGCATGGATGCTGAACTACTCTGACAGGAACGTGGAAAGGAAGCTCTGGACACTGGCTGCTCCTGGAACCCCAGTTGCATCTTTTCCTGGACTGGCTTCTCTCAAAAAAACAAACAAACCTTCGGTTCCACTAAAAAAGAAACAAACAAAGAAAGAAACAAACAGTGGTGAAAGTGGACATCCTTGTCTTGTTCCTTTTCTTAGGGAAGATGGTTTTAGTTTTGGCCCATTAAGTATGCTGTTGGCTGTAGATTTGTCATATATGGCCTTTATCATGTTGACATATGCTCCCTCTATTCCCACTTTGCTGAGAGTTTTTATCAAAAATGGGTGTTGGATTTTGTCAAATGCTTTTTCTGTGTCTATTGATATGATCATGTGATTTCTGTCTTTCAATTTGTGTATTTGATGAATCACGTTTATTGTTTTGTGACTACAGTACCAGCCTTGTATCCCTGGAACTAATCCCACTTGGTCATGGTGTATGATCATTTTATAATATACTTCTGGATCCAATTTGCTAATATTTCCTGAGGAGTTTAGCATCTATTCTCTTTCTTTGTAGTGTCTTTATCTGGTTTTGAAATCAGGATGATGCTGGTCTCATAAAAACAGGTTAGAAGTGTTCCTTCCTCTTGGATTTTTTGGAATAGTTTGATGAGTATAGGTGTTAGTTCTCATTTGAATCTTTTTTTGTAAAACTCCCCTGTGAAGCCATCTGGACCAGGGCTTCTTTTTTTTCCTGCTTCAATATCATCAGTTGTTATCCACCTTTTCGGGTTTTCTGATTCTTCCTGATTTAGTTTTGGGAGATTGTATTTTTCTAGGAATTTGACCATTTCATCCACATTGTCAAGCTTGTTGGCATATAGTTGTAAATAGTATTTTCTTATAATTTGTATTTCTGTGGTGTCAGTTATTACTTCACCTCTTTTGTTTCTGACTTTATTTATTTGAGTCTCTCTCTTTGTTTCTTGATGAGTCTGGCTAATGTCCACCAATCTTGTTTATCTTTTCAAAGAGCCAGCTCTTGGTTTCATTGATATTTTTGTATTTTAGTCTCTATGTCATTTATTTCTGCTCTAATCTTTATTATTTTGTTCTTTCTACTTACTCTGGGTTTTCTTGTTGTTCTCTTTCTAATTCTTTAAACTGTAGAGTTAAATAGTTTATTATTAATTTTTCTTATTTTTGGAGGTAGGCCTGTAGTGCTATGAACTTCCTTCTCAGGACTGCTTTTGCTACATCCCATAGATTTTTGGTTGTTGTGTGTTCCTTTTCATTTGTTTCCAGGAAGTTTTTTCTTTCTTTCTTGATCTCATTGGTAACCCATTCATTGTTTAATAACATGCTATTTAGCCTCCATGTATTTGAATGTTTTTGAGTGTTTTTACTGTAGTTGATTTCTAATTTCATTCCACCGTGGTCTGAGAAGATGCTTGATATGATTTCAATCTTCTTGAACTTGTAGAGACTTGTTTTGTGTCCTAACATGTGGTCTATCTTTGAGAATGACCCATGTGCATTTGAGAAGAATGTATATTATGCAGCTTTGGGGTGTAATGTTCTATAAATGTCAATTTAATCCATCTGATCTAGTATATAATTTAGACTCTGTTTCCTTGTTAATTTTTTTGTCAGGAAGATCTATCCAGTGAAGTCAGCAGGGTGTTATAGTCCCTTACTATGACTGCATTGCTGTTGATCTCTCTTTTAAAGTTCTCTAGATTTTTAAAAATATACTTAGGTGCTCCTATATTGGGTGCCTATATGTTTACCAGGGTTATATCCTCTTGTTGGATTGATCGCTTTAGTATTATGTAGTGACTTTTCTTGTCTCTTGTGATGGCCTTCATTTTGAAGTCTATTTTATCAGATATGAGTATTGCTACCCCATCTTTTATTTTGTTTCCATTACCTTGGAATTTTTTTTCCATCCCTTCACTCTCATCCTGTGTGAGTCTTTTGTTCTGAGATGGGTCTCTTGGAGACAGCATATAATTGGGTCATATTTTTGGATACATTCAGCTACCCTGTATTTTTTGATTGGTGCATTTAATCCATTTACATTTAAGGTTATTGATAGGTACTTACTTATAGCCATTTTCATTCTTTATGCCTATGTCTCTCTCTCTCTCTCTCTCAATACAGAATTCCTTTTAGCATTTCTTGCACTGCTAGTTTGGTGGTGATGAACTCCTTTAGCCTTTTTTTATGGTCTGGGAAGCTCTTTATTTGACCGTCTGTTGTGTATGATAGCCTTGCTGGATATAGTAATCTTGGTTTCAGATCCTTGCTTTCATTACCTTGAATACTTCATGCCATTCCCTTCTGGCCTGTAGAGTTTCTGATGAGAAATTAGCTGACATCCTTATGGGAGCTCCTTTGTAGTAACAAATTGCTTTTCTCTTGCTGCCTTTAAGAGTTTCTCTTTATCTTTAGTTTTTGGCATTTTAATTATGGTGTGTCTGGGCATGGGACTATTTATTTGTGTTCTTGCATGGGACTCTCTGTGCCTCCTGAACTTGTGTGACTTTTCCCTTTACCAGGTTAGGGATGTTTTTGCCATTATTTCTTCAAACATGTTCTCTATTCCTTGCTCACTTTCTTCTCTTGCTGGCACTCCCATGATGCAAATATTGTTATGTTTCATGTTGTCCCACAGCTCCCTTAAGCTTTGCTCTTGTTTTTTAATTGTTTTTTTTTTGTTTGTTTGTTTGTCTGCTTCTCTGATTGTGTGATCTTTTTTTTCTATCTTGTCTTCTAATTCACTGACTTATCCTTGGCTTCCCTTAATCTGCTGTATATTCCTTCCAATTTGTTCTTTATTAGTTCTATGTCAATTTTTATTCCCAACTGGTCTTTTTTTCATAGTTATGATATCATTTCTCATGCTGTTGAGTTTCCTTGCCATCATTATTCTGAACTCTACATCTGATAATTTTCTTCTCTCCATTCCATTTAGCTCTTCTTCCAGAGAATTCACTTGTTTTTTTCACTTGGGGCTTGATTTTTTGTCTCCCCATTTTGGCTGCCTGTTTGGGTTTGTGTCTAAGTATTAGGTGGATCTGCTTCTACTCCCAATATCTAGTGCAGGACAACGTCAGACACTATTTGTGACTGGTCCTGAGTACCCTGTTTGGAGCTATCAGCAACCCACAGCTTGTGGCTCCCTCTGCTGGGTGCCTTTGGAAATGACCAAGATGTGCACCAGGCTCTGCTTTACCTAGCCCTGGGCCAAGAAGATCAGGCAAAGACTCAAAGCTTCTAGAGATCCGCCTCTGCCTGCAGTCCAGTTGACACTCAGTCTTGATTAGCATCAGGCTATGGACCACAGAGAGTCGCAAGTCTTCCAGCAGGGTGGGGCAACTGCCTTTTCCCCAGGCCAAAACCGCCTGGATAGCTAAGGTCCACCTGAGAAAGATGTCCTTCACAGGGTGCAAGAATGACTCAGCACAGGAAACTGGGTTGGTTGCCCTCCGAGCTCCAACCGCAGACCCCCCAACCCTAGACTCTCCTCACTCATCTCTAATCTACTGTCCCTTCCCTCTGCTGGAGCCCAGAGTGCGTGGCTGCAATGAAATGTTGTGCATTGGCCCTTTAAGAGGGTGCCTGCATTTCCAGCTGTCTCTCCCAGGCAGACAGCAACCCTGCTGCTTTCCACAGCCTGATGTTATGTGGACACCCTTATCATTTCTGGGGTGTCGTAGCTGGGGGTGTAGACCCCGGAGTTCTCAGTGGGAACCCCCACAGCTGAGATATCCCTCTGGAACTTTAGCTGGTGTCTGTGGGAGTCTAGCCAGCCCTTTGGAGCCTCCGCCCTTCCTATCAGACTCCATGTGGTCTCCACTTTCTGTCCCTAGTTATCAGGGTTCTCTCCAGCTAGTCTTCAGTTGATTTTTCAGGGTGGTTTTCTATACTTTTAGTTGTATTTCCAGTTTGGTCCTGGGAAGAGTGTCAGTGTACCTTCCACTTATTCTGTTGGCATTTTTGAATCCCATATACAATTATCAACTTAAAATTCAGCCTGCTTTATTTGGTCAAACACTTAATTAACTCACACATAATACATTGGCAGGGCCAGACCAAATGATTTTAAGGCCCACGGGCCAGATGTCCCCCACCCCTGCTTTAAAGAGAGGGGAGGAAAAGGAAAAGCCCAGTGTGAATGGGAGTTTTTAACAGTCAAGAAAGGGGTTTCACCATGCAGTGGGAGTCTCTTCAGCCTCCTCATTCACCAGGTTCACAGTACAGGTGCTGCGCAGGCCGGCGCTTGCTCAGGCCTCCCGCTCGCCTGCAGTAATGATTTATAGTGTGTTTCAGGAAACATACATACTTTTTCTCCGAATGGGTCCCACGGAAATGATCTGCTCTTTAGGTTCTTTGGTATATTCTGTGGCAATCCTGGAATTCTGTGGGCAGTTCTGAAAGACAGAACACCAGGGGAATTTACACAACGAGGCTGGCATCTCTTCCCACCGGGCTCCACCTCCGGAGGCAGCGGTCGCAGCCTCGAGCGCCATCACTGTTCGGATTAACGCACCCAATGCCTTCTTGATCACAGAGCCCACTGGCCGCTAGGCTTTCTGCTGAAGAGTTAAATGTCTTCTCCGCACTGGAATCAGATGCATTCCTGGGAATGAGGGGTGCTGTATCTCATCAGACACTAATGTACGCGGCAGCATGTGGAAGGAGCTCTGACTGTAATTCACGCCTCAATGTTGTAAATATGGGGTAAGCGGGAAGCTGGAATGTTAAAGGTTAGGGACCAGTGCAATACAATCTCAGTGACATTAGCCATCCATGGTGGGAAAGGCACCTGGCATGGAAGAGAGGATCGGTTTGTCACCTCATCCCCCGCGCCCTTCGAGAGCCTCAGGCCCTGGTATGGCTCTGGATGCGCTGCAGGGCAATCCCTGGCTAAAGAACACCTAGATGGCCTGGCAGTGTGGCTCAGTGGTTGAGCACTGTCCTATGCACCAGGGGGTCACAGTTCGATTCCCGGGTTGCGGGCTTGATCCCTAATAGGGGGCGTGCAGGAGGCAGCCGATCAATGATTTTCATCATTGATGTTTCTCTCTCTCTCTCTGTCTCCCTTCCTCTCTGAAATCAATAAAAATATATTTAACAACTATAAGTAAAGAACAGCTGGATAGAGTGCATCTTGAAGCAGGAGTTTGCTTCTCAGGGGAGTGGAGCTCGGCCCCACTGTCCACTTCAGATTCAGGTGACCTGGCTCCTCGTTCTCAAACGGGCCGCCGCTGCCCCCAAGGTCAACTGGCAATGTTAGGAGACGTTTTGGGGTGTTTGAGCTGGAGGAGCTACTGGCACCTGGGGGTGGAGGCCAGGGAAGCTGACAAATGTCCGACAATGCACTGAACAGTCTCCACCCAAAGAACGATTTGGTCCAAATGTCAGCAGTGCCGGGTGGGAGAGACCCTCACCGAGTGCTGCGCGGGCGGGTGGGCATGGCGGAGCCAGAGGAGCCAGCGGGCAGGGTCCGCTGTGCCCTCGCTTACTGTCTCCCCAGCGGTGACCGCTGCTTGCACGCCCCGAGGACTTCCAGGGGCCGTGAGACCTGAGGGGCCCTGCGGAGCCACACAGACCCGGCCCTGTGACCCATGTTGGGGAAAGGCGGTGCGAGAGCCACCCTCACTTACTATTTTGCAGGAGTACTTCTCCGAATCGCAGAGGGACACTGCGCAGTGGAGATGGACTTCGTCGTAATCCCCGATGAACTTGAAGACCGTGACGTGAAAGCGGCAGGTGAGGGAGACCCCGTTCTCCTCGATGCCAATGGTGTTGTCTTTAATG
The DNA here is from genome assembly GCF_951640355.1 of Cnephaeus nilssonii. Lineage (NCBI taxonomy): Eukaryota > Metazoa > Chordata > Mammalia > Chiroptera > Vespertilionidae > Cnephaeus > Cnephaeus nilssonii. The sequence continues at coordinate 2,546,025 of NC_137093.1, forward strand.
TTCTGACACCTGTTCAGAAAAGCAATGCCTCTGCTTCTTATTCTCATACTTCGTATGGAACCATTGAAATGGTAAACACGCCTTTGCCTGTGAAGTGGCCTCTGCGTTGTGTGGGTTTGGCACGTGTTACCACGTCCTCATATTTACATAGTTTGTTTTAAAAGCACCAAATAGCACCTCCAATTAGGACGCTACCTGCATCTAAATCAATGGCTGTGGGGAGGGAACTCAGTGGCCCTTCATTTCAGCTTCTGGTCTGCTCCTCTCACTGCTGTGTGTAGGGCACCAGGTTAACAAACTCAGGGTTACTTCTGTGCATTCTCTCGTTAACCATCCATTTTGGGAGGAGCCCCTGATTCAACCCTGTTGGGAGTTCTTCCCACATGGAGGCACAGGTGCAGCTGAGCTGAGAAAGCGCAGGGAGGAGCGGGAGAATGCTTGGCGGCAGGGACAGCCTCCTCCCTCCCCCTGGGGGCGCGGACAGCGAGCCCCCTCAGCCACCCACATCTTGCCTCCAGGACTTAGAGTTCTCCTAATGTCCAATCTCTCATGCCCCGGGGTCTTCTCACATCAGGTCTCCCCCCCTGGGCTCTTTCTGCAGTTCATCCCGCACAGCTCCTGCTCTTCCCCCAACACCAGCCTCGGGCTCCCTCCTTTGAAAACGGTCCCTTCCCTGCGGCCAGGCAGGAACAAGGGGCCGGTCCTGGTTTGCCAGCGGCACCTGCTGAGCCCCTGGAGAGCTCCCAGCGTGCCTCCCTCACGCACAGGGCGCGCGGGTCTGCGCTGAACGCGGGAATTGGTGCAGTGATGAGCTGTGCTGCGTGGCCAGGGCGGCTCATGGGAGCCAAGTTCTTCCCGAGATAACGATACCAGGGGGCTCTCTCCTTCTGCTGCCTCCCCCGCGCCCAGAACTAAATAGCTTAGGAGGAGGATTGTAAACGGAAACAACCCTCGCCACTCCGATACCTGTTCAGTTTTGCACTCAGTCTTCACGGCAATAGTTTCTGAAATGCGTTGAAACAAAAACTTGCTGGACTGTTCCTTGTCACTGTCACTAATTGGAATAATCTAAGTTGGCCCAAAGATTCTAAAATATCCACAGCCCTGATGTTCAAGCCCCTCCTCTTACCCAGACCCCACCTACGAGAGAGAGCACTTGAGGGTTTGGTCTCAGAAGAACATGGAACAGAAGGAAGGGGCCCGGGGGGGGGGGGGGCAGAGCTGCCTCCGTGTGAGCCAGCCGAGCTTTGATTCTCTGTGCACCCCGGGGAGAAACGGCCTGTCCTCGGCCTGGGCGCCCGAAGAGAAGGGGGTCTCGCGTGTCCCCAAGCTGCTTTCTGAACCACCCATGGACGCTGGCGCCCACCCTGGCTCCACCAGCGGGCAGGAACAAGGGCTCCCAGAATCCTTGGAGCCCACGTTGCTGCTCATTCAGCCCCGAGCATCACGTTTCACGCAGGTTCTCTGGAGCCGCACACACCGATACCCACGGCCAGAGGGGCCAGCGGACTCCTGAACTAGAACCCTCCCCCGTGACAAAGGCCCTTTATGCCAGGCACAGTGAAGTCCAAGGCCTTCCGGGAGACTGGGAAGCTGAGGTTTATGAACATGCTCACTTGCCCACTCCCCTCTTGGGCTCAAGTCTGTGAACTATTTAAAAAGCGCTCGGTGCCACAGGACCTGCAGAGGAGGCACAAGCCACACGCCTGGGTCTGCATTTGGTCGTGGCTCGGATCTCAGCCTTTCATCAGGGGGAGGGCCGTGACAGGGAGGGGAGCGGGGGGCAAGGGGAACAGGGATGCCAGCCGGGCATCCGGCCTGCAGGACCCCAGCTGGGTACCAAGTCCTTCCCTTCGCCTAGAACAGCTGGAAACAGCTCAGAAAGTCAAATGCCTTGGTGAGATCTTTCCTGAATCTTCCCCAGAACGCCTGCGCACCCAGCCGCAGCCACGCCCGGCCGGGGGGGGGGGGGGGTCCGTGCCTGGATGCCTGGAAGGCCCCGTCCTCCCCCGCTGCTGGGGCAGCCTTGGCCGGCTGTGGACCTTCCTCTCTGAGCTGCTGTGGCTTCGACCTGTTTGTCTGCCCGGACCCCACCTTCTGCTGGTGAACCCTGCCCAGCCTCAACGCTGAGTCACGGACACCCCGCCCCCGGGTGCTCCCCAAAGCCGGCACCTGGCAGGTGCAATACTTCCAGGTGAGCGAGTGTGAGAAAATGGCAGAGCAGGAAGGTCATCCTGACTTCCTCCCTGACCCTTTCCACCTGAAACCAGTCATAGAACCTTCCTGGAGAGGCACCCCCTTACACCCCGAGGAAGGAGCTCCTTAGCCCCGAAAACAAAGGGACGGAGGAGAACTGAGCAGACGGGCACGGCTCCCTGACTGTCCCCCCAGCCCCTCATAGAGCACTCCAGTCCCTGCTCCCTGACTGTCCCCCCCCCCCCCGCATAGAGCACTCCGGTCACTGCTCCCTGACTGTCCCCCCCCCCCCCCCGCATAGAGTACTCCGGTCCCTGCTCCCTGACTGTCCCCCCCGCCCCCCGCATAGAGCACTCCGGTCACTGCTCCCTGACTGCCCCCACGCATAGAGCACTCCGGTCCCTGCTCCCTGACTGTCCCCCCCGCCCCCCGCATAGAGCACTCCGGTCACTGCTCCCTGACTGTCCCCCCCCCCCGCATAGAGCACTCCGGTCACTGCTCCCTGACTGTCCCCCCCCCCCCGCATAGAGCACTCCGGTCCCTGCTCCCTGACTGTCCCCCCCCCCCCCGCATAGAGCACTCCGGTCCCTGCTCCCTGACTGTCCCCCCCCCCCCCCCCGCATAGAGCACTCCGGTCCCTGCTCCCTGACTGTCCCCCCCCCGCCCCCCGCATAGAGCACTCCGGTCCCTGCTCCCTGACTGTCCCCCCCCCCCCCCCCCGCATAGAGCACTCCGGTCCCTGCTCCCTGACTGTCCCCCCCCCCCCCCCCGCATAGAGCACTCCGGTCCCTGCTCCCTGACTGTCCCCCCCCCCCCGCATAGAGCACTCCGGTCCCTGCTCCCTGACTGTCCCCCCCCCCCCCCCCGCATAGAGCACTCCGGTCCCTGCTCCCTGACTGTCCCCCCCCCCCCGCATAGAGCACTCCGGTCACTGCTCCCTGACTGTCCCCCCCCCCCCCCGCATAGAGTACTCCGGTCACTGCTCCCTGACTGTCCCCCCCCTCCCCGCATAGAGCACTCCGGTCCCTGCTCCCTGACTGTCCCCCCCCAGCCCCGCATAGAGCACTCCAGTCACTGCTCCCTGACTGTCCCCCCCCCCCCCCCCGCATAGAGCACTCCGGTCCCTGCTCCCTGACTGTCCCCCCCCCCCCCCCGCATAGAGCACTCCGGTCCCTGCTCCCTGACTGTCCCCCCCCCCCCCCGCATAGAGCACTCCGGTCACTGCTCCCTGACTGTCCCCCCCCCCCCCCGCATAGAGTACTCCGGTCCCTGCTCCCTGACTGTCCCCCCCCCCCCGCATAGAGCACTCCGGTCACTGCTCCCTGACTGTCCCCCCCCCCCCCGCATAGAGCACTCCGGTCACTGCTCCCTGACTGTCCCCCCCCCCCCCGCATAGAGCACTCCGGTCCCTGCTCCCTGACTGCCCCCCCGCATAGAGCACTCCAGTCCCTGCTCCCTGACTGTCCCCCCCGCCCCCCCGCATAGAGCACTCCGGTCCCTGCTCCCTGACTGTCCCCCCCCCCCCCGCATAGAGCACTCCGGTCACTGCTCCCTGACTGTCCCCCCCCCCCATAGAGCACTCCGGTCCCTGCTCCCTGACTGTCCCCCCCCCCCCGCATAGAGCACTCCGGTCACTGCTCCCTGACTGCCCCCCCCCAGCCCCGCATAGAGCACTCCGGTCTAGCCATTGCTGCTGGACTTCATTCCCGTATTGAAGGCTCCTGTGTCACATAAAACTTGTATTAAATAAATTATGAAACTTTTTTTGCTAATTTGTCTTGGTGTGTTTAATTTTCAGGCCCGTCAAGAGCCTCAGGGGCCGAGGAGAACCGGTCCCAGCCAGGTGCCGTCCCGCTGCATCCCTGCAGACACAGGAGAAGCATGATCCCAGGAAGGCCCCTGCTCCCGGCGCCCTGGAGTGGGGTTAGGGCGCGGCGGTGGGATGGGAGGCGAGGACGGCCAGTGTCCGACCAGGGGAGACAGAGACAGGCAGAGACAAGGGACAGCGAGGGAGGGGGGGTTCGGCAGCATCCAGCCGGAGCCAATTGTCCCTGAGGCCACACCCACGGCTAGAATTTGTTTTGTGATGATTAAATGCTTTGTTTTTTGCATAAGCTATTTTGAATTGGTCTCTCCTACATCTAATAGAAAAAACAAGTTTGATTAATAAGTCATCTGCTCTAAGAATTATTGTACTAGGCCCTAATTAGGGGGATGGAAATGTTCTAAAATTAGTTTATGGTGATGCTTGTACTCCTCTTGTAAAGTTACAAGCATCATTGAATCTACACTTAAAGCAAAAGCATTTTATTGCATACAAATTATGTATGCAATCAAGCTATTAAAAATTATTATTGCGTGACACAACCAGTGTTTTTTAAAAATAAAGATAATTATAATTATTGCTGTTGGATCCATAGTCTTCTTTTTTTCATTCATTCAATAAAATTTTGTTTCATAACCACTATATTTCAGAAAATATACTAGGTGCTGGGCATATCATGGTGAGTAAAAAGAAACTCTTTGATTCTATAGGCTATTATTCTAATTCTTTTAAAATTTTAATAGATATCCTAGTCACTTTCAGTTATTCTCATTACATTCTTTCATTTTCATATAATTCACATTTATCTCAAATTGGAATTTAGAGTAGTTAGGACAGAACCCTATGATCACATGGAGGATATACTGTGGTTAATGGCATGTGGACTCGGGGATCCACCAGCAAATTGCCGTGTGACTTTGAGCAACTTGCTTGCTCTCACTAAGCTTAAGCCATCTCATTCACAAAACTAGGCTTCTCACATCTGCCTTCCAGGTTGTAGTGAGGATCTGATGGTTCATGGGTGCAAAATGCTGGCCCTGTAGGAAGTCAACAAGCATTAGTTCCTCTTCCCTTCTCCAAACTATGGCGTGGGCTCAATGGAATGCTACGCTGCTGTAAAAAAAAAAAAAAAAAAAAAAAAAAAAAAAAAAAAAAAAAGAGCTCTGACCATTTGCAACAGCATGGAGGGACCTGGAGAGCATTGTGCTGAGCGAAAGAAGCCAGTCGGAAAAAGTAAGTATCACATGACCTCACTCATTTGTGGAATCTAATGAACAACATAAACTGATGAACAAAAATGGGTCCAGAGACAGAGAAGCATCGATCAGACTGTCAAACTTCAGAGGGAAGGCAGGGGAGGGCTGGTGATGGTGGTGGTAGTGTGTGTGTGTGTGGGGGGGGGGGGGCGGTTTAAGAGATCAGCCAAAGGACTTGTAAGCATATATGCATAACCAGTGGTCACAGACAATAGGGGGGTGAGGGCCTGGGCTGGGGTGGGGGTGGGGGCAGGCTGGGAGGGGTCAATGGGGGAAAAGGGGGACATATGCAGTACTACCAACAATAAAGAATTTTAAAAATGAAATGTGGTGCAGACTAATGTCACCGTGAAGGCTCCGAGGCGGTCCTTGGCGAGAGCTACGCACCCTTCTTCAATGATGAAGTAGCGGAGTTTGTCGTTGCTGTCGCGGGAGGGTGTGGCATAGCACTTGTTCAGCGTCAGGATCAGATGCGTGGCATCGGCTCCGACCACAAAGACCCCGACGTACAGCACGTCCCGCGTGGTCAGCACCACCTCGCCCTGGCGGTACGGGTGCTTGTAGGAGGCGTTCTTGTAGAGCGCCATCTTGGTGGTAAAGCTGCCCTCTTGGGTGGGAACTGTCAGGTTAATGACGCTGAAAGGGAAAGACCATGAGGCAGGGAACCCCAGCAGGCCTGTTCGTTCAGTCACCCGCCCCTTCCCGCGGACCACGCCGAGGGAGGCAGAGCAGGCAGCAGTGGGTCCGAGGCTGCACTGTGCCAACGGGCCCGCCGGCCACGCTGGCATGAGAACCATCAGAGTAAAGCTCAGTGCCCAGCAGCCCAGCCCCTTCCCGGCCAACAGCTCCTGCATTGGGCAGGACAGACGGACAGCACGCCCGTCACCACAGGGCGTTGTATGAACGGTGCCAGTCTCAGGCAGCAAGTAGGCTAAGGAATGGGGCCATTCTCCCTCGTCGTCAGAGATCGGGCCAGCAGTCTGGACGGCGCTCCCGTAGCCCAGCCGCAGCCCTCACCTCAGCATGGGCTTCACCACGGAGTCCAGGGAGATCTTGATGTCCAGCTCGTAAGCGCAGGAGAACTCCACGTTGATCGTGCGGTCCCTGGTGATGATGTTGCCCGTGTTGTTGGCGCTTTCTATCCAGATGGTGTTCTTGTACATGATGTGCGTGCCATTGGACTGCAGAGCAGAGGGGCAGAGAGCGTTAGACCTGGGAGGGAGCCCGTGGCTTGCATTTCAAATCCATGACCTGGAAGTGAGAAATGGCTTCATTTCACACCTCCCTCAGCAGCCGGCATCAGTCAGCATGGAGCTGGCCTCGCACCGACTGGCAGCATTACAACGGACGCCAGCAGCACCTCCGGGCACACATCCTGGTGCCCACAGAGGTGAGGCCAGGAATTCTGACCCCGACCAGCCCCAGTTTCTCTGGGCACCCAGGCGGGGCAGCATACAGCGTGGCCGTCAGCAGGTGACATAAGTCTTCGTTTTAATTCCTAATTCAAAATCTCCCGCCACCAAATCCTGTCCCAAACATGCCCACACGAACCCAAATGAGCAACTGCAGCTTCATCTTCTTACTCCTTTCACTCCCCGATGCCAGTGTCAACAAACTAGTCAGGACCAGAAAGAACGAACCCACAGGCCCAGGAGGAAGAGCAGCAGCAGGGCGCTGTGCTGCCCGAGAACTGGGTCCCCTGACCCCCAAAGCTGGAGCCCTGCTGCATTTCTCTTAAACCAGCCTGGGCCGCCCTGACCCGCCCCCCGCCCCCCCTACACACACACAGCCAAACCTGCCGTCCTGGCCTGCAGGCACAGAGGGAACAACGTTTTGTCCCCGAGCAGGACAGAGGATGACAGCAGACAGCGGCCAGGGGCGGGGCCTGCCGCCCATCGCACTCCCCCAGGTCAGCCTAATCCCCCTAACCCTAACCCTAACCTCCCGGCGGGTCCTTTCGCCCGCCCTTTGCTGTGCTCCCAGGAGGCCGTTTCTAACGGGACCGCCTGAGGCGCTGTCAGGACAGTCAATGAGCAAACACCTGGGCAGCTCCCCCTGCGCCGCCCCCCGCCCCCCCTCCCCGCTCCCGCCAGGCTCCGCCCCCCTCACCAGGCCCCGCCCCCGCCAGGCTCCGCCCCCTCCCCAGGCTCCGCCCCCCGCCCTCACCTGCACGATGTTCCCGCAGTTGCCCTTGGTGTTGTTGATCTGGAAGGAGATGAAGTCCTCCCCCTCGATGCCCGTGCACTGCCTGTCGTTGACCCGCACGCCCTCCCTCTCGAAGCCCAGCTGGAAGAGCTTGCACTTGGAGATGGACACCTCCATCTGGGACGCCTTGCAGGTCACCTCCGCGTCGATGATGTCGTGCGAGTCTGCGGGGGACACGGCGAGGAGGTCAGCGAGCGGGAGCTGGTCTCCCCGAGGCCAAGCGGCACCCGCGGGAAGGCTGGGCGTTCCTGCCTCCGCTTTGCCCACCCCGGAGTCTATGAGTTCACACAAAGCCCCTGGGACCCGAGGAGCCTTTTAAAAAGAAAATACGAATGAAGTGTCTTTTCTTCCTAAGCCCGGGACTCCCCATTGCGTGGCAGCTGCCTTTCCGCAGGTCCGTCCTGCCTCCACCCTGCCTCCGCCCTCCCTCCGTCCTGCCTCCGCCCTGCCTCCAATCTGCCTCCGTCCTGCCTCCGTCCTCCACCCTGCCTCCGCCCTGCCTCCACCCCGCCTCCGTCCTCCACCCTGCCTCCGCCCTGCCTCTGCCCCGCCTCCGCCCTCCACCCTGCCTCCGCCCTGCCTCCGCCCCGCCTCCATCCTCCCTCCACCCTGCCTCCGCCCTGCCTCCACCCTGCCTCCTTCCTGCCTCCGCCCTGCCTCCTTCCTGCCTCCGCCCTGCCTCCGCCCTGCCTCCGCCCTGCCTCCTTCCTGCCTCCTTCCTGCCTCCACCCTGCCTCTGCCCTGCCTCCTTCCTGCCTCCTTCCTGCCTCCTTCCTGCCTCCACCCTGCCTCTGCCCTGCCTCCTTCCTGTTTCCGCCCTGCCTCCGTCCTGCCTCCAGCCCGGGGGGCGGGGGGCCTGGCTCCAGCACCCGCCGGCGCAGGCGGCAGGCCTGGGACCCAGGGAGGTGCCGGCGGCCGGCGGTGAGCAAACTGTCTGCCCGGGGGCAGCAGGGGCCGCAGCCTCTCCTCCCGGAGCCCCCGCCCGGCCCGCCCGCTGCGTGGAGGCAGCAGGTGCCCCGCTCCGCCTCGGGCGGCGGGGCAGGCGGGCGTGCTCCCCCCGGTTCCTGTCCGCTTCACAGCCAGCCGTTTCCGGGACCCGCCCGCACCCAGCGACCACCCGCCTTAAAACCCTGACCCGCTCCCCTTGGCCTCAGACCCGCACGCCCTGTGGGTGTCCGCGGGCTGCCGGACCCTGTGCCGGCAGCTCCGATGGGACGGCCCATCCGCTCACACACATTTCTGTTGGGGTCTCCTGGGCCCAGCACGCACGGGATTGATGCGAGCAGCTCGCTTCCGCTGGCCGCCCCATCGCCGCTCTCCCCCCACAGGACCTCTCCCCCCCAGGACCTCTCCCCCCCCCCAGGACCTCTCCCCCCCAGGACCTCTCCCCCGCCAGGACCTCTCCCCCTGCCGGGACCTCTCCCCACCAGGACCTCCCCCCCCCAGGATCTCTCCCCGCCAGGACCTCTCCCCCCACCAGGACCTCTCCCCCCGCCACCTCTCCCCCCCAGGACCTCTCCCCCCCCAGGACCTCTCCTCCCCCTGGGACCTCTCCCCCCGCCACCTCTCCCCGCCAGGACCTCTCCCCCCAGGACCTCTCCCCCCGCCACCTCTCCCCCCCAGGACCTCTCCCCCCCAGGACCTCTCCCCCCCAGGACCTCTCCCCCCCAGGACCTCTCCCCCCGCCACATCTCCCCCCCAGGACCTCTCCCCCCGCCACATCTCCCCCCCAGGACCTCTCCCCCCGCCAGGACCTCTCCCCCCCCAGGACCTCTCCCCCCGCCACATCTCCCCCCCAGGACCTCTCCCCCCGCCACATCTCCCCCCCAGGACCTCTCCCCCCGCCACCTCTCCACCCCAGGACCTCTCCCCCCAGGACCTCTCCCCCCGCCACCTCTCCCCCCGCCAGGACCTCTCCCCCCGCCACCTCTCCCCCCCAGGACCTCTCCCCCCAGGACCTCTCCCACAGGACCTCTCCCCCCAAGGACGTCTCCCCGCCAGGAACCCTCCCCCCAGGACCTCTCCCCCCCCCAGGACCTCTCCCCGCCAGGACCTCTCCCCCCAGGACCTCTCCCCACCACCAGGACCTCTCCCCACCACCAGGACCTCTCCCCACCACCAGGACCTCTCCCCCCCAGGACCTCTCCCCCCTAGGACCTCTCCCCCCAGGACCTCTCCCCCCCAGGACCTCTCCCCCCGCCAGGACCTCTCCCCCCAGGACCTCTCCCCCCGCCAGGACCCCCTCCCCCCCGCCAGGACCTCTCCTCCCCAGGACCTCCCCCCCAGGAGCCCTCCCCCCGCCAGGAACCCTCCCCTGCTAGGAGCTTGAGCCCCGCCCCGCCCCGCCCGCAAGAGCCCTGCAGGCCCTGAGCACACAGAGGCGGCCTGGGTGGGCCTGAGGAAGCATTAGCCTCCTTCCAAGTGGTCAGGCTGCTTCCCTGCTCGGATGACCTGGTGTGAAAGCTTTGCTGTTGGGTTCTAACCCGCAGAGAGGGGGCGGCTGCAGGCCCCTCCCACTGGGCCCGTCCTGGGGGCGGGGGTGGCAGGTGTCACTCAGTGTTCCCGTGGGGGGGCAGGTGTCACTCACTGTTCCCGTAGGGGGGAGGCTCGATGCAGCCGCACAGCTCCCCGCCGTTGTCCAGCTCGCAGGTCCGGTTGGGACAGTCGGCCCCCACGCAGGGATCCTCCACCACTCCTGCTAAAAGGGAGAACAGGGACACGCACACTTGACTTCCACACCAACACACAGGCGCCCGTGTTCACTCTGGACTTGCACGTGCGTGGAACCGTGATGGTCAGACAGTGGCCACGGATGAACACACAGGAACACCTTCCAGAAAGAAGGAGCGCAGCAGCAGCGGGCCAGGGCCGGGCCGCCCAGGCGTGTGCGGCGGCGGCCTGGCCTCCTCCCCCCTCACAGTGCTCTGCGGGCTGCGCACTGCCACCCGCTCCACAGCGGCTCCTCGCCCGGCTCCCGCAGCGGGCTGCGTGTGAGGGTGACAGCCCGGACTGTCTCTGCCGAGACCCCGAGAGCGACCTGGCTGGCTCTGCCACGCGCATGTGCTCCTGATGACTCGCCCATCTCTATCCCAGACCAGCCACCTCCCCGCGGGCACTCAGCACGTCCTTGTCAAGAAGACAGCTTCAGGGCCAGTGAGTCCCCTTAAACCAAGATGACGGTCCATCTTCCCCATAAGCTCCTCTGGATTGTGTAAAAACAGATAAACCAAATCTACACACCCTAACCCGAACCCTAACCCTTCCCCATAAGCTCCTCTGGATTGTATAAAAACAGATAAACCAAATCTACACACCCTAACCGGAACCCTAACCCTTCCTCATAAGCTCCTCTGGATTGTATAAAAACAGAGAAACCAAACCTACACACCCTAACCCTAACCCTAACCCTAACCCTAACCCTAACCCTTCCCCATAAGCTCCTACTGGATTGTGTAAAAACAGAGAAACCAAACCTACACACCCTAACCCTAACCCTAACCCTTACCCTAACCCTAACCCTAACCCTTCCCCATAAGCTCCTACTGGATTGTGTAAAAACAGATAAACCAAACCTACACACCCTAACCCTAACCATAACCCTTCCCCATAAGTTCCTACTGGATTGTGTAAAAACAGAGAAACCAAAACCTACACACCCTAACCCTAACCCTAACCCTAACCCTAACCCTAACCCTAACTCTAACCCTAACCCTTCCCCATAAGCTCCTCTGGATTGTATAAAAACAGATAAACCAAACCTACACACCCTAACCCTAACCCTAACCCTTCCCCATAAGCTCCTCTGGATTGTGTAAAAACAGATAAACCAAACCTACACACCCTAACCCTAACCCTAACCCTTCCCCATAAGCTCCTACTGGATTGTATAAAAACAGATAAACCAAACCTCCACACCCTAACCCTAACCCTAACCCTAACCCTTCCCCATAAGCTCCTCTGGATCGTATACAAACAGATAAACCAAACCTACACACCCTAACCCTAACCCTAACCCTAACCCTAACCCTTCCCCATAAGCTCCTCTGGATTGTATAAAAACAGAGAAACCAAACCTACACACCCTAACCCTAACCCTTCCCCATAAGCTCCTCTGGATTGTATACAAACAGATAAACCAAAACCTACACACCCTAACCCTCACCCTAACCCTAACCCTAACCCTAACCCTAACCCTAACCCTTCCCCATAAGCTCCTCTGGATTGTATACAAACAGAGAAACCAAACCCATACACCACTCACAAGCTCGCTCACAGCGCTCTTCTGCCCAAAGAGAAACTGTAAGGAAAACGTAACCGTGTGTGAAAATCACCGTCTTCACGCGCTCCGGGCGCGGAGTCACAGCCCACCCCAGAGCAGCAGCAGCTGAGTTTGAAACCACGGATCGGGACCATCCTCTTGGAGACCCTCGCGTCTTTGGTTAAAGCATCTCCCTCCCTATCCGATGTAAGAATTCTCCGTCCTTCCTGCAGTGAGGGTGAGCGCTGAAGACACAGCTGCTCCATCCCGCCGGTGTCTAATAATGAAGGAAGGGGTGGAGCCGCCGAGGCTGCGGGTGAGGTGACCAGCTGCCAGGCTCCCTGCGAGCACCCGAGGGCGAGGCCTGGGCGTGCGGAGACGACCACCCCATGGCCTGGTGCCTGGAGAGGACTGGGAGACAGCCGTCAGCATCACTTGAGGACAGTTATTAAAGGAGCACAGCCCGGAGCATTACAGAGAGGAGTCGAGGCGACAGCCCACAGGAAGGAAACATCTCCCTGGATTCGGAGGCCCATCTGCCAGTGGCGCCTCAGGCCTCAGCTACGCCCTATTCGAGGGGCTTTTGAGGTTAAAAACAAAAACTCATGTGGTTTTTTGTAATTCGATAATTTAAAAAGTTTAGCGCAGTTAATTTTAAAGTTAATTAAAGTATTGCTTGTTAACACAACATATTAAAATTACCAAACAAAACATTTCTGTCGATTTCCCAAAGAGACGGTAATTCTAAGAGATTCTGAAATCGCTGAATGCACGTTGTAATTAGCTACTTTGTTTTAGGTTTGGAACACACTGTTCTGACACGTGGTCAGGTTTACTCTTTCTGTCTTGATGCGTGTGCAGTGTCTTCGAGTGGCACTTTCCTGGCGCCGTGTGCACACCAGGGGGGAGTGAGTGTCAGGCAACACCACGTCTTCTGCTACACGTGTGTCTCACCCCATCATGGGACAGAGTAGCCACTTGTGTATAGGGTCACACATATATGCATATGACGTTTGTATATGTTTATATATATTCACTCCATTTGATTAACATGGTAAGACATCCTCTGAGGGCTCCCAGACTGTGAGAGGGGGCAGGCCGGGCTGAGGTACCCACCCCCCCAATGCATGAAATTTCGTGCACTGGGCCTCTAGTATCAAATAATGATACTATTTGATAGAAAAGAAAAATACAAGAATCCATAGATCTTTATCATGAAATTCATGCACGGGGTGGGGGGTCCCCTCAGCCCAGCCTGCACCCTCTCCAGTTCGGGACCCCTCAGGAGATCTCCAACTGCTGGTTTAGGCCCGATCCCAGGATCGGGCCTAAACCAGCAGTCAGACATCCCTCTCACAATCTGGGACCACTGGCTCCTAACTGCTCACCTGCCTGCCTGCCTGGTCGCCCCTAACTTTCCCCCCCGCTGGCCTGGTCACCCCCAACTGCCCCCCTACTGTCAGTAAGACATCCTCTCATAGTCTGGGAGCCCTAGTTGCCCCCAACTTCCTCCCCCTGGCCTGGTTGCACCTAACTACCCTCCCCCCCCCCCCGCTGGCCTGGTCACCCCTCACTAACCCCCCTGCCGGCCTGGTTGCCCCACGCAGACTGTTCGATCTTCTGTTCGGTTGCGACGGTCACTTACGCTTTTATTATTATAGACTAGTGGCCCAGTGCATGGACTCGTGCACATTGAAAGAAAATTAATTAGAAGAAATATTTTAATATCGCTATTTGCCCTTTCTCTATCATAGAAGTGTCAACCAAATTCACGATCAATAATGACAGATTGAAACACACATGTGTGATTGGCACCAGCGAGAGTTTTATATGTATCGCGCATGTGCGAGTCAACTTAGCCTTTTATATATATATAGAATAAACTTGCTTAGACTTGCTTTCTGATTTAGCTAAACTTTTTCCAGCCCAGTGAAACACCCCAACTTCTCTTTCAGGTAATTGTCAGCAACACAACAGTAAATGTCAGAACAAAGCAGATTATTATTGTAGATCACACAGGGAGAACAAAGGGTAAAATATTTAACTGCAGCAGTGTTTGACTGTATTCTGTGCAGTGAGGAAACCTGAAGTCATTTTCAAGGTCCACCATTTCTTACTTCTTTTCAGTCAGTCAAATTTCTAAACTTTCTAAATTTCCGTTTTCCGGCTAGTGAAAATAAAATAGGATTCCACCAATCTTCTGTCTCCCTACTCCAGGACTTCTGTGAGGATCAATGAGATGAGGCACGGGGAAATGCTTCACAGACATTTGGTTAAAGTGTGAAATGTTTCCACCTGGCTATAAAGCAAGTCGTGTTCCCAGGCTGAAGAAACTTCAAGGAGGCTAGTCGCCAGGGAGAGGAAGCCAGGTGTTGCTATGTGATGTCATAACCTGGCACCCACAGCCACCGTTTCCAGGCTGGGCTGTGGGCCACATTTTGTGCCATGGCAGCATCAGCTGCGATTTGGTGGGCTGTCACTCAGGGTGGTGGCGGGGCCTGTGTCCCACTTGGGGAAAGTTGAGTGTTGCTTTGTTGGCACCAGGTCCACGGTGCCATTTCTCTGTAAATGGCCAGTGCATGTCACGGCAGCTCCTGCATTGAGCATCTGCCTCCTGGTGATCAGTGCACATCATAGTGACCAGTCAGATGGGCGGAGGGACACTTAACATATAGTTATTTTATCCTATATAATAAAAGGCTAATATGCAAATCGACCAAATGGCGGAATGACCTGTCACTGCAGATGCTCAACGCAGAAGCCAGCCTCATGGCTGGCGAGCGCAGCTGAGGCGGTGGGAGCATCTCTTGCCTCCGCGGCAGCACTAAGGACCCCTTGGGGGATGTCCGACTGCCAGCGTGGGCCCACTCCCATCCCGGACTACGAGAGGGCACAGGCCAGGCTGAGGGACACCCCCTCCCCGCTGCCAGTGCACGAATGTCATGCACCGGGCCTCTAGTGTATATATAAAATCCCTTTATAATTCCAACCACAGCTTCCTTTCCATCCAGGCAGACACGGCCAGCTCCATCCTAACTCAGCTTGCCGCTTGCCACTCACATTGCCTCTGATTCAGGCTCTGGCCATGTTAAAGGCGTGGCATGGAGCTGAGTTTGGGGCCTGGATCAATTGGGTGCCATGTTGTGTACTCTGTCCCTCCAATTCACAAGTCACTACACGGGTGCTCGTCCCACCCAGAGCCTCATCTCACACCCCCGCCCCCCCCCCCCCCCCCCCCCCCGCTGGTGCTCCGGACCTCACACCTGGGCAGGAGTGCTTTCCAGCCCCGGACGCGGGTCTGAGACCAGCCGGCCAAAGGGGCAGAGCCATGCCCCCACCAGCTGTTCTCCCGTAACGTAGAAAGCAAAACAGTTCTCTTACAGCAATTCTCCTTCTCGATCCACTCGGTGCTGAGGATCCCCAAGGAGCGGCAGGCCTCCCCGTAGGCGGCCAGCGAGCCGCACAGCTGCAGCTTCCGGTGGTTGTAGCAGCCGTCCAGGTAGCAGGACTCGTAGAAGGGCAGCGGGTCGAGCAGCCCGTAGCAGGGCTGGAAGAAGCCCTTCATGTCCGTGAGCTTCAGGCAGTAGCCGTCGCCCTGCAGCCTCTGGATGTGCACGTTGTCGCAGGCGGCCGCGTACTGCGAGAACTGCAGCTCGTTGCAGCTGCGGGCGAGGCGGGGGGGTCAGAGAGGGAAGCAAAGCAGCCCCTGGGCTCTGGGGGGTGGGCGGGGGGAGAGACCTGTCTGCTACCTCCTCTGCGGACCAGAAGCCAACGCACCACACCGATCCCAACACCAACCGGCTTGCGACCTCAGGAAGCTCAGGTCATGTCGAAGTTAACGTCGCCGCAATAAGTGAGCATAAAATCAAACTGAGCTGGTAGCCAAGTACCAGACAAAAGGCAGAGCCTGACATATTAACCTTTGCTGTGACTGACTGGTAGAACTGATACAATAACCACAAACAAGTGCTGATCTAACAAACAGCAATAGTAATAACTACTGTACCTGAAAGGCTCACACGGGTTTGAAGCTTTCTGTCACATCTGGGCATTAGCTGATGTCTGGCGTGTTAAAGCCACTGTGCAATGCCAGGTAGGAGGCGTCTGTCTACAGATCCAGACTATCATTTAGCAGCCCAGAGCGCCCTAAATTAACCCCCATTGAAATCATGCGTGGAGCTCGTTCGAAGTTGGACAGTTAGGGCCTTGGTGACTTCTGTGTTTAAAGAGGATTTTTTGACTCCTACCAACTTCACCAGCACCACACCCAAGCCTTCCCGTAAGAGTCATCAGCACATGACTGGACCGGCACTGGGGAGCGAGCCGTGGCCCTTCTCTCCTGAGTTAACTCTGAATCCCACCCCCGCCGAGGGCTGGGGTCCCAGCCGGCCACAGGCGAAGGCTTCTAGGTGTAAGCCTGGGCGGACTCGGTGAAAATTCAGTGACACCACCTAACCCAGGTCCTCCCTCCGCCACACAACACACTCCCAAGGCCTCTGATGTGTCTCTTTGTGTCATGAAAACTCCATAGACTTTGGCCCGCTCTATGCAGGAGGAGAAAGTGATGCTCGGGAAAGAGCGTTTTCCACGGCCGCCCCGTGGCCGGCCGCTCACCTCTTCTGCATGCCGTTGGTTTTCCAGCTCTGGGCCAGCACCACGCTGCTCACCACCGGCTTCCCCCGCAGGGTCACGTAGTCATCAGTTAAGTCCCCGTTGAAGTTGCCGCAGAGTCCACACACTTTGTTCTGCAGCCGCTCGCTGATGCTGATTTTGATGACGTTGAAGCCGTTGTAGTGTATCTGGATGTCGGGGCTGGTGTCAATCACCAGGAAGCCCTCGCTGCTGTAGATTTTGGTCGCCAGCCCAGTTATAAACGGGACATTCACCTGTGTGCCGTTCACCTGTGGAAGACAGTAAAAGCAAACGGTCCTTAGGGCAGAGGTGACTGGAACGGGCCAGAGTTAATATTTTATGGTCTCTATTGCTACTCAACTAACCTCATGGCAGGAAAGCAGCCCAGAGACAAGATGTCACCGAGGCTGTGTTCTAATAAAGTTTTATTTACAAACCTAGGCAGCAAGTAAATTTGGCTAAATCCTGTACTTTGCTGCCTCCTGCTCCAGAGTTCAAGGACACTCACTCATCTTACTGGCCACAGTTCCCCACAAAGAAGCAAAATATGAAAGCAAAGGCAAGAAAACATTAGGAAAATGTAACCCACAGCCAAGGGGTGGCTTTCCCAAGCATAAACAACGACTGGAAATGAAGGCCAGTCCTGCCCCAAGGAGGCTGGGCGGCCAGTGTGACTGGAGGGTGCGGCTGTCTTTATTGTCTTCTTGCGTATAATGTTGACAGGAGTCCAGCCCAGAGAGCCGGTAGCATAGCACGTCCTGCATTCGTCATTTTCCTGCTTTATAACAATGTCTTTTCTTAGCCCGTAGGATAGAGCATAACATGCTTTTCTTATACTTACAAAACAAATTGTATTTTTTTTCACCTGCAGCTTATTAGTAAAATTTATTTCTTAAAACATCAGAAGCCTTTAAAAATAGGATTACTTTCTATTTCGGAAGCGTGGGGTATTTTATTCAGCAACAGTGTCAGTTTTCTGTGTTGGGTGGCTCCGTCACCCTCTGGCTCCTGGATTCTGGACGAGTATCACTGTGTCTACGTGGGCCAATTTGCAAAAGGAACTGGGATGTCACAAAACAGCAGCAGCTTCCCCTGAAGTTAAAAGCCAGTAGTAGAATGTAAACGCCTCCTTTAAGCTTGCAAAATACTGCCAGGCTTTTGCCTAACTCTGGATACTAAGCTACACGATGATGGTTCAGATAAAGACACACGCCCTTCCCTAAGCCAATGCTGGGAAGCAGACATGCACAGTACTGTTCAATTCCAAAAATGCTCGTGTGTGTGTCCTGTCCATCTCTGCCCTCCCTGGCTGTGACCGGAGCATGGAGGTCTGACTCCATCCTCAGGTCTACCTGTGGCGAGCAGCCGGCTTACCTGAGGCTGGGAGTCCCTGCCAATGGCTCACCAGAGCAGATTACCTTCTTAAAGGGGAGGGGCGGGAGGACTCCAAGTAGAGAGGCATGTTCGCCGTGGGTGGGCTGAGGCTCATGCATGTATGTGTTCATTTTCCTACATGTCTCAGATGCAAGGAGCCAGGCAGCTGCCCAGGGAAGCCAGCGGTGAGGACAGCGCCCCTCCCGCCATGTGCCTTCCGCCGGCATGTCCTCCTGGGCCCTGTCCTAGTGGGGTGCACCCTCCTTCAGGGCGTGGTTTAGGTACTTGTGGCACCTAAAAATAGGCCAATGCTCGCTTCTCTCAGCTTCTGGGAAAGATGGCAGAGCCGGAATCATTGCAAAGGCTCAGATGAGATGCTCACTGGGAATTCATCTGGAGAGAGCAGACGCCTCTGCCACGTTACCGCCTGAAGCTCCATCGCCCCGGCATCATTGCACCCCAGACCCTGCGCGAGCCCCGCCAGCCCCAGATGGTCACAAAGGACAAAGGGGCCGTTCCTACACATGGAACCTCATACTGCGCTCTTTAAACTGGGCTCTGCCCTGGCCGGCTGGGCCCAGTGGATAGACCACGGGCCTGCGGACTGAAGGGCCTCAGGTTCGGGTCTGGTCAAGGGCACGTGCCCGGGTTGCAGGCTCGATCCCCAGTGGAGGTCGTGCAGGAGGCAGCCGGTCAATGGTTCTCTCTCATCATGGATGTTTCTCTCTCCCTCCCTCCCTCTCCCTCCCTCTCTGACATCAATAAAAATGTATTTAAAAATAAAATGCAAATAACATGGGCTGGTCTGTGCGCGGTGCCCGTGAAGCGGCAGCCCGTGACCCTCACACGTCCCCGGGAAGGCACGGCGCCCGGCACGTCCCGGAACCGGGCGGCGGTCACCTTGACGGTGTTGCGGTCGCTGATGAGAATCTGCTCCTCGTTGATGTAGAAGTAGACGGGCGAGATGACGGTGAGGTTGGGGGACGACCACTTGTCGAAGTTGATGATGAGCTGGAAGGAGACGTCGGGCAGCTTCTGGCAGATGGTGGAGAGCACGAAGGCGCAGTTGGCGGGGAAGCGCAGGAAGGCCCCGTCGAAGGTGCGGAAGACGCCGCCGCCCGCCGCCAGGCAGTAGGAGGTCCGGGTGCTGAAGCAGCCGCGCACCCCGTTGCGCAGCGCGCACTCCTCGTCCGACTTGCACTGGCGCGGGTCGCACTGGATCAGGTTGCGCCGGAAGCAGCGGCAGCGCCGGGTGCAGTCGCTGTTCCAGAACAGCTGCTTGGGCTGCAAGAGAGGCGCCCGCGTGAACTCGGGCCCGGGGGGTGGGGGGCCCCAGGAGCCCCAGGAGCCCCAGGAGCCCCAGCCGTCTTTGGCGGGCGGGGCTCCCTTTCTTCAATGGAACTGATACTGGAGCACTGGGAAGGCTGCTTTCCTTCAAATGTTACACCAGTTCCCTGCGGCTCAGATGCCAAGCAACAGGCAATGTAGTCTTTGCTGGTTCAACCAAGAATTTGGGGATCTTTGCAGCTGGGTTGTAGATTACAGCCAACCTGAACGCGCAGCTGTTAGGCTGTCAGAGGGACGAGGTGAAAAGCAAATCTATTTGGTAAAAAATCCTTGAGGACCCATGGAAGCATGGAGGGAAGGCGGGGGAGGGTGGGTGGGAGGTAATCGACCGAAGACCTGGTATGCATATATGCATGGCCCAGGGACACAGACAATGGGGCAGTGAGGGCCTGGGGCGGGGGGCGGGCCGGGCAGGAGAGGGTCAATGGGGAGGAAAAAGGGACATATGTAATACTTTCAACAATGAAGGATTATTTTTAAAAATATTATTCTAACAAGTACCCATTCCACTGCAAGAATGACATTTACATTCACTCAAGAATAATAAACCGGCCCTTCAAACCTAAATAGATAAAAGGAAAGTGATAGCCAACCCTTATAATCAACCATCTTAACATTTCACGACACCCAACACTCTCAGCTTTTTTCTTGTATCGAGGCCACTTCTATTTATTTGCATTGCAAGTACCTCCATTTCTACGCGTGTCATGAGCGCGAGATCTAAAAACAGTGATGTCCCGTGAAAGGAAAGCTTTGGGATCAGGCCAACTGGATGTCACTCCAGCCTTGGCATGATACATGTGCCACCTTGGGCAGCACGACTCACAAGTAAATGCTGTGCTTGATGGGGAAAATAAGACATTGGAGGGGGCCTAGCAATCTGAATTTGTGCCAGTAACCTAATGTACATTCTTGATAGCCTATAATTAAGTCACTGCCCCTTTCCCAGAATCTGGTCTTGCAAGACCTGAGGCCATAAAGCGAACAATAGATAACCCCTGGAGGGGGTTATCAGTGCTGATGCCAGGCCAGGCCCATAGGTGTGGTCTCAAGACCCCCATCCCAACACCTGGGGCTTTTTGCAAAGCCCTCGAAAGGTCCGGAAGTCCTGTTCTATATTTGGAAGACAAAGACACCAAAGGGGTATAAAGAAGAGCTTCCACCATATTGGTTTGCTCAGACTTTGAGAGGCAACTCCTCTGAGACCGCCGGCGTAATAAAGCTGTGTAACTCCATTTCTCTAAGTGTCGCTTGCGTTTCTTTGGTCTTCTACAACATGCTCACCATTTCTCATCAAAATTATACCTAAATTATAGAACAACCATCTTTGAGAACCACTGTAGACTAGTGGAACAGGATCCTATAACTAAAAATATAAGAAGAGCCATGTTGAGATTGGTAGGGATGTGAAATGGACTGGTCCTACACTGGGTGGTGGATAAAAATCAGCAGGGATATGTTGGCTATGGAGGTCCCCCCTGAGGAGTGAGGGGTCCCAGCCCCCACGGGGTTCTTCAGCCCAGAGTACCAGTGCCAGGAAGAGTAGTCCCCACAATGTCTTTCTGTGAAAATCAGCTACGACTCTATCTGGGTGGAATCCCAGGCATTCCTCTTAAAGGGCCCAAGCAGAGCACAGACTCACTTGCTTAAAAAAACTCACACTAAGCTCTAGTGAAGGGGCAATCGCTCAAAAAGTATGTGGGAAACATGGGGAAGAACTGAATCGCCCTGCTTCAGAGCAAGGGCTGGAGGGTCAGCTCTCTCTGGGACCAAAGTGCCTGCAGGTGCCATTTTTCCTTTGTTGAGCCCTTCCCCCAAATAGATGGCAGGTATAGGCAGGCACCACATCTGAGCCTCAATTAACCTGGCTAACACTGCTAGCTCACCACACCCCGGTAATTCCCTGAGACCCCACGGATGGCAAGGAGGCCCCAGAACCAACATACCCAGTGGCCAATGTCAGACACATTAGAGCAGCACCCAAATAGCTCAACAAATGACACACTCAAAGTGTGGACTTAATAGGAACCAGAACCCCACTGAGGTGAATCCCATACAACAGCTGTCACAGCCAGTCCTCCCAGCAAGTCAGCCATAGGGTCCATCCCACCCAATGACAGGCCAACAGCAATCAAGGGTCAACTACAACAGGAGGGTACATTCAATCCACACAAGGGACACCATGGAACACCCAGCTCAGGTGACCAGGGACTTGCACCATTGGGCCACACAAAAACCCTACTACATAAAAATGCTCTGCCAAAACTGGGAGAAGAAGCAGATCTACCTTATATGTGGAAACACAGGGAGGTAGCCAAAATAATGAGACAAGGAAAATGTCCCAAATGAAAGAACAGGACAAAACTCGCAACCTACCAGGTACAGAATTCAAAACAATGGTTATAAGGATGCTCAATGAACTTAAGAAAAGAATAAATGAACTTAGTGAAACTTATACTAGAAACCATAGGAAAAAGCCTATCAGAAATGAAGAATACAATAACAGAAATGAAGAATACATTAGATAGAATCAACAGCAGATTAGATGAAGTGGAGGGTCAGATTAGTGATCTGGAAGACAAGCAAATAGAAAACACCCAGTAGAACAGCTATTTGAAAAAAAGAATTTTTAAAAAGTGAGGACAGTTTAAGGGACCTCTAGGACAACATTTGAATCATAGGAGGTACCATAAAAGTCCAGGAATTGCAGAGTTCAAAACAAGATGAGCCCAAAGGGGCCAATACCAAGAAGCATATAATTAAAATGCAAAAGGTTAAAGACAAAGAGAGAATCTCTTAAAAGTAGCAAGAAAAAAAGCAGTTAGTTACCTACAAGAGCATTCACATAAGACTGTCTGCTGGTTTCTCAACAAAAATGTTGCAGGCCATGAGGGATTGGTACAAAATAGTCAATGTGATGAAGCAGGACCTACAACCAAGATTATTCTACCCAGCAAGCCTATGGCTTAGCATTGATAAAGAGATAAAGAGCTTCTCAGCCCAGAAAAAGCTAAAGGAGTTCATCACCACCAAACCAGTATTACAATAAATGTTAAAGGGACTTCTCGAAGAAGAAGAAAAGATAAAAAATATGATTAAGAAAATAGTATAAAGAAAAAACTCTCACAATGGTAAACACATAATAAAAACAGTGAGCCAACCAATTATAAAGCTAGTACAGAAGGTAAAAGGCAAAACTAAGAAAATCATGTGTATTTACAACAGTAAATTTAAAGATACACACAAAAAAGAAGTAATAATAATTACAAAAATATAAACATGGAGGAGGTAAGTAAAAAGGATAATCATTTCAGAATGTGTTCAAATGCAAGCAAACATTAGGTTAAAATAGATGGCTATAAACATAGCTTGGTATATATGAAGCATAAGTAACCACAAACCAAAAATCTACAAGAGATATATAAGTAGTAAAAAGAAAATAATCCAAATAGAACACTACAGAAAATCATCAACATACAAAAGAATCATAAAGAAACAGAGAACAACAACAAAATCAGAAAATAATTAGTAACATGGAAATAACTACAAGCAATCAATAATTACTTTAAATGAAAATGAACAAGAGGCGGATCTCAGGGTGCATAGCTTGGTCCTTTCCACATGCACTTAGGTCCAGCAGAGGGAGCCACAAGCTGATGGCTCCAAACAGGTTGTCCTGAGCCAGTCACAGACAGCGTCTGATTTGGCCTGCACCAGAGTCCCTCCGAAGAGGCCCAGAACCAGCCCACCCAGAGGCCAGCTTCAGACAACAGCAGAGCAGGGCCCCATAAGCTTCACAAGCAGCACATCCACAGGGAGGTGTTGGCAGCACCATTGCTGCTGAGGTGAATCCACTTTGTGTGATCAGCACCGCACAGCAGCCTGCACGCTGTGTTGGAGGCTGAGTCTCACTGTCAGCGAGCCTGAAGGTTGATCCCATGCACAAATGGGCCAATAGCAATCAAGACTCAGTTACAACAAGAGGCCTAAACAAAGCACACATGGGACATCATTAGAGCACCCAGGTCTGGTGCTCAGGGAGACTGCGCCACTGGGCCTCACAGGTCACCTCCTATATAAAGCCACCATACCACACTGGGAGTCACAGGAGATTTACCCAATACTTACAAACAAAAATAAAGGGGAAGCCAAAATGGGGAGACAAAGAAACAGGCCCCAAATGAAAGAACAAGATAGTTTTTCAGAAGAGGAGATGAACAAAGTGGAGATAAGCAATATATCTCCAGATACAGAGTTCAGAGTAATAATTATAAGAATGCTTAACAGCATGAAAAGGGGCTTAGAAACCATAATAAAGTCAGAAATGAAGAATGCCAGATCTGAAATAAAGAATACAGTGGGAGAAACAAACAGTAGCCTCAATGAAGCAGAGGATCAAATCAGTGAGTGGAAGACAAGGTGGAAAAAAACACCCAATCAAAGCAGCAAAAACAAAAACAAATTTTTTAAAAAATGCAGATAATTTAAGGGACTTTTGGAACAACATGAAGTGTAACAACATCCATGTCATCACAGTCCCAGAAGGAGAAGAGAGAGAGAGCAAAGGGCCCAGAAATTATTTAAAGAAACAATTACTGAAAACTCCCCTAACCTGGTGAGGAAAAGACATACAAGTCCAGGAAGCACAGAGAGTCCCAAAAAAGATGGACCCAAAGAGGCCCATACCAAGACACATCATAATTCAAATTAGCAAAAGTTAAAGACAAAGAGAAACTCTTAAAAGCTGTAAGGTAAAGGAAGTCAGTTACCTACAAGGGAGTTTCCATAAGACTATCATCTGATTTCTCAACAGAAACATTTTAGGCCAGAAGGGACTGGCATGATATATTCAAAGTGATGAAAAGCATAGACCTTCAACCAATGCTACTTTACGCAGCAAAGCTATCACTTAAAAATGAAGGAGAAATAAAACCTTCCCAGACAAGAAAATGTAAAGGAGTTTGTGGCCACCAATGCAGTAGTCCAAGAAATTTTAAAGGGTTCCAAGAAGAAGAAGAAGGAAGAGGAGGAGGAGGAGGAAAACAGAGGAATATAGTTTTAAAAATGACAATCTTACCTAATAATAGACAAACATGTAAATTGACTGTACCTCCGCTATGCCACCACCCAATCAGGAGTGATATGCAAATTAACCCAACAAATATGGTGGTTAATTTGCGTACACCAGTGATGGGGGTGGGACGCTTGCGTTCTGCCCCACCCCCGGTCTCTCAGGGCCTCTGGGCAGCGTGGGAAGGCAGGGCTGGAGCAGAAAGAGGCGGCTCCAAGGCCTGAGCAGAAAGGGGCTGGGCCGGAGTGGAAAGGCGGTGCCGGCAGCCAGGGAAAGGAAAGCCCATTCTAGCACGAATCTTTGTGCATCGGGCTTCTAGTAAATATACAGCTATCAATATTCACTTTAAGTGTAAATGGCTTAAATGCTCCAATCAAAAGACATAAGGTAGCTGCTGAATAAGAAAATAAGACCCATATACATGCTGTCTTCAAGAGACCCACCAAAAAAAAAAAAAAAAAAAGAGAGAGACCCACCTCAGAACAGAAGATACACGCAGACTGAAAGTACAGAAAGAGAAAAAGATATTTCATGTAAATGAAAAGAAAAAAGAAAGCTGGGGTAGCAATACTTATGTCTGGCAAAATAGACTTTAAACTAAGGTTATAGTAAGAGACCGAGAAGGAAAGCACATAACGATAAAGGGAGGATCTAACATTTATGCACCCAAACAGGAGCACCGGAATGTGCTCCTGATGGACATGAGGGAGAGATGGACAGCGATATACATAATAGTAGGGGGTTTAACACCCTTTGACACCAATGGATAGTTCTTCCAGACAGAACATCAACAAGGAGATGGCGGCCTTACAAATGAGACACTAGACTGAATGGGTTTAATTTATGTCTTCAAACCATTTCACCCCAAAGCAGCAGAATACACAATCTTTAAACGTGCACCTGGGACGTTTTCTAACACAGACCACAAGTTAGACACAAAACAAGTCTCAATAAATTTAAGAAGACTGAAATCGTATCAAGCATCTTCTCTGACCATAATGCTATGAAGCTCAAAATCAATCACAAGAAGAAAACTGGAAAACACACACAGACATGGAGGCTAAATAACATGTTACTAAATCAAGAGTGTGTTAACTATGAGATCAAAGAAGACAAATGAAAATGAGAACATAACAACCCAAAATCTGTGGGACACTACAAAAACAGTCCTAAGAAGGAAATTCATAGCATTATAGGCCTTTCTCAAGAAACAAAGAAAAGCTCAAATAAACAATGTCACCTTTACACTTAAGTGAACTCGAAGAACAACAACAAACAAAGCCCAAAGTGAGTAGAAGGAAGGAAATAAAATATGTCAAAGCAGAAATAAATAAAATAGAGTCTAAAAAATATAAATGATCAATGAAACTAAGAGCTGGTTCTTTGAAAAGATAAAGAAGATTGACAAACCTTTAACCAGACTCATCAAGAAGAAAAGAGAAATAAAATCAGAAACGAAAGAGGAGAAATAACAACTGACACCAAAGATATGCAAAGGATTGTGAGAAAATATTGTGAACAACTATATGCCAACAGATAATCAGGGTGAAATGGAAACATTTCTAGAAACATACAATCTTCCAAAACTAAATCAGGAAGAATCAGAGAATCTGAAGAGTTAGGTTACAACCATTGAAAATGAAGCTGTAACCAAAAACTCCCAACAAACAAAAGCGCTGGACGGGATGACTTTAAGGGTGGATTTTATCCAACATTCAAAGAATTAAAACCGGTCTTTCTTGCCTTGGCTGGAGTGTCAGCTCACGCATCCAGGGGTCACCAGTTTGATTCCCAGTTAAGGGCATGTGCCTGGTTTGCAGGTTTGCTCCATGCCCCCAGCTGAGGTGGGTGCGGGAGGCAACCAGTTGATGTGTGTGTGTGTCTCTCTCACATTATGTTTCTCTCTCTCCCTCTCCCTCTGAAAAGCAATGGAAAAAAATCCTTAGGTGAGAATTAACACACACACACACACACACACACACACACACACACACACACACACAACATGCAAAAAAACCTATTCTTCTCACACTATTTAAAAAAATTCAAGAGTAGGCAAGACTCCAAAGCTCATTCTATGAGGCCAGCCTTATCCTAATTCCAAAACTAGGTAAAACATGACAAAGAAAGAACATTATAGGCTAATATTCCTGATGATAACAGATGCTAAAACCCCAGGGATTCAGGTTTGGGAAAATATTCGCAAATCAGCAAATGTAACACATCACATAAACAAAATGAAGGATAAAAAGCACATGATCATGTCACCAGATGCAGAAAAGGCATTTTATAAAATACAGCACCATTTTATGATAAAAACTCTCAGCAAAGTGGAAATAGAGGGAACATAACTCAACCTATTAAAGCCCACGCCCGGCAGAGCCACAGCCAGCACCATATCCAATGGGCAGAAACTACAAGTGTTCCACTTAAGACTGGGAACAAGACAGGTGTATCTGTTTTCATCACCTTATTCAACACAGCACCGGAAGTCCTAGCCATAGCACTCAGGCAAGAAGAAGAAAAACAGGCATTCTAATTGGAAAGGAAGAAGTAAAACTGTCATTACTCACAGATGGTATCATAATGTATATAGAGAACCCTGAAGATTTCTCCAAAAACTACTAGAATTGATAAATGAATTCATTAATGTAGCAGGATACAAAATGTCCAGAAATCAGTTACATTTTTATACACATTTTATATAAAGAACTATCAGAAAGTGGCACTGAAAAAACAATTCCATTCACAATTGTGTCAAAAAAATATACTTAGGAATAAACTTAACTGATTTAAAAGACCTACACTAAGAAAATGATAAGACACTAAAGAAGGAAATCGAAGAAGATACAAATAAGTGGAAGCATATGCCATACTCGTGGATAGGAATAATTAACATCATTAAAATGTCCATACTACCCAAAGCAATCTACAGATTCAATGCAATTCCTATCAAGATACCAATGGCATATTTCACTCAAGTAGAGCAAATATTCCAAAAATTTATATGGAACCCCAAAAGACCCCAAATAGCAATAGTGATCTTGAGAATGGAGAACAAAGTTGGAGGAATCATGCTGTCTTATCAAACAACACTACAAGGCCATAGTAATCAAAAGGGCATAGTACTGGCATAAAAACAGACCTATTGATCAGTGGAAGCATACAGAGATCCCAGCAATAAACCCACAACTTTATTGTCAATTAATACTTGACAAAAGAGACAAAATCATACAATGGGGTAAAGATAGTCTATTCAATAACTAGTGTTGGGAAAATTGGACATATATGTGCAACAACAACAACAAAAAAGAAATTAGACAACTTTCTTACACCGCACACAAGAATAAACTCAAAATGGATTAAAGACTTAAATGTTTGACTCAAAATCATAAAAATCCTAAAAGAAAACATAGGCAGTAAAATCTCAGATATTTCTAGTAGCAATATGTTTTTCTGATATATCTCCTTGGGCAAGGGAAACAGAATAAAAATAAACAAATGGGACTACATCAAACTAAAGAGTTTTTGCACAGCAGAGGAAACCATCAACAAAATGAAAAGACAACCCACTGAAGGGGAGAACATATTTGCCAATGATACATCCAATAGGGGTTAATATCCAAAATTTATAAAGAACTTATAAAACTCAACACCAAAAAACAAACAATCCAATTAAAAAATGGGCAAAGGACCTGAATAGTCACTTCTCTAAACAGGGCGGACAGATGCCAATAGACCTATGAAAACATCCTCAATGTCATTAACCATAAGAGAAATGCAAATCAAAACCACAATGAGATATCACCTCACACCGATCACAACGGCTGTCATCAATAAATCAACAAACAGCAAGTATTGCTGAGGATGTGGAGAAAAGGGAGCACTTGTGCACCGTTGATGAGAATGCAGACTGGTGCAGCCACTGGTACAGTATGGAGGTTCTTCAAAAAATAAAAAAAAATGGTTCTGGCTGGTGTAGCTCAGTGGGTTAGAGCACTGTCCCCGCACTGGAAGGTCATGGGTTCAATTCCCGGCCAAGGCACGTACCTGGGTTGTAAGTTCAATTCCTGGACCTGGTCAGAGTGTATGTGGAAGGCAACCAAACAATCTCTCTCTCTCTCTCTCTCTCTCTCTCTCTCTCTCTCTCTCTCTCTCTCTCCCCCCCTTCACCTCTCCCTTCCTCCCTTCTGCTCTCTCCACAATCAATGGAAAAAATATCCTCAGGTGAGAATAAAGTAAAATTAAAAATGGAACTGCCTTATGACCCAGCAATTCCACTTCTGGGAATTTATCTGAAGAAACCCAAAACACTATTCAAAAGAATATAAGAATGCATGCCCCCTATGTTCATGGCAGCGTTATTTACATTAGCCAACGTTTGGAAGCAGCCCAAGTGCCCATCAGTACATGAGCGGATAAAACAGCTGTGGTACATGTACACAATGGAATATTGCTCGGCCATAAAAAGAACATTTTATCTTTTGTGACAGCATGGATAGACCTGGAGAACATTGTGCTAAGTGAAATAAGCCAGTCAGAGAAAGACAAGTACCACATGATTTCAGTCACATGTGGAATTTAATAAACAAACTGAACTAACCAGCAAAATAGACAAACTCATAGATGAAGAGCAGGCTGACAGCTCTGGAGAGAGAGAAAACTCATAGATGTGGACAACAGTGTGGTGACTGCGGGGCAAGGGAGCGGGTGGAGGTGGTAGAAGGCATGGGGGGGGGGGAGATAAATGGTGATGGAAAAATAGAATATAGAGAAAAAATAAAAGGAATTCCCTTAAAAATTCCAAAAATGACAAAATATGAGCTAAACTAACTACTCCAACGAACTTAACTAACGGCTCCAATCAAAGACAAGAGGTGGCTGAATTGATAACAATAAAGACCCAAATATATGCTATCTACATCTACCTACTTCAGGCCAAAAAACACAAACAGCCTAAGGTAATGAGATGAAA
Source organism: Cnephaeus nilssonii (assembly GCF_951640355.1). Lineage (NCBI taxonomy): Eukaryota > Metazoa > Chordata > Mammalia > Chiroptera > Vespertilionidae > Cnephaeus > Cnephaeus nilssonii. The sequence continues at coordinate 2,575,164 of NC_137093.1, forward strand.
AGAATTTCATGCAAACGAAAATGAAACAAAAGCTGGGGTAGCAATACTTATATCAGATAAAATATACTTTACAGGGTGTAACGAGACAAGGGAAGACATTTACTAATCATAAAGGATCAAGAAAACGAACAGATATCATTCTTGTAAACATTCACAACCCAGTGTAGATGTACCAAAACACGTAAAGCAAGTACTGATGGACCCAAAGGGAGAGATCAGCAGTAGGAGACTTTAACACCCATTGACATCAATGGATAGATCATCCCAACAGAAAACTGACAAGGAAACAGAGGCCTTAAGTGACACATTAGACCAGATGGACTTAATTGAAATGTTTGGAACATTTCACCCCTAAGCAATAGAATATACATTCTTCTCCAAGTGCACGTGAAACATTTTCCAGAAAAGACCACGTATTAGGCTACATAAATAAATTTAAGAAGATTAAAATCATATCAAGCATTTTCTCTAACCACAGTTATATGAAATAGAAAATCAATTAAAAGGAGAAAAGTGATAAACACACAAACACATGGAGACTAAATAACATGTTACTAAACCATGAGTGGGTTAACAATGAGAACAAGGAAGAAATAAAAAGATACCTTGAGACAAATGAAAATGGAAACACAACAACTCAAAATTTATGGGCTAGAGTGAAAGCAATCCTCAGAGGGAAATTCAAGCATTACAGGCCTACTTTAAGAAACAATAAAATTTCAAACATAAAATCTAAACTTACACCAAAAGGAAATGGAGAAAGAACAACAAAGAAAGCCCACAGTGAGTTGAAGGAAAAAAAGTATAAAGACCAGAATGAAAATAAACAAAATAGTATAAAGAACAATACAAAAGATCAGTGAAACCAAGAACCGATTCTTTGAAAAGATAAACAAAACTGATAAACCTTTAGCCAGACTTAGCAAGAAAAAAGGAGAAAGGACCCAAATAAATAAAACCAGAAATAAAAAAGGAGAAGTAACACCGACATAACAGAAATTCAAAGGATTGTAAGAAAATATCATGAAAAACAACAAGCCGACAAATTAAACAATCTGGAAGAAATAGATAAATTCCTAAAAACATACCATCTTCCAAAACTAAAAAAAGAAAAAAGAAAATCTGAACAGCATAAATACAACTAATGAAATCAAAGCAGTAAAGCAGTAAATTAAAAACAAACCAACAAACAAACAAATGCTTTCAAGCAAAAAAGTCCTGGACCAGGTAGCTTCACAGGTAAATTTTACCAAAGGCTCATAAAAGAACTGACACCCATCTTTCTCAAACTATTCAAAAAAATTCAAGAGGGAAAACATCCAAGGTCATTGTGTGATGCCAGCATTATTTTAATTCTAAAACCAGATAAAGACACCACAAAAAGGGAAATTACAGGCCAATATCCCAGATAAACATACATGCAAAAATCCTCAACAAAATATTAGCACACCAAGTTCAGCAATCCTATCTAATAAAGAGGGAATATGCAAATTGACCGTCACACCATCACAAAGATGGCTGTGCCCACAGCGAAGGTGGGGTTTCCGTGACACAGGATGGCTGCACCCACAGTGAAGGCCGAGTTCCCATAACGAGCCTTAAGGAGCAATCAGCAGGGACCTGAGGCTGCATGGCCCTGGGCTGGGGCAGGGGATCTGAGCCTATGCCCCCCGCCCGGCAGGGCTTGACAAGGGTGGGGCTGGCCGGGTCTGGATCTTGCCCAATGGGGGTGGGGCTGGCTGGGGTGGGTCTCACATGATTTTGAGGTCCCGGGTGGGCAGGGACTTGACTCTGGGTCCCACGGCGTGCCCCAGACTCTGACGGGGGAAGATTTTCATATACATTTTACTTATTTTCTTTCATCTCTGACACTTCTATTATAGAGAAAGGGCCAATAGCAATATTAAAATATTTCCTCCAATTAATCCCCTTTTAATGTGCATGAATTTCATGTACCGGGCCACTAGTACATTATAAAGATCATTTATTACTGGGATACAAGGTTGACACACTATCCAAAAATCAATTAACGTGTTATACCTCATAAGCAAAATGAAAGATAAAAATCATATGGTCATATCAATAGATGCAGAAAAAAAATCAGATAAAATACAGCACTCATTTATTATAAAAATTCTCAGCAAAGTGGAAATAAAGGAAATGTTCCCAAAATAATAAAAGCCGTATATGCCAAACCCACAGCTAACATCGTACTCAACAGGAAAGGTAGCGTTTTACTTAAGACCAGGAAGAAGATGGGGATATCCCTGATAACCACTCCCATTCAACACAGTTCATTGCAGCATTATTTACAACTAGAGGCCCGGTGCACGAAATTCATGCATGGAGGGGGGTTGTCCCTCAGCCCAGCCTGTACCTTCTCTAATATGGGACTCCTCGAGGGATGTCCGACTGCCCGTTTAGGCCCGATCCTGGTGGGCAGTCGGATCCCTAAACGGGCAGTCGGACATCCCTCTCACAATCCAGGACTGCTGGCTCCCAACTGCTTGCCTGCCTACCTTCCTGATTGCCCATAACCGCTTCTGCCTGCCAGCCTGATCACCCCCTAACCACTCTGCTGCCAGCTTGTTTGCCCCAACTTCCCTCCTCTGCCAGCGTGGTCACCCCTAACTGCCCTCTCCTGCAGGGTTGATCACCTCCAACTGCCCTCCCTTGCAGGCCGGGTGCCTCCCAACTGCCCTCTCCTGCTGGCCATCTTGTGGTGGCCATCTTGTGTCCACATGGGGGCAGGATCTTTGACCACATGGGGGCAGCTATATTGTGTGTTGCAGTGATGATCAATCTGCATATTACTCTTTTATTAGATAGGATAGAGGCCTGGTACAGGGGTGGGGGCCAGCTGGTTTGCCCTGAAGGGCGTTCCGGATCAGGTGGGGGTTCCCTTGGGGTGTGGGGCTGCCTGAGCGAGGGGCCTGTGGTGGTTTGCAGGCCGGTCATGCCCCCTGGCAACCCAAGCGGAGGCCCTGGTATCTGGAATTTATTTTCCTTCTACAATTGAAACTTTGTAGCCTGGAGCGGAGCCAAGCCTGGGGCTCCCTCCGAGGCCGGCAGCCATTTGTGTTGGGGTTATAATTGAAACTTGGTTGCCTTAAGCAGGTGGGCCCGGCCAGGGTGTGCGGAAAGCTTTGCTTCCCCTGTTGCCGGCGGCAACCCTGGCCTGCTCTCTCAAGCTCCATTCTGCCGCCATTTGTTTGAATTTATTTACCTTCTATAATTGAAACTTTGTAGCTTGAGTGGAGGCTTAGGCCTGGCAAGGGCAGGTGGAAAGCTTGGCTTCCTCTGTTACCTAGGAAACCTTGCTCTCTGTGGCTGTAGCCATCTTGGTTTGGGTTAATTTGCATACTCGCTCTGATTGGATGGTGGGTGTGGCTTGTGGGTGTGTCGGGGGTATGGTCAATTTGCATATTTGTCTATTATTAGATAGGATACCAATATATGGAAGCAACCCAAGTGTCCATCAAAAAGTGCTAGTACACATATACATTGGAATATTACTCGCACACAAAAAAGAACGAAATCTCACCATTTGCCACAGCATGGATGGACCTAGAGGGTATTACGCTAAGTAAAATGAGTTTGTCAGAGAAAGACAAGTACCAGGTGATTTCACTTATATGTGGAATCTGAAGAACAATTAAAAGAACAAACCAACAGAAACAGACTCATAGGTACAGAGAAGGACTGAGAGTTGCCAGAGCGGGGCTTTGGGGGCCTGGGTGGAAAAGGTGAAGGGATTGAAAAGTGCAGACTGGTAGTTACAGAATAGTCATGGGCAATGTAATGCACAGCACAGAGCATGTAGTCAGCAATACTGTAATAACTATGCATGGTGCTAGGTGGGTACTGGCAATGTCAAAGCAACCCTTTGTAAAGAATGTGACTGTCTAACCACTATGCTCTATACCTGAAACAAATATAAAACAATATTCAATGTGAAAAATAAACATACTGCCCTGACCAGTTTGGCTCAGTGGACAGAGTGTCAGCCTGTGGACTAAAGGGTCCCAGGTTCGATTCTGGTCAAGGGCTTGTACCTTGGTTGCGGGCACATCCCCAGTGGGAGGTGTGCAGGAGGCGGCTGATCGATGTTTCTCTCTCATCGATGTTTCTAACTCTCTATCCCTCTCCCTTCCTATCTGTAAAAAATCAATAAAATATATTTTTTAAAAAATAAACATACTTTTGATTAAATAAAAAGGAGAGAGAATCATATGTATAAAATCAGCAATGAAAGAGGAGAAGTCACAACTGACACCACAGAAATACAAAGGATTATAAGAAGACTAGAGGCCTGGCACATGAAATCATGTGTGGGTACGGTCCCTAGGCCTGGCCTGTGATCAGGGCCATCTTCCCTGGATGCTGGCAGCCAGCCCCACCCCCATCCGCCACCCACCCTTGGTTCTCCATTTGCCATCAGGCAATCAGAGCCCGCTGGCTGGGGGAGGGGCCGAGAGGTGGTCAGTGCGCCTCATAGCGACTGGCCAAGTGGTCGTTCTGGTCGTTCTGCCATTCCGTCAATTTGCATATTACTCTTTTATATATCCTACATAATAAAAGGCTATATGCAAATAGACCGAATGGTGTAACAACCAGAACAACTGAACAACCGAATAGCGGGTCTCTATGATGCGCACTGACCACCAAGGGGCATATGTGGAACATGGTGGGCATTGGCTGTGGCAGGATGGTGGAGCAGGTGAGCGGGGGCGCCAGACCAAGGCAGGGCACTGGTCGCTGTCATCGGGACGAGCTTCTGGTGGTTACTGAAAATTCTTTGCTCCCGCACACCATGGTCTGCCCAGTGCTCGCACCCGCAGCCAGTGCCAGAGCCACCGCTTGCACCTGTTGCCAGTGCCCGGTGCCGATCCTGATCACTCGGCACCATCAGCGGGTGCGAGCAGCAGCTGCTGGCCCTGATCACCCCTGAGGGCTTCTCCACCTCCCCCTGCTCCTGAGGGGCTATTGGGGCAGCAGCCACCACTTGCACCCACTGATGGCACCAGTCCGCTCGCACCCACTGCTGGTGCCAACCCCAATCACTCCGTGCCATCAGCGGGTGGAAGTGGTGGTGGCGGGAGCGGGGCTGCAGGCAGAAAGGGGACCAGGGGCCACAGCAGGAGGGGCTGAGTGGGGGTGCAGAGGATGGGCCAAGACCCGTCCCTGTGCCTACTGCAGCCTCACGGCCCACAGTTCCTTTCAAGGTGCATGAATTCATGCACTGGGACCCTAGTATATAGATAATATGATCAATTATATGCCAACCAACTGGATGACCTGGAAGAAATGTACAAATTCCTAGAAACATTGAATCTTCTAAGACTGAATCAAGGAGAAACAGAAAATCTGATCAGACAGATAACTACTAATGAAATCAAATCAGTGATTAATAAATTCCCAACAAACAAAAATTCTAGATCAGATGGCTTCACAGGTGAATTTTACCAAACATTCAAAGAAAAATTAACACCTGTGCTTAAATAGGAGGAATGGCTCCCAAACTCAATTTATAAGGCCAGCATTCCTTGGTGCCAAAACTAGACAAGAACATTACAAAAAAAAAAAATCATAGGCTAATATCCCTGATGAACATGTATGCAAAAATTCTCAACAAAATATTACCAATCCAAAACTCAACTAAGGAGGTAAAAGACCTGTACTCAGAAAAAACTACAGGACACTGAAAAAAGAGATAGAGGAAGAGATAAATAGATGGATGAACATACATGGATGTATGATTCATGGATTGGTAGAATCAACATCATTAAAATCTCCATACTACCCAAAGCAATCTATAGATTCAATGCACTCCCCATTAAAATACCAATGGCATATTTCACAGACCTAGAACAAACTCTCCCAAAATTCATCTGGAATAAAAAAAGACCCCGAATAGCCACAGCAATCCTGAGAAAGAACAAAGTAGGTGGGATCTCAATACCAGATATCAAGCTGTATTACAAAGCCACTGTTCTCAAAACTGCCTGGTACTGGCACAAGAACAGACATACAAATCAATGGAACAGAATAGAGAACCCAGAAATCGACCCAAACCGTTATGCTCAATTAATATTTGACAAAGGAGGCATAAACATACAATGGAGTCAAGACAGTCTCTTCAATAAATGTTGTTGGGAAAATTGGACAGATACATGCAAAAAAATGAAACTAGACCACCAACTTACACCATACACAAAAATAAACTCAAAATGGATCAAGGACTTAAACATAAGATGTTTAAGTCCTTGATCTTAAGTCCTTGATCCATTTAAGTCCTTGAACCACAAAAATACTAGAGGAATCCACAGGCAGCAAAATCTCAGACATATGCCGAAGCAATTTCTTCACTGATACAGCTCCTAGAGCAATGGAAACTAAAGAGAAAATAAACAAATGGGACTACATAAAAATAAAAAGCTTTCACAGAGCAAAAGAAAACAACAAGAAAGCCCACTGCATGGGAACATATTTGCCAATGTTATCACCGATAAGGGTTTAATCTCCAACATTTACAGGGAACTCATACAACTTAACAAAAGGAAGATAAACAACCCAATCAAAAAATGGGCAATGGACCTAAATAGATAGAAGACATAAGGAAGGCCAAGAGACATATGAAAACATGCTCAAAGTCACTAATCATCTGAGATATGCAAATCAAAATGACAATGCGGTACCACCTCACACCTGTCAGAATGGCTATCATCAACAAATCAACAAATGACAAGTACTGGCGAGGATGGGGAGAAAAAGGAACCCTCGTGCACTGCTGGTGGGAATGCAGACTGGTGCAGCCACTGTGGAGAACAGTATGGAGTTCCCTCAAAAAAACTAAAAATGGAACTCTCATTTGACCCAGTGATCCCACTTCTAGGAATATATCCCAAGAAACTAGAAACACCAATTAGAAAGGATATATGCACCCCTATGTTCATAGCGGCACAATTCACCATAGCTAAGATTTGGAAACAACTTAAGTGCCCATCAGCAGTTGAGTGGATTAAAAAACTGTGGTACATCTACACAATGGAATACTATGCTGCAGTAAAAAAAGAAGCAACTCTTACCATTTGCAACAACATGGATGGAACTGGAGAGCATTATGTTAAGTGAAATAAGCCAGGCAGAGAAAGATAAATATCACATGATTTCACTCATTTGTGGAATATAATGAACATAAACTGATGAACAAAAACAGATCCAGAGACAGAGAAGCATCGATCAGACCATCAAATCTCAGAGGGAAGGGAGGGGAGGGTGAGGGTAACGGGGGAGAGATCAACCAAAGGAATTGTATGCATGCATATAAGCCTAATCAATGGACACAGACAACAGGGGGGTGAGGGCATGAGTGGAGAATTGGGAGGGGGGGCAATGAGGCGATAAGGACACATATGTAATACCTTAATCAATAAAGAAAAAAAAAATTAAAAAATATTACCAATCCAAATTCAGAATATATTTTAAACATCATATACCAAATCAAATGGGATTTATTCCTGGGATGCAAGGTTGTTTCAATATCTGCAAATAATTAACATGCTACACCACAAAATAAAGTGAAAGATAAAAACCATATGACCAATATCAATAGATTCAGATAAAGCATTTTATAAAATCTAGCATCCACTTATGATAATAACTCTGAGAAAACTGGGAATAGAGGGAATATACTTCAACATAATCAAGGACATCTATGAGAAACCCATAGCTATAATTTTTCTCAATGGTAAAAGCTAAAAGCATTTTCCTTAAGATTAGGAATAAGACAAGAATGTCCACTTTTACCATATTCATTCAACATATTATTGCCAGTCTTAGCCACAGCCAACATTCAAATTGGAAAAGAAGTAAAACTGTCATTATTTGCAGATGACATAATAAATACTATATATAGAAAGTTCTAGAGATTCCACCAAAAATATTAAAACTGGTAAATGAATTCAGTAAAGTAGCAGGATATAACATTAATATTTAGAAATCAGTTGTGATTTTATATACCAACAACTTACAATTGCATCATAAAAAATCACCTAGCTATAAATTTAACCAAGGAGGTAAAAAATCTGTACTTGGAGAATTATATGACATTGAAGAAAGCAACTGAAGAAGATACAAATAAATTAAGTGGTCGTGATAGAAAAAAATAAAATCATTAACATGTTTATACTACCAAAGCAATCTATAGACTCAATGCAATCCATATCAAAAATACCAATGGCATTTTCCACAGAACTAGAAATCCTAAAATTTATAATAAATCACAAAAGACCCTGAGTAGCCCAAGTAATCCTGAGAGAGAAGAATATAGTTGCAGGTATCAAGGTCCCTGATATAAAACTACTAGAGGCCCAGTGCATGAAATTTGTGCACGGTGGGGGGGGTCCCTCAGCCCGGCCTGCACCCTCTCCCAATCCAGGACCCCTCGGGGGATGTCTGACTGCTGGTTTAGGCCCGATCCCACCAGAAGTTGGACATCCCTCTTGCAATCCGGGACCACTGGCTCCTAACTGCTTGCCTGCCTCCCTGCCTGCCTGCCTGATCGCTCCTAACTACTCTGCCTGCCTGCCTCATTGCCCCTAACCACTTGCCTGCCTGCCTCATCACCCCTAACCACTCTGCATGCCTGCCTGATGCCCCTAACCACTCTGCCTGCCTGCCTGATCGCCCCTAACCACCTCTGCCTGCCTGATCATCCCTAACTACTCGCCTGCCTGCCTGATCACCCCTAACTGCCTCTGCCTCAGCCCCCGCTGCCGCGGCTTCTTCCAGAAGGACGTCCAGAATGATGTCTAGAAGGTCATTTGGCTGTCCAGTCTAATTAGCATATTACATTTTTATTATTATACATACTACAAACTCTAGTAATCAAAACCGCATGATACTGGCATTAAACAGATACATAAATCAATGAAACAGACTAGAGAACCCGAAAATAAACCCATGTGCTATATGGTAAATTAATTTATGACAAAGTAGGCAAGAATATACAATGGGGTAAAAATAGTCTGTTTAATAAAGGGTGTTGGGGAAAATGGACAGATACATTGCAAAATGAAACTGTCCACTTTCTTTCACCATATGCAAGAATAAAACCAAAATAGATTAAAGACTTAAATGTAAGATCAATACCATAAAACTCTAGAAGAAGCATAGGCAGTAAAACCTTTTATATTGCTCTTAGTAATAATTTTTTTGTATATTCTTCCTCGGCCAAGGGAAACAAAAGAAAAAACAAAAAAAATGCAACTACATCCAACTAGAAGTTTCTGGACAACAAAGAGACTATCAATGAAACAAAAAGACAACCTACTTAGTTGGAGAAGATATTCAGCAATCATATATTCAATAAGGGTCTGTAAAGAGATCTCATTCAACATCAGAAACACAAACAATTCGATTCAAAACCGGGCAGAGGAGTGAGCAGACACTTCTCCAAAGAGGATAAACAGATGGCCAAGGGATGCATGACAGATGCTCAAGGTCACTAATCACTGGAGAGATGCAGATTAAACCACTAGGAGATATCCCCTCGTACTTGTCAAATGGCCATCGTCACCGAATCACAAACAGTGAGTGTTGGCGAGGGTGGAGAAGGAACCCACGTGCACTTTGGTGTGACTGTAAATTGGTTCAGCCTCTGGAAAATAGTACGGATTTTCCTTTGAAAATTAAAAACAAAACTACCATGTAATCCAGAAAGTCCACTTCTGTGTATTGGTCAAACAATCCCAAACGCTAATTCAAAAAGATGCAGGCTTCCCTAGGGCTGCGGCAGCATTCTTTACAACAGCCAAGCTGTGGAAGCAACCGCAGTGTCCGCTGACAGAGAAACGGGCACAGAAGTGGTGCCTCCACAGGATGCAGTGGGATGTAGTTGATCAAATAAGGAATGAAACCTTACCATTTGTGACAACAGAGATGGGCCTAGAAGTGTCATGTTAAGTGAACTATGTCAGACAGAGAAAGACAATTACCACATGATTTCACTGACATGTAGAAACTAAAAAATATAATCAATGAACAAAGAAAGCAGAAACAAACTCACAGACACAGAGAACAAACTGATGGCTGCCAGACAGGAGGGGTGTTTGGGGGCTGGTGAAAAATATTAAGAAATTAAGAAGTACAATTGGCAGTTACAAAATAGTCACAGGTTGTAACGTACAGGCAATCTATATTATAAAGAGGTAATATGCAGATTAGGCCGGGACTCCGAAATGGGTCACAACCAGACAGGAGGAGGTTGCGTGTGCAGGTGAGGCCCAGAGCGGAGATGGAGACAGAGGCAGGAGGGCCTGCCTGAGCTGGCGTGGTGGCTCGGGCGGCTCCGGAATGGACACAGGCCGGGGGCCAGGGGACGCTGCGAGTCAGGTGTGGGTCCAGGCCCCCGCGGCTGGCCTCCCACAGCGCCGATCCAGCCTGACTCCCACGGCAGCTGGTGCTGCGTGAGTCAGGCTTGGGTCCTGGCCCCCAGCAGGGTGCCTCCTCGCACGGCAGGAGGCAGGGCACCTCCTTGTGCAATTTCAATCACGCGCTGGGCCTCTAGTAATCCTATCTAATAAAGAGGGAATATGCTAATTGACCGTCACACCCTCACAAAGATGGTGGCGCCCACAGCCAATAAGGAGGGAATATGCTAATTGACTGCCATGCTCTCAAAGATGGCGACGCCCACAGCCACAAGATGGAGGCACCCAGTCTCCTCAGCCCTGCTGTGGTGCCTCCCTCTGGAGTCCCCCAGTCCCCTCAGCCCCCCAGCCGCCCAGGGCCGGCTTGAAGTGCAGGCAAGCCTTGGATGGCGGCTGCCCAGCCGCCCAGGGCCGCCCGAGGCTCAGGTAACCAGGGCCGGCTGAGGCTTGCGCTGACAGCACTGGCAGCAGCAGAGGTGTGATGGGGGCATTGCCTTCCCCTGATCGCCGGGTCACCTCCTGCCCCTGAGGGTTCCTGGACTGTGAGAGGGGGCAGGCCGGGCTGAGGGACCCCCCTCCAGTGCATGAATTTTCATTCACCGGGCCTCTGGTATTCTAATATCTATGTATGGTGTCAGGTGGGTGCAAGCCTTAGCGAGGGATCACATTGTAAGTTACATAAATGTCTAAGCCAGGGGCCCTCAAACTTTTTAAGCAGGGGGCCAGTTCACTGTCCTTCAGACCGTTGGAGGGCCGGACTATAGTTTAAAAAAAACTATGAACAAATTCCTGTGCACACTGCACATACCTTATTTTGAAGTAAAAAAACAAAACGGCAAAAACACCCGCATGTGGCCCGCGGGCCGTAGTGTGAGGATGCCTGGTGTAAGCACTATGCCACACATCTGCAAGCAATGCAATATTGAATGTCAACTGTAACTAGTTTTCAATGTCTGAGGGCGCTTGTTAAGATGAAATTAAATGTGTGAAGCAGTTCCTGACCGAGCAGGCACTGGCTAAACCACAGCTGCTGTGATGGGAGAAGATGCCCGTGCTCTCTCATGGCAAGGATCCAGTCGTGGTTATAACAAACCTGCAACAAAGGCGCCTCGGGGGGAGCGTGTTTGCACTCTTCCCAAGTGGGCGGCGTTCTGAGATACAACTTTCTTTGGCAGTGTCTGCGCTCTGCACCTTGCACTTGTGCTAGACCGAGAACCCCAGAGAACCCTGGGAAATTGTCATGGTTGTCCAGGTGGGTGTGGTCCTGACTAGCAGGCTATGGCCCAGAGACTGGGCACAAAGACTGGGCACACCTGCACCAACTCACTTTACCAACACAGTGCTGCGCAGAGATGTGCTCGTCATACACGTAGGTCTCCCTTCTGTCTGCCGCTGTTTTCTGCTATGACATAGACTTATCAAAACCCTGGCTGTCAGCTACAGGGAGGACTCAGATTCGAGGGTAAACAGATACAGGACATCTTCCAAGACACTTGTCCTCAATCCACTTCAAGATGCCACTGCTGATAACTTCAATCCTCAACGTGAGGTCATTCCTGGACCCATGTCTGCCCTCCTTCCAGACCCGTAGAACATTCCAGGGGCCAGCTGCCTCCAGTTGGCAGAATAATTGAGTGGACGGCCTGGGCTCTTTCTGATAAAAAGTCAAACAGCGCATGTGGATCTGATGAGGGGTAAGTACTCATCCACAGGAGAGCGAGGTGGAGACACGGCACCCCAGTACCGTGACCGCCTGGCTGTGCTCCTCAGCTCAGACTCAGTAGCCGCAGCCAGGGAACCGCCCTCCATGCTAACAGCTGGCCATGTTCTCTCTCTCTATTTCCAAAGAAATCTGTGGAATCAACAAGCCTCCAAGTCTCTTTGAACTGAGACAAGTAAATGTGGATCGTTTGTTTTGTGAGTTAGCAGATATAAGCTATTGTGAAAACTCACTAACTTCCTGATGAAAAGCAGTGAGTACTGTTTATAGTACTAACTAGAGGCCTGGTGCACGAAATTTGTGCACTTGGGGGGGGGGTCCCCTCAGCCCGGCCTGCACCCTCTCGCAGTCCAGGACCCTTTGGGGGATGTCCGCCTGCTGGCTTAGGCCTGCTCCCCATGAGCAATCGGACATCCCTCTCGCAGTCCGGGAGCCCTCGCTCCTTACCGCCCGGCTCGCTGCTCCTTAGCGCTGCCACAGAAGCAGGAGCGGCTCCCACACCACCGCTACACTCGCCAGCGGTCCGCCCGGCTGAGCGGTGCTCCCCCTGTGGGAGTGCGCTGACCACCAGGGGCAGCTTCTGCATTGAGCGTCTGCACCCTGGTGGTCAGTGCGCATCATAGCAACAGGGTGTTCTGGTTGTTCTGCCGTAATGATCACTTAGGCTTTTATTAGATAGATAGATAGCTGCCAAGAGCTATCCTATGAGTTCTAAGGGTTTTTACACGCATCATTTCATTAACACGCCTGGATTTTTTATTAACAACACACTGCTCAGGAGAGGAACAGCAGCAGCTACCAATTACTGACCGCAGGAGGGCAGGCCATGTACCGGGAAGGCTCCCGGCCTGGGTTACTTACACAGCGTCATCGCTGAGGAGGTATTAGTCACATGTCATAGACGCGGCAGCTGAGGCCCAGAGTAATGACATGGGTTGTTCAATGTCCCACCACAAGTCATGGTTTAGCGAGGATCAAACCCGAGGATCATTCCTTCGAGCACAGACACCCCGGGTCCCTGCTGGGGGTGCAGGCAGGCTTGCTGGAGGGCTGCAGGCAGGAGTCTCCAGCGGGGGAGGGGGGACAGGGATCCCCCTCTGCAGGGGCAGCAGAGATGACTGCGTTTTCAGGCTTGAGCGGTTATTTCTTCTCCCACATTGTGAGAAAATGGAATTTATTATTCTCATCTACCACATATTCTGCCTTTTCCTTTCAGTTATCAATATTTCTAAGAGCTAACTGCAAAACCCCTCTCCCAAGAAGTCATCTTTGATTAGCTCTGCTATTTAACCCTACTTTCCCGTCATTTAACACAGCATTTGAGCAAATTTCCCACTAAAGGTGAAATTGAGGGCCACTTCAACCTTAATCTCTCTTGCTTATTCCCAAAGTAAAGTGAACTAGTTGTTCTTGAACAAGTCACTGCATCTTTTCAAAGAGGAGCTAATATTTATTTTATCTAGTTTATTTCCAATTCTGACATTTCAATTCAATCTGTAAATGCTGCCATTATTTTTAATTTAAAATTGGTGAGTATTACTTTTCACTTGTTTTTCTTGTAAGTTTTCTTGTTCTTTCCCTGGAAGCTCCTTAGGAGGGAACATGCTTTATCGCCCCAGCACCACGGCCAGCACAGGGCTCTGCGGGCAGGTGCCGGGTCCTGGCTGCTGTAACCGCCTGCTCACCAGTGGGAGGCACGACGGTGTCAGACGGGCACGGGGTTTCCCGGGATGAACCTGTAGTCAGCTATGTACCTGCCTGTACACCTGGACCAATGTAATACTATATGTCAACTGTAATAACAAATAAAATATAACTTAAAGTTAAAGTAAATAAGGACATTTTATAAAGGAAAAGTAAACGATTTAGTGGGCTCCTATGTTCTATGAAGTGATGTGCACAAGGGACGTGGCCATTAGCTGCGCTCAAGCCCCTCACGGCGGGGAGCGGAGGCTGGAGGTGGGCGCGGCCGGCCCGGTCCAGGCGGAGCCCCGGGGAGCCCAGGGGGAGCCCCGGACAAAGGCTCAGGCTTTCGCTGGCGCCCCGGAGCCTCAATCGCCAGAAAAGGCGGAGCCACTCCTGCAGCCTCGGGGGCCTGTGTCCCAGGGAAAGGGCCTCGGCTAAGCCCCAGCCGGGGTCCGGGCGCAGCTCCCACCTCTCCGAGCGCCTTCCCGGGTTCAAACAGGTGAGCAGGGAGGGAGCCAGGGGCCGGGAGTCGCAGGAGAGAGACGCCAGGTGCGGGGGGGGGGGGGGGGGGGCGGCCGAGGTCAGGGCCGAGGAGGGGGTCCGAGGCCGCATGCACGTCCCCGCCTCTGCCCTGTGCGCGCCCTGCAAATGCGTACCCAGGCTTCACAGCGAAGCGGGGGATTGGCGGACTGGGGTCCCCCTCTTTCTTTCTTTTTTATGTTTTCCCAGTGACTTTTAGGGAGAGTGGAGGGGAGAGAGAGACAGACAGACATGGATGTGCGAGAAGCACAGCGATGGGCTGCCCCGTCCACCCCGGCCAGCGCCCCGGGCGGGGAGGAGCCCGCAGCCGAGGTGCGCGCCCTGGACCGGAACGGAGCCGGGCGAACCGGGCTCTGCCCTCGGAGCCCCGGCCGGGCTGGGGGGGGGGGGGACCCCGGGGGCGCCCACCTCGTAGTATTTGCCGTCGGCGTAGCAGCCGCAGCTGGGCGGCGGGATGCAGCTGCGGCCGTTGAGCACGAAGCCCGCGTCGCACTGGCAGCCCTCCACGCAGTAGTGGCCGCAGTCGCTCTTGAGGCGGATGGCGGCGCAGCGCGGCTGGCACACGCTCACGCAGCTCTCGTAGTGGCTGTGCGGCGGGCAGGTGACGGCTGCAACGGAACACAGGCAGGCTCAGGCACCGGGACCGGCACCGGGACCGGGACCGCTGGGGTGGAGGGCGCGCGCCCCTTTGCTTTGGGGAGCCTCCGGCTGGGATCGCTAAATAACGGGCTGAGGAGCAGGCGGAGGCCACGGGGGCTCCTCGCTGACCCGTCCTCTGCTCCGCCTCTCATCTCCCCCTCACCCGCCTCCCAGCATCTCCGCCCAGGCAGGCACCCCTCACCCCCGGGCACTCCCTCTGCTCTCCCTTAGCAAGCCGCCTCCCCCTCAGCCCACCCGCACCCCACTCTCCAGGTCTCATCAAGCCCCGACTCAGCCCACCCCACCCGCACCCCACTCTCCAGGTCTCATCAAGCCCCGACTCAGCCCACCCCACCCGCACCCCACTCTCCAGGTCTTCCTCAAGCCCCCACTCAGCCAACCCCAAAGGCACCCCACTCTCCAGGTCTTCCTCAAGCCCCCACTCAGCCCACCCCACCCGCACCCCACTCTCCAGGTCTTCCTCAAGCCCCCACTCAGCCAACCCCAAAGGCACCCCACTCTCCAGGTCTCATCAAGCCCCCACTCAGCCCACCCCACCCGCACCCCCTCCCAGAGCTCCCGTCCTAAGCCCCAGCTTATGAATGGCGGGGCTCTGCGCCCCGGGTTTCTGAGAAGGCAAAGGCGGGTGTGCGCAGACCCCCGTCAGCTATGCTCCGTGGGCTTCCCCCGTGCAGGCGCTTTCATGGAAAGCGGTTAGGGTTCTGGCGAAGAGGGTGGCTCTGGAGCCAGATGTGAGAGACCAGGTCCTCAATCCGTAACATGCAGACGCCCCGAAACCTGCTTCATGACGTGTGGGAAGGACTGAGCTCAGAGCAGTGCTGGCCGGAGTGCTCAGTGTTAGCCAGTCATTAAAGACAGGTCTGCTCGGGGCTTTAGGAACTCGCTTTAAGAGGTGGACACAGAAAGCACAGCTACTGACGTGAGAATTTCTACTGTACTTGCGTTGCTGCGTGACATATTTTACGTGTTTGTGCTGCTGCGGTGAACATGCTTGTACATATATTTCCCTCATGAGTAAGTGAACCTGTACAACAAGTTCCTGAAAGTGAAATGCCTGGGTCAAAGGGTCTGTGCGTTTAAATTCCTGACAGATGCCACTGCCCTGCCTGCTAATGGGGCTGGGCTCCTTCCCCCTCCCCGGCACTGCGGGGGGACGGGTCCCCCACACGCTCCTGGACTGCTCATCACCAGAGTTCCTGCTCCTTGGAAAGACGAAAAGTTAGATGCTGTGGCTACACGGGATTGCATCCAGAATATATGGAGAACTCCTAAAACTCAACAACAAAATAAACCGACAACCTGATTTAAACGTGGGCACAGGACCTGAGTAGACATCCCCCCAGCGAAGACATATGAATGAAGATTATGAATGACCAATAAGTACAGGAAATACGTTCCAGGTCACTAACGATCAGAGACATGCAAACCAAAACGACAATGAGGCCTCATACGCATTAGAATGGCTACTACTAACACACAGGATAAAAACGCTATGGGGCCTTTACACCGTGGAATACTGCGCAGCTGTGAAGAAGAGGGAGCTCTCACCCTTTGGGACAGCATGGAGGGGCCTGGAGAGCATCATGCTAAGTGAAATAAGCCAGACAGAGAAAGACAAATATCACATGACCTCACTTATTTGTGGAATCTAATGAACAAAATGAATTAACCAATAAAATAAGACCCAAAGCATGGAGGCAGGAAACAGACTCACATACCTCGATGTGCCGTTGGGGGGACGAGAAGAGATAAACCAAAGAAGTTATATACTTATATGCAAAGCCCATGGACACGGGCAATAGGGGGTGAAGACCTGGGGGTGGGTGGGTTGGGGCTGGGAGGATAGAGGGTGAAAGGGGGGGAAGGGGAGACATCTGTAATACTATCAACAATAAAAACACGCATTAAAACACACACACAGGAAAATAGCAAGTGTTGGCAAAGAGTGGAGAAATTAGAACCCTGTGCACTGTTGGGTTCTAAAGTAAAATGGTGTCACTGCTGTGGAAAACACTATGGCAGGTCCTCAAAAATTAAACATGGAAATTACTTTATGATCCAATGATTCCACATCTAGGTATATACTCAAAATATTCGGATAAAAGTATCTCAAAAAGATAAATGTTCAGCCATGTTCATAGCACTATTCACAATAGCTAGGATGTACAAGCAGCCCAAGTGCCATCGATGAGTGAATGGATAAACATAAAGAGGCATATGCATAAAGAGAGTATTAACAGCTTTGACAAGGAAGCAAGTTCTGCATTATACGACAACATCGGTGAACGTTGAGGGCACTATACGAAGTGAAATCAGCTACTCATAAAAGACAAACTCCGCATGACTCCGCTTACATGAGGTATCTCAAGTGCTCAAGTTCACAGAGACAGCAATTCGAACACTGGTTACTGGGGGTTGGGAATGGAGAGCTATTGTTTAATGGGTGTGGAGTTTCAGTTTTGCAAGATGAAAAGAGTTCTGGAAACGGATGGTGGTGGTGGTCGCACAATATGGGCATACTTACGGGCACTGAGTGTGCCCTGGAAGTGCTTACATGCAAAGTCCTGTTATATGTATTTACCACAATAAAAATGCTGTATCTGTTACATCCGGATTCAGTTTGCATTCTTTGTGCGGCCCACCATCTTTTCACTGTTCATAACCCATTGGTGTGTCTTTTTCTGTTAACTGTCTTTCAATGGCCTTCGCACATTTTGTCTTATTAAATGAGAAGACCTTTAGAAATTAAAATAGATGTTTGTCATTCAGTTGTTATTAAATATTTTTCACTTGTCACCTGACTCTGCTTTTGTAGACACGTGTTTGATTGTTTCCATGACGTTCTGATATGTAGAAATTTGAAATTTTAAAGTGGTCACATTTATCAGGTTTCCCTCATGGCTCTCGGTGTTTGCTTAGAAAAGGTGTATCTA
Organism: Cnephaeus nilssonii; assembly: GCF_951640355.1. NCBI lineage: Eukaryota > Metazoa > Chordata > Mammalia > Chiroptera > Vespertilionidae > Cnephaeus > Cnephaeus nilssonii. Next base: position 2,593,136 of record NC_137093.1, read on the forward strand.
CTGCAAGATTACCAAACCCAACCAAACAAAACTCCTTTGCTTTTCTAGTACTTTCATAACTTAAATGTTTTTTGTTTAGTTTTGGTTTTGTCTGAGTTTTAATTTGGAGTGAAGGGTGAAGGAGGAATTTAGCTATTTTTCTCCAATGAGTTGAAATGCCACTTTACTCTGCAGTCATTTCCCTGCGGTGTTTGGGCCTATTCCTACATTTCTCACCTTGTGACGGGGGGTCTTTCTGTTTATGCTCCAGTGTTCATGGCTGAGGCCCTACAATACGTTTCACAGCTGGGGGTGCGCTGCCGGTTTAAAGAGGTCCTTCTTGTTTCAAATGTGCTGGTCCCATCTCTCCCACCTGACGACGAACTTCTTATTGTATACTTCTGACTCTCCTGGCACCCCACAATGCTCGGCACATGGCAGGAGGTTAACAAGCATTTGATTTCTAAAGACAAACGTTGAATTATGAACACTGATTCTCTCAACCCCAGTGAAGCAACGAGGGCTGAGTGTGACAGCTCTCCACCTGGCCTTCCACCCGGTCCCAGGTGCTTCTCTTCAGGGCCGGGGCTGATTCGGCCTTCGCTCCCGGGTGGCAGGACGCCGGGCTCCCTGAGGAGCGATGTTGGACGGCAGAATGGACAAGGGAGCGGAAGGGGCCTGGTCTGAGCCCTCTCTGCCACTAACTGGCAGTGCCCGCAGGGCAGGTTGCTTACTCTCTCTAAACCTCTTTCCTCATCTGTTAAATGGGCGCAGTAACATCTCCCTCACCACGCAGTTACAAGGTAAAGTGAGGCCCAGTTTTCAAAGCTTCTGGAACGATGCCGGTGCTTGCGATAGCCCCTGTGGGAGCAGCCCCTGTCGGAGGGGCGTAGCAGCTTTCCTTCGTCATTCCACAGAAGCTTCCTGCATCCCGGAGAACTAAGTGAGAAAACCCCTCACTACCACACTCTGCAGCCAGGACTCGGAAGCAGCCACCGATAAAGGGAAAAGGATAATGGTAGTCAGCCTTGATGACCACTGACCAGGCACCAGGCCCGGGTGGCCGGCGCCGGAGACATCACCCCATGGAAAGCCACAGTGGCCGGTGGACACCGCCCGCTCCCGATCCTCTAGCCCAGTGGTTCTCCACCTTCCTAATGCTGCGGCCCTTTAACACAGCTCCTCACCCTGTGGTGACCCCCAACCATAAAGTTATTTTCGTTGCTACTTCATAACTGTAATTTTGCTACTGTTAATGAATCGTCATGTAAATATCTGTGTTTTCCGATGGTCTTAGGCTCTATAGCAGTGGTTCTCAACCTGGGGGTCGCAACAGGGTCGCCTAAGACCATCGGAAAACACAGATATTTACATGACGATTCATAACAGTAGCAAAATTACAGTTATGAAGTAGCAACGAAAATAACTTTATGGTTGGGGATCACCACAACGTGAGGAGCTGTATTAAAGGGCCGCGGCATTAGGAAGGTTGGGAACCACTGCTCTAGACGGGGTGCCGCCTTCAGCACCAGGGGAGCCCCCAGCGCCCCAGGGCCTGGGCCTGACAGCTGGGGAGGCAGTGCTCACTGTGGGGAGAACACTGCCTCTGGGGTGCAACTGGTAACAGCCACGTCCCAGGGCTGCTGTGGGCGGGCGGACACCTGGCACGTAGAGCAGTGCCTGGCCCTCGTCAGAGCCAAGTCCTGATGCGTGGGTTGCTTTCTTCACTTACTGTCCTTTCCCTCCTGAGCACTGTAAGCCCCATTTTATTTTATTGTTTAAATATATTCTTATTGATTTCAGAGAGGAAGGGAGAGGAAGAGAGAGACAGAAACATCAATGAGGAGACTCATGGATCGGCTGCCTCCTGCACGCCCCACACTGGGGATCGGGCCTGCAACCCGGGCCTGTGCCCTAACCGGGAATGGAACCGTGGCCTCCTGGTTCATAGGTCGATGCTCACCCACTGAGCCACGCCGGCCGGGCAAGTCCCCCTTTTAAGGCACAGAAAGCATGACAGACTCAGTTGAATGAATTTTGAGGAGCGGTTAGAAATCAAGACGATCCACTCCCTTCCCTGGATGTCCCACTGGGTGAATGCGGTTTCGGGTGAGGAACTGGGCACTAAGTTCCGTCTGCAGGCCTGCTGGCCGCACTGACCGCCAGGAGCAGCAGCCTCCACCCGCTCTCAGCGAAGCCGCGTCTACCCTGCCTCCAGCACCGCCTCTCAGTTGCAGCCCGTGCACGGATCGGGCCGGTTCCCCGGAGAATGCGGGGAGGGGGCATTCGTCCCGCCCTTACTTCTCAGCGGTTGGACTGATACCAAATCTGGTTACAAACAAGGACACTCAAGACAGACTGTCTGCTCACTGACCTCTCAGATTGAACGGCTGAGCTGGGGCTCGGTCTCTCACCGATTTTCTCTGCTTTTTACGTTTGAAATGGAAAACTAAGCTGCCCCCACGTGTCCGCTCCCCACCCTCACCCACAAGGTCTTTAAATTATCGACTGGTCCCTGGTTTAGCTTTCCTTTCCGGGGTCAGCGCCACCATCTCTCCGGGCCCTCCTTCTCGGACACTCCCCCGTCCGGAGGCCACGCTGGGCAGGGCTGACCCTTTTGCAACGGGCACTGGGAGGCAGACGCGGGGCCGGGATGGGGTCCCAGGCCGAGGAGAGGACCCTGTGCTGAGGGCCCTGGGCCCGGCTCTCCACGGCAACGTACCGAGGAGGCACCTGGTGCCGGAAAACCTTCAAGGGGGGGAGAAAGGCTGCTGGTCGGAGGGCAGGGGGCAGGAAAATGTCTTTAGCTCCTTCATGAAACCCCCCTTCTAACCTGTGTCCTCACCGGGCACTCTGGTTCGCCCTGGGCCCATGCTCCTAGTGGCAGGGAGAGCTTGGTCTCCAGAGGTAATGTCACGCGGGCTTGCTAACTCAGTTCCCTTTCCTCCTCTTAAGCGAGAAAAATGAGACCCACAGTTAAGATGCGAGTCCCTGGCATTAGCCCCTGGAGACCAATTCTTCCTGTGACATCTGCTCACAGAGCGGAAGCCCGGGTGCGGCCCACAGGGTGCCTGCTCCCAGCCAGCCCTCCTGGAGGGCAGCTCGGCCCAGCCCCGGGGGCAGGGAAAGGGGCTCCTTGCAGTGGGTCTCAAGATGGAGCAAGCAGTGTCCTCAAAACCCTTTCCGCACGTGCACCCGTTCAGGGCCCAGCACCACGGCCTGGTGCTGACCCGATGAACCCACAGCGGCTCCGGGGTTACCTGGCCGCTGGCTTTTTGTTGCAGAGGCAATGAGTGTGCCAGTCACTCCTGGCATCACGACTCCAGCGCCTCACTCGGGGGCCGATTCTAGATGAAATTCTATGAACACATTTCTCTCCCTCTCCCCCTTTCCTCCCACGCGCTACACGAGCCTAATTATGTGGAATATAAATGAACTGCGGAGCATTAAACTATGGCACTGTTTCTGGGTTTTCATCCAAATCTCCTTCTCCAGAAGCAAAGGGAGTTTGTTCTCCGGGACCCAGGCCTATCACGTATTTAGAGCCCCAGCATTCGGCATCCATCTGTGGCCTCTTTATGCAGCTAGGTCTAAAAAGAAATTGGTGTAGCTAAGGAGACTGAGATGGGAAAACTCTAAGGCAGATCAGCCCAAGACCAATAGTAGTTTCTCCTCCAGCTTTTTCCTAGTACAACGTGTTAGATGAAGGCAAATTGTTTCAGTTCATAGTATACCAGTATAGGGTATGGATTGAGAGCATAAGCTTTGGGGTTAAAAAGGTCAAATTCAGACTTTGCCACTGAGATAGTATAACTTTAGGCAAGTTACGTAATTCCTCAGAGTCTCGGGTTTTTGCCAACTCATTGGGTCACTGAAGAGAATAAATAAGATGATGCTGATGAAGTGTTCAGCACAGGGACTGTCCCAGAGCAAGCTACTGGTAGAAGAATACCATTTAGCATGCATAAAACGTGCTGCTGTGCTGTCAACGACCTAATGTTATCCTCCTGGCGTTTCTGTAGCATAAAAGGTGTAGGCAACGACTTTATCACAGCACTAGAGGCCCGGTGCACGAAATTTGTGCACGGGGGGGGGGGTGTCCCTCAGCCCAGCCTGCACCCTCTCCAATCTGGGACCCCTCGAGGGATGTCTGACTGCCCTTTTAGGCCTGATCTCATCGAGGGATTTCTGACTGCCCTTTTACCCCTCGAGGGATGTCTGACTGCCCTTTTAGGCCTGATCCCAGCCTGCACCCTCTCCAATCTGGGATCCCTCTCACAATCCAGAACTGCTGGCTCCCAATTGCTCGCCTGCCTGCCTTCCTGATTGCCCCTAACCGCTTCTGCCTGCCAGCCTGATCACCCCCTAACCACTCCCATACCAGCCTGATTGATGCCTAACTGCCCTCCCCTGCAGGCCTGGTCCCCCCCGCAACTGCTCTCCCCTGCAGGCCTGGTCCCCCCAACTGCCCTTCCCTGCAGGCCCAGTTGCCCCCAACTTCCCTCCTCTGCTGGCCTGGTCACCCCTAACTGCCCTCCCCTGCAGGCTTGATCACCCCCAACTGTCCTCTCTTGCAGGCCTGGTCCCTCCCAACTGCCCTCCCCTGCTGGCCATCTTGTGGTGGCCATCTTGTGTCCACATGGGGGCAGCCATCTTTGACCACATGGGGGCAGCCATCTTGTGTGTTGGAGTGATGGTCAATTTGCATATTACTCTTTTATTAGATAGGATTATTGGGAAGGAGGGTAGACTAAGAACCAGGGAGGAAAAGCAAAATGCTCCAAGGATAGAGCAAGGCTAGAATCCAGGGGCTCTCAGTCTGTTTCTAATGCTTTCAACACCTTGCAGTGTGTCATAAGCACAAAGTCTGATACATGACATATATGAATCAAATAGATAGACTAACACACTAGAGAAAGCCTATATATTAATAGTAAACAATGGGCACATGAGGTTCTAGAGCTAACTAACTAACCTACTAACTAACTCTTTCCCTATAGGTCCTTTGTTAGAATTTGAAAAAATATAAATATCATTGATTTCAGAGAGGAAGGGAGAGGGAAAGAGAAATAGAAACATCAATGATGATAGGGAATCATTGATCACTGCCTCCTGTGCACCCCTGACCTGGAATCATGTGACCTCCTGGTTGATGCTCAATCACTGAGCCACACCACCCAGGCAGGCTCTGTGTTTTATATAAATGACTAGAGGCCCGGTGCACGAAATTCGTGCACTGGGGAGGGTGTCCCTCAGCCCAGCTTGCACCCTCTCTAATATGGGACATCCCTCTCACACGGATCGCCCCAGGCACCTCCAGGGAGTGGCCACGCCCCCATGCCACGCCCCCTGGGGTGCCGATCGCCCCAGGCACCCCCGGGGAGCGGTGGCACGGGCGCGGCCACGCCCCCCCGGGGTGCCGATCTCCCCAGGCAACCCCGGGGAGCAATGGCAGCGGCGTGGCCACGACCCCCGGGGTGCCGATCGCCCCAGGCACCCCTGGGGAGCGACCACGCCCCCTTGCCATGCCCCCAGGGGGTGCCGATCGCCCCAGGCACCCCTGGGGAGCGGCCACGACCCTATGCCACGCCCCCCGGGGGTGCCCATCGCCCCAGGCACCCCTGGGGAGCGGCCATGCCCCCATGCTACGCCCCCCAGGGTGCCGATTGCCCCAGGCACCCCCAGGGAGCGGGCACGGGCGCGGCCATGCCCCCCCCCAGGGTGCCGATGGCCCCAGGCACCCCTGGGGAGCAGCGGCACGGGCACGGCCACGCCCCCCCCCGGGGTGCCGATCGCCCCAGGCACCCCCGGGCAGCAGCGGCACGGGCGCGGCCACGCCCCCCGGGGTGCCGATCGCCCCAGGCACCCCCGGGGAGCAGCTGCACGGGCGTGGTCACGCCCCCCGGGGTGCCGATCACCCCAGGCACCCCCGGGGAGCGGGCACGGGCGTGGCCACGCCCCCCCGGGTGCCTATCACCCCAGGCACCCCCGGGGAGTGGCAGCACGGGCGCGGCCACGCCCCCCCGGGGTGCCGATCGCCCCAGGCACCCCCGGGGAGCGGCAGCAGGGGCGCGGCCACGCCCCCCCGGGGTGTCGATCACCCCAGGCACCCCCGGGGAGCGGGCACGGGCGCGGCCACGCCCCCCCGGGGTGCCGATCACCCTAGGCACCCCCGGGGAGCAGCTGCACGGGCGTGGTCACGCCCCCCCCCGGGGTGCCTATCACCCCAGGCACCCCCAGGGAGCGGTCACGGGCGCGGCCACGCCCCCCGGGGTGCCGATCACCCCAGGCACCCCCGGGGAGCAGCGGCTCGGGCGCAGCCACTGGGCACCGCCATCTTGATTTTATCAACGGTCGACAGGCCACCCGGAGTCCCGCCCTCAGCCTCCGCTGGCCCAATCATGGGCATAGCGGAGGTGCGGTCAATTTGCATATTTCTCTATTATAAGGTAAGATTGGGTCAAGCTGGTGGAACAGGAAAATGCTGTGCTTGCCGCATCTCACGACCACATAAAAATTACAACTGAACAGCCATCATTCAGAACTTCCTGAAGTCCTACAACTTAAGGATATACAGAAGAAGCCACATCAAGACAGATAGAAGGAGCTGGTCCCACACCCACCTGTGGCAGATAAGAATCGGGAGGGACATCCCAGCGGCAGAGAGCTCCCCTGAGGAGGGAGGAGTCCCAGTCCCACACCAGGCTCCAAGGTTACAGTGCTGGGAAGAGAGGTCCCCATAATTCTGGCTGTGAAAACCAGCAGGGATTGTGGCTGAGTGAGACAGAGGCTGCTGGAGTCCCAGGCAGTTCCTCTTAAAGGGCTCACACATGGACTTACTCAGACTCACTCACTCCGAGCTCCAGCGCTGGGGCAGCAGCTTGACAGGGACATACGGGTAGGAACTGAATTGTCTGGTTTCGGGACGAGGACGGAAGTAGTTCTGTCCCAGACATAAGTGTCCCAGACATAATCCATTGTTCCTTTGTGGATCCCTCTCCCCACCCAGCCTGCACTCACATTTGGGCATCGTATCTGAATCTCCATTAACCTAGCTAAAACTGTTTGTCCTGCCCTGGTGACGCCCTGAGACCTTGCCCCACCCAACTTGCAGGTCCACCCACGCTGCTTCCAGTGGCTTTTCCATACAAACAGGCTATCTTGGTTCATGTTGTGAGATTTTCCTAAAATCTCTCAAAGTTTCACAAACCCCAAACAAGCAGCATCTGGCTTCAGCATGCCTCATATGTCTTGCTATGCAGCCCTCAGCCTGGCACTAGCTGCAGCCTCAGTTCACAGCTTAGGCTCTCCAGGCACCTGCAAACCCAGGACAAGTGGCAACCATCTGCAGATAACTTTATGGCTTATACCAAGTGGCCCCAAGCAGGGCACAGGCAGCAACCGACCTTGGCCTACACCAGAGCCCCTACCAAGAGGCCCCAGAACCAACACAGAGTGGCCAGATTTAAACCACACCAGAGCACCACCTCCACAAATGACACACTCAGAGGGCAGGCACCAGAGCCCTACTGAAGTGAATCCTGCTTCATAGGGTCAGCCCCTACCCAACTACTCTGCTGTAGTCATGACCAGTCCTCACAAACAATCATCCTGAGCAGTCAGCCAAGATCAACCAAGCATAAATTACAACAGAAAGGCACCCACACCCACACAAGGGATACATCTGGAACACCTGGCTCAGGTGACCAGGGAGACTGTGCCACTACATGAGGCCACTCTACCAAGCACAGGAGATGTAGCAGCTCTACCTAATACATAGAAACAAACACAGAGAGACAGTCAAAATGAGGAGACACAGAAACATGTCCTCAATGAAAGAACAGAACAAAACTCCAGAAAAAAAAACAAAAACTAAGCAAAATAAAGACAAGCAATCTACCAGATGCAGAGTTCAATGATCTAGTGAGAACTTCAACAACAAGAGATAGGAAACATAAAATTAGAGATAGAAAACATAAAAAGAACCAGTCAGAAATGAAAAAATACAATAACTGAAATGGAGAATACATTAGAGGAAATCTGCAATAGATTAGATGAAGCAGAGGGCAGAATCAGCAATCTGGAAGATAAGGTAGCAGAATGGCAAAAAGGAAACAATGAAAAATGATGAGGTTGACCCAGCTGGTGTGACTCAGTAGTTGAGCACTGACCCATGCATCAAGATAGCACAGGTTTGATTCCCGGTCAGGGCACATGCCTGGGGTTGCAGGCTTGATCCCTAGCAGGGGGCGTGCAAGAGGCAGCCGATCAATGATTCTCTCTCATCACGAATGTTTCTGTCTCTCTCTTCCTCTCCCTAAAATCAATAAATGCATATTTTAAAAAAAACAGATGAGGATGGTTTAAGGAGCCTCTGGGACAACATCAATTGTACCAACATTTGCATCATAGGGGTCCCAGAAGAAGAGAGAGCGCAAGGAATTATAAACCTATTTGAAGAAATAATGATGAAAAATTCCCTAATACAGTGAAGAAAATAGGCATATAAGCACAGGAAGTGTAGAGAGTCCCAAAATAGATGAACCCAAAGTTTCGGACCAAGACACATCATAATTAAAATGCCAAAGGTTAAAGACAAAGAGAGAATTTTAAAAGCAGCAAGAGAACAGCAGTTAGTTACCTACAAGGGGCTTCCAACTGATCTCTCAACAGAAACTTTGCCGGCCAGAAGGGACTGGCACAAAATATTCAAAGTGAGGAGAAGCAATCAAGGTTACTCTACCCAGAAAAGCTCTCATTTAGAATTGAAGGACAGGCAAAGAGCTACCCAGATAGAACACTAAAAGAGTACATCACCACCAAACCAGTAATGAAACGTTAAAGGGTCTTCTTTAAGAAGAAGAAAAAGATGAAAAATATGAACAATAAAGTGGCAATAACTATATATCTGTAAACAATTACTTTAAATGTAAAGATTAAATGCTCCAATAAAAACACACACATAGTGTAGCTGAATGGATAAGAAAACAAGACCCTTACATATGCTGCCTACAAGAGACCCACTTCAGACTAAAACACACACAGACTGAAAGTAAATGAATGTAAAAATATATTTCATGCAATTGGAAACAAACATAAAAGCTCGGGTAGCAATACTTATACCAGACAAAACAGACTTTACAACAAAATCTATAAAAAGGAACAAAGAAGAACCCAGCAATTTCTCTTCCGGGTATTATATCCAAAAGAAACCCAAAACATCAACTCAAAAGCATATGCATCCATATGTTCATTGTAGAGTTTTTAAAATATGAAAGATATGAAAGCAACCTAAGTGTCCATCAATAAATGAATGTCTAAAGAATAAATGGTGCATATGTACAATGGATATAATGCTGCCATAAAAAGAATGAAATCTTACTATGTGTAACAACATGGATGGACCTAGAGTGTATTACGCTGAATGAAATAAATCAGACAGAGGAAGAAAAAACTAAGATTTCACTAATATATTGAATCTCAAAAACAAAATAAGTGAGCAAACAAATCAGAAACAAAGTCATAGATACAGAGAACATTTTGGTGGTTGCCAGATGGGAGGGGAGTTTGGGGGAATGGGTGAAAAAGGAGAAGGGATTAAAAAGTACGAATTGATAGTTACAAAATAGTCAAGGGGATGTAAATTATAGCAAAGGTAATATAGTAAAAAATATTGTAATAAGTATGTATTGGGTCAGATGGGTAATAGATTTATTGGGTGATCTCTTTGTAAGTTATATAAATGCCTAATTACTATATTGTACACCTGAAACTAATATGATATTGTATGTCAACCATAACTGAAAACAAAGGTTTTTTAAAATAATAAAGTATAATATATTTTTAAAAAGAAAAAAGTAAATGATTTTATTTCATCCTCAGAGCAACATATGAAATAAGTGATATTAACTCAATCTTATAGGTAAAGACATGGAGGCTCTGGGAGGTTATACATGTCGTTTCAGACAATAAACTCAATTCTAAAGTGCTTATCCTTAAATTGCTCTGCTCAGCTTTCTCTGTCGCCTACGGAGATGGAAGACTGGCACGTCCACACCAACCAAGACACAAGGCAAGACAAGGGAGGACTCACAGCAGGATGTGTAATTCCTCCAGCCGGTCACGGCGATCCCCTGTGTCTGGCAGGTGCTGGCGTAGTTCTGCAGCCAGCTGCAGGCCGTCTGCACCGCGCCCCCGTCGATGCAGGAGTCAAACAGGCAGTTCTTATAGAAGAAGGTGGGGTTGACTTTGCTGTGACACTTGGTGAAGCCCGCGTTCTGGCTGGGGATCAGGCTGCACAGCTGCTGCACCTTGGAGAACCCTTCCACCTTGGCACAGGAGGGGCAGCGGTCCCCACAGCCCACCTGGCAGAAGGTGTCCCTCTTCACCCAGCTCTGCCCAAACTCATTGATGCTGGACGCAAGCAGCCCCATGGGCAGCTCCAGGTCGTCATCGGGGTTGCCGTTATAGCGGCCACACAAACCTGAGGTGCCGTTCTGCATGGTCCGCGGGACTGTGATTGACAGGAAGGTCTTCCAGTCATACACGACCTTCAGGCCGAAATCTGTCTCCACCACTACGTGGAAGCCAAAGGAAAAGATATTTATCTTCCCTTGTCCCAGTTTCAAAGGGAGATACAGCCGTTCATTGTTGACCTGCAAGAGAAAGAGGGTTGAAGTAGAGGAATTCTAGAGACCCCCCAGCTCTTCTCCTAATGATTAGTCTTCAGAGAGGTCATCCAAGAAGGTGATTTGAGCAGGTTGAATTCAATCTCTGCATTTAGGGTTATGTCAGTCAGCTCTGAACAATTATATGCCGACAAGCTGGACAATGTGGATGAAATGGACAAATTCCTAAAAAACTACAATCTTCCAAAACTGAATCAGGAAGAATCAGAAAACCTGAATAGGCCAATAATAACTGATGAAATAGAAGCAGTAATAAAAAAACTCCCAGCAAACAAAAGCCCTGGTCTGATGGCTTCACAGGGGAGTTTTACCAAACTTTCAAAGAAGAACTAAAACACCTCTACTCCTCAAACTATTTAAAAAATCCAAGAGGAAGGAACACTTCCAAGCTCATTTTATGAGGCAAGAATTATCCTAATTCCACACATACATAAAGACACTGCAGATAAAGGCACACAGATAAAGACACTACAAAGAAAGAGAATTACAGTCAATATCCCTGATGAATATAGATGCTAAAATCCCCAACAAAATATTAGCAAATTGAATCCAGCAATATATTAAAAATATCGTACACCATGACAACATGGGATTTATTCCAGGAATGCAAGGCTGGTGCAATATTCACAAATCAATAAATGTGATACATCACTTTAAAAAATTGAAAGACAAAAATTACATGATCATATAATAGACGCAAAAAAGTGTTAGACAAAATCTAACACCCATTTTTGATAAAAACTCTCAGCAAAGTGGGAATAGAGGGATCATATATCAACACAATAAAGGCCACATATGACAAACCTACAGTGAACACCATACTCAAAGGGCAAAAACTAAAACCATCTCCCCTAAGAATAAGAACAAGACATCCCTATGACTGCTTGTACCACTCTTATTCAACACTAGAGGCCCGGTGCATGAAATTGGTGCATGAGGGTGAGGGGAGGGGTAGGGGGGGTCTCTCAGCCCGGCCTGCATCCTCTCGCAATCCAGGACCCCTCGGCAGATGTCGGGCCTAAACCGGCAGTTGGACATCCCTCTCGCAATCCGGGACACTGCATGCACCAGTGACCATACTTTTCATACAGGTGAAAGGCATCTTACTATGTGTAACATAGTTGTATGGGCAGCTACATTTTTTTGCCCTCATTATAAAAAGGGCTGTATAACATGATCCTTCTGAGGCAGTAGTACCATTTTCCCCATCTTATGGGTGGAAAAACTGAAGCAGAGAGAAGTTAAGTAATTGGCTTTGTCACACAGTTATAAGTGTCAGAATCAGGGCTGACTACAAATGTGCAAGCCAGAGTTTATGCATGTCATCACTGCATCATCCTGTTTTTTCAGTGTTAGAGTGGCCTTGCCAGGTTTTAATTTTTAAATCTAAGAGACTGTTCCCAAAAAATAGGGTAGGCCTGGCTGGCAATCAGGGCCATCTGGGGGGTGACCAGTGAGTGGGGTGATTGGGGGTCCCCTACCCCCCCTGCTGGCACCTGCCGTGGCTGGCGGCCTGGCACCACCCACTGGCTGGCCCGCCCCCGATCGCTGCTGCTGGTCGCCTCCCTCTCAGGGGGCAGACACTCAACAGAGGAGCTGCTCCTTGTGCTGAGCGTCTGCCCCCTGGTGGTCAGTGCACATCATAGCAAGCGGTCATTCCGCAGCTCGGTCGATTTGCATATTAGGATCTTATTCTATAGGACAGCACTGGAAGTCTTAGCCACAGAGATCAGAGAAGGGAAGACCTAAAAGGCGCCCAAATTGGAAAGGAGGAAGTAAAACTGTCACTATTTGTAAGTGACATGCTATTTTTTTACATAGCAAATCCTAAAGACGCCACCAAAACACTACCAGGTTTAATAAATGAACTCGGCAATGTAGCAGGATACAGAATTAACACCCAGAAACTGGTTGCGTTTTTATACCCCAACTAGTAGCCCATTTGCAGGATTCAATCCTGCAAGCGGCCGCTTCGGCTGCGTGCACTGCCACTGCCGCAGCCTTGGGGCCACCACACTTGCACCCGCGCGCCGCTGCCGCCTGCCGCGCTCCGCCGCTCCCCGCCCCGCCGCGCTCCCTCCGCCCCGCCGCGCTCCCTCCGCCCCGCCGCGCTCCCGCTGCCCCGCCGTGCTCCCGCCACGCTCCCTCCGCCCCGCCGCGCTCCCGCCGCCCCGCCGTGCTCCCGCCGCGCTCCCTCCGCCCCGCCGCACTCCGCCCTGCCGCGCTCCGCCCATGCTTTCCCTCTGGCAGCCACCTTGCTTTCTGCTTTTCCTCCCTCTTCCTTCTAAGTTGTCTTCAGTCTTCACTCCTCCCTCCCTCAGCGTATGCAAATTAACCGCCATCTTTGTTGGGTAATTTGCATACTCACCCTGATTGGCTGGTGGGCATGGCTTTGGCTGGTGGTCGTGGCTTGGGTGTAGCGAAGGTGCGGTCAATTTGCATATTACTATTTTATAAGGTAAGATAATAAATTCTCAGAAAGAGAAACTAAACAAACAATCCCATTTACCACTGCAACAAAAAATTAAGATACTTAGGAGTAAACTTAAGCAAGGATGTAAAAAAACATGTATTCAGAAAATTACAGAACATTGAAAAAAGAGATAGAGGAAGATATAAACAAGTGGAAGAATATATCATGTCGCAGAATTAACATTATTCAAATGTCCATACCACCCAAAGCAATCTATAGATTCAATGCAATCCCTATAAAATACCAACAGCATATTTCACAGAACTAGAAGAAATACTCCAAAAATTTATATGAAACCAAATAGGCTCAGCAATTTTAAGAAAGAAGAATAAAGTTGGAGGGATCACAATACCAAATGTCAAGTTATACTACAAAGCCACTGTACTCAAAACAGCCTGGTACTGGCACAAGACAGGGACCCCAGAAATTGACCCAAGCCATTATGCTCAGTTAATATTTGACAAAGAGCTGGGAAACCAAGATGGCGGCATAGGTAAACACCTGAACTTGCTGCCTTGCACAACCACTTCAAAACTACAACTAAATGACAAAATGGATATCATCCAAAACCATGGGAAGGCTGGCTGAGTGGAAATTATACAACTAGAAGGAAAGAGAAAAGCACACTGAGACTCGGAGGAGGGGCAGAGGTGCAGAAGTGAAGCGCAGAGGTACGGAGGCGTGAGCATGCGTGGAAAGGGCTGGCAACTGGGTACGCTGTTGTCTTTTTCAATCAGGAGGGAGACACAAGCTCCCGACTGCTCTGAACTCCAGTTCTGGGTGAGACTCTGGGAACCCAGACTCATACGGGGAGAAACTGGACTGTCTGGCATCGGGCAGAACTTGAGGGTGGCTTTCTCTCAGAGGTGCTTGCAGCGATCATTGTTCCTGCACGGGGCTGCGGGACTCAGAAACACAGGACTTCTTCCAGACAGGGCTGATGGTCAGCCATTGCTGTTTGCTCCGCCCTGGTGATTCCCTGAGACCCTGCCCCACCCAATTTACAACCCCACCCAAGCTGTGTGCAGAGGCTTTTGCATATGAATGTCCTGGCCCTTTGCAATCTGAAACCTAACAAACTGCAGCTCGGTCAGAGAGCCCTAGAGCCTCCAAAAGAAGGCCCAAGGATCGACAGCTGCTTGCATTGCTTCACAGCTGGGCCTCATCTGGGCACCTCCAAACCCCAAACAGAGAGGAATCTGCACATCTTTCCGTAGCTCCTGCTGGGTGGCCTTTCTCCTTGGAGATCCAAGAGCCAGTGTACCCAGTGGTCAGAGAGAGACCATCCAGATTACAACTCTTCAGATCCATAAGAGACACACAGAAGGAGCAGACTCAGTGAGTGCCAAAGCCCCACTGAAGCAAGTCTTGCCAAATAAGGGTGTCTCCAGCACAGAAGTTCTCCCAGCATAGACACAACTGATCCTCACAGCCAATTGGCCTGGAGGTCAATTCCTCCCAGTGATACCAACAGCAATCAAGGCTTAACTACAACAAGACTGTGCACACAGCCCACAAAGGGGTGCACCAAGAGTGTCCACCTCAGGTGACTGGGGAGGCTGAGCCACTGGGCCCTATAGGACACCTAGCACACAAAGCCACTCTATCAACACAGGGAAGCAGCCAAAATGTGGAGACAAAGAAACAGGTCACAAATGACAGAAATGGAGGAAAGCAAACTACTGGATATAGAGTTCAAAACCACAGTTATAAGGTTACTCAAGAATCTTCTAGAAACCACCGATTAATTTAGTGAAACCCTCAAGGATTTGAAAAAGGACCAACTAGAAATTAAGCATACACTGACTGAAATAAACAATAATATACAGAGATCCAATAGCAGACTAAAGGATCCCAAGAATCAAGTCAAAGATTTGAAATATGAAGAAGCAAAAAACACCCAATTGGAAAAGCAAAAAGAAAAAAGAATCTAAAAATATGAAGATAGTGTAAGGAGCCTTTGGGATAACTTCAAGCGCACCAACATCCGAATTATGAGGTGCCAGAAGAAGAGAGAGAGCAAGATATTGAAAACCTATTTGAATGCCCTGACTGGTTTGGCTCAGTGGATAGAGTGTTGGCCTGTGGACTGAAGGGTCCCAGGTTCGATTCTAGTCAAGGGCATGTGCCTTGGTTGTGGGCACATCCCCAGTAGGGGGTGTGCAGGAGGCAGCTTATCAATGTTTCTCTCTCATCGATGTTTCTGGCTCTTTGTCCCTCTCCCTTCCTCTCTGTAAAAAATCAATAAAATATATATATATATTTTAAAAGAAAACGTATTTGAAGAAATAATGACAGAAAACTTCCCCAACCTGGTGAAAGAAATAGACTTACAAGTCCAGGAAGCGCAGAGAACCCCAAACAAAAGGAATCCAAAGAGGACCACACCAATACACATCATAATTAAAATGCCAAGGGCAAAAGACAAAGAGAGAATCTTAAAAGCATCAAGAGAAAAACAGTTACCTACAAGGGAGTACCCATACGACTGTCAGCTGATTTCTCAACAGAAACTATGCAGGCCAGAAGGGAGTGGCAAGAAATATTCAAAGTGATGAATAGCAAGAACCTACAACCAAGATTACTCTACCCAGCAAAGCTATCATTCAGAATTGAAGGTCAGATAAAGAGCTTCACAGATAAGAAAAAGCTAAAGGAATTCATCACCACCAAACCAGTATTATATGAAATGCTGAAAGGTATTCTTTAAGAAGAGGAAGAAGAAGAAAAAGGTAAAGACAAAAATTATGAATAATAAAGTGACAACTAATACATATCTATCAACAAGTGAATCTAAAAATCAAGTGAATAAAAAGTCTGATGAACAGAATACACTGGTGAATAGAATAGGATCAGGGGCATAGAAAAGGAGTGGATTGACAATTCTCGAGGGGAAAGGGGTGTCGGGGGTGTGGGAAAAGAATGGACAAAAATCATACATCTATGAATGAGGACAGTGGGGTGGGGGTTAATGGCAGAGGGTGGGGTGGGAACCAGGTGGAGAGGAGCCGACGGGGGGAGGGGAGGGAGGAACAACTGTAATAATCTGAACAATAAAGATTTATTAGAAAAAAATTTGACAAAGGAGGCAAGAGCATGCAATTGAGTCAAGACAGTTTTTTCAATAAATGATGCTGGGAAAATTGAACAGATACATGCAAAAAAAATGAAGCTAGACCACCAACTTACATCACACACAAGTATAAACTCAAAATGGATAAAAGACTTAAATGTAAATCATGAAACCATAAAAATCGTAGGAGAAACTAGCCAACAAAATCTCAGACATCTCACATAGCAGTATCTTCACTGATTACATCACCTATGGCAATGGTCGGCAAACTCATTAGTCAACAGAGCAAATATCAACAGTACAACGATTGAAATTTCTTCTGAGAGCCAAATTTTTTAAACTTAAACTTCTTCTAACGTCACTTCTTCAAAATAGACTCGCCCAGGCCGTGGTATTTTGTGGAAGAGCCACACTCAAGGGGCCAAAGAGCCGCATGTGTCTCATGAGCCGCAGTTTGCCAACCACAGACCTATGGCAAAGGAAACAAAGGCAAAAATAAACACATGGGACTACATCAAACTAAAAAGCTTCTGCGCAGCAAAAGAAACCATCAACAAAATGAAAAGGGAGCCCACTCTTTGGGAGAACATATTTGCCATGACACATCTGATGAAGGGTTAATATACACAATATGTAAGGAACTCATGCAACTTAACAAAAGGTAGACAAACAATCCAATTGAAAAATGGGCAAAGGACCTAAATAGACACTTCTCCAAAGTGGACATACAGATGGCCAAGAGACATATGGAAAAAAAAATGCTCAGTCACTAATCATCAGAGAGATGCAAATTAAAATGACAATAAAGTATCACCTCACAACCTGTCAGAATGGCTACCATCAACAAATCAACAAATGACAAGTGCCGGCGAGGAGAAAAAGGAACCCTAGTCAGTGCTGGTGGGAATGCAGACTGGTGCAGCCACTATGGAGTTTCCTCAAAAAATTAAAAATGGAACTCCCATTTGACCCAGTGATCCCACTTCTAGGAATACATCCTAAGAAACCAGAAACACCAATCCGAAAGAATGTATGCACCCCTATGTTCATAGCAGCACAATTTACCATAGCTGAGATCTGGAAACAGCCCAAGTGCCCATCAGTAGATGAGTGGATAAAAAGCTGTGGTACATCTACACCATGGAATACTACACAGCAGTAAAAAAGAAGAATCTCTTACCCTTTAAGACAGCATGGAGGAACCTGGAGAGTATTATGCTAAGTATAATAAATCAGTTAGAGAAAGACAAATATCACATGATCTCACTCATTTGTGGAATCTAAAGAACAAAATAAACTGATGAACAAAACAGATTCTGAGACGTAGAAGCATGGAACAGATGGACAAATCTCAGAGGGAAGGCAGAGGTGGGTGGGCGGGAAGAGATTAACCAAATAACTTAAATGCATATATGTGTATCCCACGGACACAGAATATATGCACCCCTATATTCATTGCAGAGTTATTTACAACAGCCAAGATATGGAAGCAACCCAAGTGCCCATCAATAGACAAGTGGATAAAAAAGTGGTGGTACAGATATATAATGAAATACTACTTGCTGGTAAAAAGTAATAAAATCTTAGCATTTGCGACAGCATGGATGAACCTAGAGGGTATTATAGTAAGTGAAATAAGTCAGAGAATGGCAAATACCATATGAACTTACTTACCTGTGGAATCTAACGAACAAAAACAGGGAACAAACTAGACATATAGAGAATCGACTGGTAGTTGCCAGAGGAGAGGGGTGGGCTGGGTGACAGAGGTGAGGGGTGGAGAAGTAGAGACTGGTAGTTACAGAATAGTCACGAGAGTGTAAAGTTCAGCGCAGGGACAGCCAGTCAGAGTGTGAGAACTCTGTATGGCGCCAGGTGGGTGCAGGAAGTATCGGGGGAACACTTGGTGAAGTATTTCTAACCAGTATGCTGTACACCTAAACCCAACGTAAAATAATATAGACAGTAAACTATAATTGAAAAATAAAAAGTAAGAGTATAAATAAATTTATAAAAAATTATAAATCTAAGAGTAGTGATACATCAAATGAGGAGAAAAGGTCAACTCACTTGGGCAAAACGACTGACATGTTTAACACATATGACGACCATGGGTTGGAGGGAAGTTCTGTACTCAGCTTATCTGTCCAGACAGCTGTTGTAAACCTTATGTGGCTAAAAGCAAAGAATCCAATATATTTCGAATGGCCCCAGAGGCAATTTAACCTCCCAGATCGCTGTCAACGTGACCAGCAGCAACGTGACAGCCAGAGGAACCCTGGAAGAAAGGCCTTTGTGTCACTTCACTCACTCACTGACAAATGTGTCATTCCGCTGGACATAAAGATTCCTTAGGTGTGACTCCTGCGCTCAAGAAGCCCACAGTTAGAACTGAGCGCGCTGGAGAGGAACAGCACAGAAAATACAGTATGGTTAATGCCACAGCGGAGAGGGTAACCAGCTGTAGGGGAAGAATGAGGGTAATGAAGAGAGTCGAACATCCTAAACCAGCCCCCTCCCCCCCCAAATGCTCAGCCAGAGGCTGTGGGCTGGCTTGTGTCACGTGATGCCCAGAGCAAGGCCTTGGCTGAGGCGGGGCCTACCGCTCCTCTGGGGTCCTAGGTGGGCCCAGGCGTGCACGGAACTCTCAGGTTCTGCGGCTCCTCCCCGCATGGTCCAGGGATGACAAGGTGGGAGGGCAGAAGGAGGAGACCAAGGCCTCGTGAGCAGGCCCGGGGGAGAGCCCGGGGCTCCGAACGCTTGCAAGACTCTTGAGCTCCCCAATCCCTTGAGAGCCAAGAGGGAGACGGGGAGAGGGGTCAGAGGCCAGAGCAGGCGAATATCATTCTGGTGCTGAAGGAGGGGAGGAGGGGAAGCGGACAGCAGGGCCCCGTTAGGTGCCCAATCTGTGTGGAGCACGTGTTCTCCTTGCCAGACAGAGTGGCCGCCCTGGGCACCCATGGAGCCGCAGGCATTTGGATCGAGGTCTGAGCTCTTCCCAACACGCGCCACAGCGAGAAAGGTGCCCCTTCTGAGCTGCTGCCTCATAGGAACCTGGGTGGGAAGACCTTTTCCTCTCCGAGGCGCAGCCTCCTCAGTCTGTAGACAGACAGCACCGCCAGCCCCACCTGCGCTGACGTCCTCTCTGGGTTCCTTGGATTCCGAGCCAGCCTCGTGCAGCCGCAGCCGGGCTTGCTGACCCAGGACCCTGTCCTCCTGTCCCCACGACCCCCGTCCCGGGCTCCGGCCTGTGACTACTCACCAGCACAGTGTGCTTGTAGGCCCTGTGAATCACTATGCTGTAGCCAAACACGGTCACGTCCACCTGCTTGACCCACAAGGCCAGTGATGGGTCCCGGTCCTCGTTCTTGGCCGTGACAACAAACTTGGGGACTGTGTCTACGCTCGACCTGCTCCCCGTGGTGCACAGGATGAGCGGGCAGCTGGTCTGGAAGTCAAAGGCGTAGCCGTCGAAGGTCAGGTAGTGGCCGTAGCCTGAGACGATGCAGGAGGCATCGGTGCGGGGCTGGCAGTAGTGCAGGCCGCCCTCCTCCATGCAGTACTCGTCGTCCTTGCAGGGGACGGTCTCGCAGTGGACACTGTTGTCCGTGCCGTTGCAGTAGCAGAAGATCTGGCAGTCCAGGTCCACCCAGAAGGTCTGGTTTGTGGCAAGTTGGTGCCCCTCAAAGTTGCAGCCACACTCGCTCCGGGCGACGCACTGGCTGCCTTGCAGGGCGTAGCCCTCGTCGCACTGACACCCCTCCGAGCAGCTGTCCACACAGACGGGGCCCAGGGCCAGCGTCTCGCAGGTCTCCGTACACGTCATGCATTCCTCAAAGTGGCTGTTCTCCGGGCAGTCCAGAGCTGCAGGCGGTCAAGGAGAAGACAGGCTTGAGAAGGGGATAGAGGTCACAGAGTGCGGGTGCACTCATCAACATGTATGTGTGTATGTGTGTGTGCATGTGTGTGAGAGCATGTGTGAGCATGTGTATGTGAGCACATACATATATATGTATGAGAGCATTGCACATGTGCACATGAGTGTGCATGCGCAAGAGCATGTGCATATGTGAGTGCACATGTGTATGCGTGTGCATACGTGTGAGCATGTGTATGCGAGCATGTGCATACACGTGTACAGGAGCATGTGTGCATATGTGTATGTGTGTGCATGAGCATGTGCGTGTGTGGGTGAGAGCACATACATGTGAGTGCATGTGTGTGCATGTGTATATGTGCATGCATGCATGTATGTGTGTGCATGTGAGTGTGTGAGCATATGCATGTGAGTGAGTACGTGAGCATGTACATATGTGGGCGTGAGCGTGCGCATGTATGTATGTGTGGGTGCATGTGTGTATGTGTATGTGAACAGGCGTGAGAGCATGTACACATGTGTGCATGTATGGGTGTACTGTGTGTGTTCTGTTATTTGTCAGCACAGTGAGTTTGATAAAAGCCATAGCGTCCTCATCTGGGGTCCTCAAAGGCTCAGTGAACCCCGCACCCATGTGCTCCTTCAGTGCACTCAGCTCTCTGTGAGCCTGTGTTGGGCTCCTGCTACATCCCAGGAGCTGTCCTAAGCACTTTAGTGCAACTTTTCCCAATCACCAAGAAGATAAAGCAAGTCTCATCACCCTGCCTTACAGATGAGGAGACGGAAGTTCAGTGACTTAGATGAATCTGCCAGTAAGTACCGGGGAGAGACCGAATCTGGATCCCGGCGCTCAGTCTCCTGGCGCAAAGACCCTGAACAGAACAAGCTGTGGGTCTGCCTCTGAGCTTCAGCTTCTGCTTTTCTTAAAGGACAGTGGTCACCTAGCTGTTGTTCTGAGGACCAGTAAGCGAACACAACAGGTCCACAGGAGAGTCTCAAGGCCCTTTCCCTTCTTTGCACTTCCTTTGACCAAGGATGGACTTTGTGAAGGTAATTTTACTCTAATTGTTTTTCTTCTTTGCCTTTCATCTCTCTTATCGGCTGCCTTCTGGCTTCTTTCACCTCCTCCCCACCTTCTGCATATGGTCACCTCTACCTCCCGTGCTCACACTCTTCCCCACCTAGACAGCCCCTGGGCGGCCTCCACAAAGCCGAACCCTACCCACTCGCCACGCTTTATTTCAACCTGCACTTCTGCTCAGAAGCGTCTGTACTAGAGCAAGTCTCTGAGTCACAGAGCTCAGCACGTAGAATAATAACAGCACATGCTGCTCATCGTGAAGTTTCAGGTAACCTTCCCATCCTCTGCATTATTTTAGTTTGTTAAAATTTGACTGGGGCAGAGACAAATCTGGGAGCACAGAAGAAATCTACCTACCAGTCTGTGTACTCCAAAGGCCTGTGAAAGTCCCCACCCCTCCTAGGAGAAGAAGATCTTGCCTTTGAAACTTTTTTGAGCTCTTGTGCATACGATTACTCCTCCAAAGTGTCTCAGAACCCAGGGACACGAAGGGGAACTTGAGAATTAACTTGAACGCAATGAGCGCTCTGCCCACAGCACCAGCTCAGCAGCCCTGCACTGAGTGCTGACAGAATCCTCCTCCTTCCGGGGCTGAAGGCCTCCTGCACCCCGACCAGCCCTCCACACAGCGCGGAGCCGAGGCGGGCTGAGCACTGACTCAATACGTCTGTAAGAGGGATCTTCACATTTGTCTCTCGCTTAGGAATGCTGTAACACTGACTACAGGTTTATGGCGACAGCAAATCACCTGACATCTGTATGGTCACGCTCGTGACTTACCGTGTTGTCTGGATGTGTCTGCAAGCCCGGGACAGACCCATGTAAGTAATAAACATCCCCTGGCCCCGAAATGCCTCTGGGAGCTGTTTCAACAAGAGGGCTGGTCGATGTGTCTCCCTAAATCCAAAGGAAACCTCACCCCCGTTCTCCAAGACCCTGCCAGGTTAACCCCCCAGTACCCAGAGATGTGCTTAATCAAGGGCGACATCCCAGTTCTCCCGAACAGACCCATGTCCCCAGGTCTGGACGAGACATGCTACAGGACATCTCTCATTTGAACCGTGGCCTTTCGCCCCAAGAAGCCATGCTTCTGTCCCACGTCTCTCTCTATAAGAGGTGCTTCCCAGAGCCTCCTCCTGCGCTGCGGGCCCAGCTAAGGGGTGGTGAGTAGCCACCAGATCCGGGAAAGGAGAACTCCTCACCCTCCGGCTGCACTTACTTCACACACAGTGCGGCCAGGAGCACCCCCTGCCGGTGGGAGCTCCTGTCTAACAGGACAGCCTGGCAGCGACGCGCCCTTGGCCTGGGGCAGATCAGCAAGTCCACGCCGTGCGGACTGGAGCAAGAACAGAGAGCGGCTTAGATAAGCTGGAGACAGCACAGAGGGCAGGAGGAAGTGGGTGAAAAGGAAGGCTTTGGGGCGTGTGAGAAGGTTCGACTAGATGTGCTGGTCACTGGGAACCCTGGAACCCTTCCCCTGTAGGCGGATTTATGGAAAGAGCACGCGCCCAGAATTCCAGCGTCAGGACTCCCAGCATCTGCTACCAGCTCCTCCCAAGTGCGGGGAAGGCGCGCCGGCTCTACCCTTTCCGAGGCTGCAGCCACCATACACGCCCTGTGCACCTCCAGTGGCCAAAGCTCAGAAACCAGAGGTTTAAGCAGAGATGTGTGTGTGCGTGTGTGTGTGTGCATGTGCGTGTGTGTGTGCGTGTGTGTGTGCGTGTGTGTGTGTGTGTGTGTGTGTGTGTTAGTTCTTAGCTCTAAGATATCTCTGTTGAAAGGCTTGGAGATAAAGCAAGAATACTCCAATAGCAATGGGTAAGCCTCACCGGGATCTTGTTTTCTAAAACATTCCCCCCAAAAGGAATCGGGCTTCTTGGACTAATGGCAGATTCTAGTCTGGGACTGGGGCGGTTCAGAGATGAGTGTGGAATATTTTTTATGCCAGAAAGTAAGGAAATGAATGAGGCATGCCCCAAGGACATCGGAGGCAACATGAGGGACTCCCACAGGCCGAGAATGGAACAGTTTTAACAGAAAAGTTACTGACAGATGCAATATGAGATATGAATTATTAAAAGAATCAGAGATCTGTGTATCTATATTGATAAGAGAGACAGATGCCTCTTAGAGACAAGCAGATAGATGGATGGATGAAAGGCAGACAAAGAGAAGGAGGGAGGGATGGAGCTGGAAACCATCCATTAGTAACCATGGCTACCGATTGATACACTGAAAGGTGAGGGGTGTGATGACATGCAGGATACTTGCATGGTCTGAAAGTGTCTCTTCACACATGGCTCATGATTTGAAAGAGAAAAAACATGACCACAGAGTAGAGACATCTGACAACACCAGGGTATCGATCTGCTGTCACCCACGGGAGAGGGCGAACAGCGCCCCTGGTGGGAGGTGATGCTGGGAGAATCGCACAGCACGCCGCAGGAGTCTGTGTGGGGATCACAGCAGGACCCAACCACGAGGAAATACCAAGCCCGGGGGGGCCATTCCCCTTTTGGAAGGGGGAGGCCGTGTCCTTTAAAAGTGACAATGTCGGGAAAGGCAAGCGAAGCCAAGGAGTCGCTCCAGAGGAACGGAAGCGAAAGGGACACGAAAACTGAAGGCGACATGCGGTCCCGGACTGGGTCTGCACCGAGGGGTCAAAAAGCATCAAGCACATCACTAGGCCGATTTTCAAAACGGAAACGTGGGTGTTAATTGTGATATCAACATTAACTTTCTTAACGGTGATTCTGTAAATGAGGTTCATTATTGTAAGGAAATAACACTGAATTATTTAGGACAAAGGGCATGCTGCAGGCAACTTATTTTCAAGTGGAGAGAGAGAGAGAGAGAGGAAAGCACACGGGGCTGACACTAGGTTCGACTGGTGTAAGGTATACACATGTTCTTGCAACTTTTCTGTAACTTTGAGATTATTTCAAAATAAAAATTTTAAAAATAAACAAGCCTAGGCAGGAAGGATTAAAACGGAAAGAAATAAAGAAATGCAGAGGATGGGATCTTAACAGTGGCCTTGGTTCTGGTTCAGGGTCCAGCTTTTGGGTGAGAAAGGGGGGGCGGGGGGTGGGGAGGGGCGGTGCCCCAGGCCGGGCTCCACCCTCCCAGGCACTCCTCCTGTTTTCCCACCTGACTCCTCCCAGTGGCTCCCACATAACCAAGAGTGTCTGGTGTCGGTTCTAACGGCTACCATTCCAGCCACTGCCCTCTGAGAGGGGCCAGGGCCTCAGGGGACCAGCAATGTGAGGTTCTCGTAATAGCCATTGTCCAGTGCGCCCCAGGGAGCAGCTCTCTCTGCTCCGAGAACGCGCCCTGATGGCCACCTGCTATTGCAACGCTCTGGGCCTCTTTGCCAAGAGAGCAGGCACCTTGCGAACCATCACAAAGCGTGGTCCCCGGACAGGACCGGTGCTCAGCGGGATAAAACCGCCAGCCAAAAGGTGGCTTATCGTGCCCTGGCCGGTATGGCTCAGTGGATAGAGCGTCGGTCTGCAGACCAAAGGTCCCGGGTTCGATTCCAATCAAGGGCACGTATCTCAGTTGCAGGCTCCTCCCGGGCCAGGCCCTGGTTGGGGCCGTGCAAGAGGCAACCCATCGATGTGTGTCTCTCCGTCAGTATTTCCCTCTCTTCCCCTCTCCCTGAAAGCCAACCGGACCACATCCTCAGGAGAGGATTGACGACAACAAAGGTGGCTCCGGGCTCACCGTGCAGAGCTGCTGTGTGACTGGACACAGCTGAAGGCGAGGAGCCACGGGGACAGTGAGGTTTCCCCCTGGGCAGGTGCTCAGGCATTAGACGGCCTCGGAGCGCCCCCTGCAGGAAGGAGCCGAGAGCGCCCCCCCCACCCCCGCCCCGCGCCCCCCGCCGCCCCGCCCCGCCCACTTACGGCAGAAGTCGTAGGTGCGCCAGGGCCCCACCTCCACGTCGGCGTTCTTGCAGGCGCCGGCGTAGCGGGCCACGGCGTCGCAGAGCTCGGACTGGTTGCCGCCGCTCTGGCAGAGGCGGAAGAGGCAGGTGCGGTAGTAGGCGGTGGCGTTGACCACGCCGTGGCACTCGAGGAAGGAGCTGTTGGACGGGTCGTTGATGACGCCGCAGCGCGCGCGGCTGCGGTAGAGCTTGAGCAGCTCCGAGTCGTTGCCGCAGGCCTTGAGCAGGTCCCCGCACTCGCCGTTGCAGATCTCCTCGAAGGTGGTCCAGCTCTCCAGGAACGCGGCCAGGTTGTCCGTGCACTTGCCGTTGGGGAGGCAGAACTCGTCGCTGGCGTTGGCGTTGAAGAAGCCGCACAGGCCGCCGGTGCAGTTGAAGTAGACGGTGGACAGGCGCACCTGCAGCAGCCCCGACGCCCAGTACTGCACGCTCACCACGCCCGCCGACGCCACCGTCGTGCTGTTCTGGTGCCGGTGCGCCTCCAGCTTCCCCGACGGGTGGAAGAAAGGCAGCGCCACCTCCTGGCCGTTCACCTGCAAAGGCCGCCCGCGGTCAGGGGTCAGGGCCCGCGTGCAGAGGCCAAAGCCGGCAGGAGCCCGCGGACAGGAGGCCGGGTTCTCAGAGGACCTCTGTCCCTTTGTTGCCTCTCCCACTCCCGCTCCCTCCTCCCCCTTTAGGCCTGGCTCTGCCCGCGCCCCGCCCCTGGGGCATGTGTGTGTCTGATTATCTCGTGTCCATCCACCTGCCTGTCCTCGTACTGCACGGGCCCTGCCAGTGTGTCCGTGGGGAGCACACAGGCCTTTCGTCTGTGGGTGTGTGTTTGAGTACGTCCCTGTGCCGAGCTGCTTCCACTTCTGTTTCCTAAAGAAACGTCACGTGATGTTATGAAATGCAGGTCAGACGGAGAAGGAAGCCGCTCCCCCACCCCTCCTGCCCTCCCCGCTCGGCCACTGCGTACCTGTGCGGCCCGTTTCTAAGGTCCTTATGTGGAAACAAGGAGCCGCACTAGGTTATTCCTGAAATTCCTTCTAGAACTAACGATCTGTAAGTATAGATGCCTAATCCTGGGCGTTTCAGACCGGGTCCGAGGGGCCGGGGTGCCGTGGTGGGCACCCTTGGCATCACCCCATGTGATTCCTGTTAGAGGCAGGAGAGGCAGTATAGGACAGGGCCCGCCTGGGCTTGACTCTTGTGGCTGTGTGTCCCTGAGGAAGTTACTAAACCTCTCTGTGCCTCAGTTTCCTCATCTGTAAAATGAAGATAATAAGATACACTTGATAGGATTAAATGTGATACTGCTCCCCGCCCTCATGACTCCGTGATTGAGCATCCATCTGTGAACCAGGAGGTCACAGTGTGATTCCCCATCAGGGCACGTGTCTGGGTTGCAGGCTTGATCCCCAGTGTGGGGCTGCAGGAGGCAGCCGATCAATATTCTCTGTCATCATTGATGTTTCTCTCTCTCTCTCCCTTCTCCCTTCCTCTCTGAAATAAACATTTTAAATAAATAAATAAGTGTGATACCACTTAGAACAGTGCTTGGCACATAGGGAAGGTCCTGTGAGTGTTTGCTGTTCTGAGGGGCTGGTCCTGCCACATCTGTCTAATTCACTCCGCCTTCCACCCAGTAGACCCATCAGGTGCCCGTAGGTGGACAATGTTTGCGTTTTTGGAGTCGCTGACTTTCTAGAATCCACTCCTGGTCAGAGGCAAACAGGCAGACCTACAGAACACGCTCCGCCCTGTGACTCCGGGAAACCCTCGCGCAGCAGGGGTCTTACCTTGACCTCCGCGGCCCCGAACCCTCCGATCTTGACCTCCTGGTTGGCCACCAGGATGCGGAGGCCTCGCAGCCAGCCGGGCCCGCCGTCAGGCTTCTTCTTGTTGATGTCGATCTCCAAGTACTCGGGCTGCTCGGGGCAGGTCCTGAGCACCGTGTAGGAGAACTCGGCGGGGAAGGCGAAGGCGGCGCCGTCGAAGGTGTGCAGCACCTGGTCCTGGCTGAGCAGGCACACGGTCTCGCGCCGGGGGAAGCAGCCGCGGTGGCCCTGCTCCACGGTGCACACCTCGTCGGCACGGCAGGTTCGGTTGAAGCAGTACACGTCGCCGCCCTCCTCGCACAGGCACTGCACCGTGCAGTTGGCCGTGGCCCAGAAGAACTCCCCCAGAGTGTAGTAGCGGCCGTCGAAGTCGCAGCCGCACTCGTGCAGCGGGACGCACTGGCTGGCACTGAGGACGAAGCCATCGTTGCACTCACAGCCCTCCGTGCAGGGCGAGGCGCAGGTCTGCGAGGCCGTGAGGTCCGCGCATGTGTCGGGGCAGCTGCTGGTGCACACGGAGTAGTGGCTGAAGCTGGGGCACTGCACCGTGGACACTGGTGTCGGGAGAGGAGAGAGTAGGACAGCAAGGTCAGTGACCCGGGGGCTAATCCCAGGAGCCACATGCACAGGAGCACACGCATGCACAGGGGCCACACACATAAGAGCCACATGCATGAACAGGAGCTGCGTGCACAGGAGCCGCATGCAAGAAGCCGCATGCATGCACAGGAGCCACATGCACAGGAGCCACATCCATGCACAGGAGCCACGTGCGTGCAAAGGAGCCACACACATGCACAGGAGCCGCATGCATAGGGGTCACATGCATGCACAGGAGCTTCACATACAGGAGCCACATCCACAGGAGCCTCACAGGAGCCACACACACAGGAGCCACATGCATAGGAGCCTCATGCACAGGAGCCGCATGCACAGGAGCCGCATGTGCAGGAGCCACATGCATACACAGGAGCTGCACACACAGGAGCCGCATGCACAGGAACCACATGCATGCACAGGAGCCGCATGCACAGGAACCACATGCATACACAGGAGCCGCATGTGCAGGAGCCGCATGCATACACAGGAGCTGCACACACAGGAGCCGCATGCACAGGAGCCGCATGTGCAGGAGCCACATGCATACACAGGAGCTGCACACACATGAGCCGCATGCACAGGAACCACATGCATGCACAGGAGCCGCATGTGCAGGAGCCTGGAGGGAAAGCTCTCCTGCCACTTCACTCCCAGAACGAGGGCCGAGAGGGGGAGAAGCGGGAGGCTGTGTCTGTGGAAGCAAACTCAGCTGCTTCCCTAATGACCATGGAGCTGGGGACGGACTTGTGGACTTTGGCTCTCATCCCACCATCTTGGCTGAAATTAAACGGCAGGTTACGGCCTAACCAGACTGTAGGTTATTCAACATAGGTTTGGTGACCTACAACCAGTAAGCTATTTTAAGATCTTCAGCTGATGGGCATATAAGTTGTTCTGATTTTAAAGGGCATGGCCCATTCTTGGGAGGAAATACATTCAAATTGTAGGAGAAATAAAAAAGGAACTGTTAGAGAAGTAATTTGAAAACATCAAATTTCTAAGAGACCAAAAGAAGATTGCGAACATGAACCCTCTGGAACATGGGGAATGAGGAAGAGCCTGGCGATCCGAACAGATTGTGTCTGGGCTGGAACTAGAACCAGGTGCCGTCTGACGGCCCCTCTGGCCTTAGAAACGGTCTGTTCTTACTTAAGGACGTCAGAGTCTGTGTGAATGTTTGGATTGGGTTGATTCCAACATGCAGGGGCTCGAGGGCCTGATAAACTACACTGAGTGGCCAGATTATTATGATCTCTGAACGCATAACAATCTGGCCACTCAGTGTATATCCTATATAATAAAAGGCTAATATGCAAATTGTCCCCTCGACCAGGAGTCCGACCAGCAGGCAGGCCGGCCAACCGCCCATGTCCCCTCCCGCTGGCCAGGCTGGCCGGACCCCACCCATGCACGAATTCATGCACCAGACCTCTAATATATATATATATATATATATATATATATATATATATATACACACACACATACACACATATATGTGTGTGTATGTATATATATGTGTATATATGTGTGTGTATATATATATGTATATATATATATATATATATATGATATATATGTGTGTGTATATCAGTGATGGGCAACGTTTTGAGCTTGGTGTGTCAAACTTCGCCAAAAAACTGAGCATAACTCGGGTAGTGTGTCACTTTGAGGAAAAAACATTATTTCGCAAATGTTTCATCCTCAGGAGCAGCAAATGTTTCATCCTCGGCATGCGGCCGCCTCAGCGGCCGCGTGTCATCAGAAATGGCTACACGTGTCAGTGCTGACACGTGTGTCATAGGTTCGCCATCACTGGTGTATATATATACTATATTATATATATATATATATATGTATATATATATGTATATATATACATATATATATATTATACACACACACACACATATACACTGAGTGGCCAGATTATTATACGTTCAGAGATCATAATAATCTTGCCACTCAGTGTAGCTCTCTTAATTAAATATGATTCATCCCCTGCTGACGTTAGAAAGAGGGAGAGGGAGAGAGAGAATGAAGGGGGGGTGGAGAGAGAGAGAGAGAAATGTGGAAAGTAGTACCACTGGACAAAATAGTCATTATAGGCAATTTAGTTGGCAGTTTGGATGCTCTTGGACTATAAAAGGATCAGAGAAAAGCCAAATTCAATTTAAGTTTAATTAGAATTTGGATGCTCCAGACATAATAAACTGGTCAGTTGCAAGGAAAAGAAATACACTCTGTCTTAGTAGTGTGACCGGTACACAAAGAAATGAATCTCATACAAAGTGATTTATGTGAATTCAACCCATACTGGTGGAATAAAAATCTCACTCTGGTCTTGGAACTTAAATTTTTAATCTTCTCACCTCTGTGGCACTCTCAAATGCATGGGTTATAATTTCTGTTTGCTCATATGGAGAAAAACAAGGACCAGGGAAGAAACAAAACTCCAAGTCGCTTGTCTCTGTCTGCTTGTTCTCAAAGTTTGCATAACTGGGAAAAGGAGGAGGGGTTTGAGTGGGCAGGAAGAAAAAACAACGAGGTAACTAAACGGTACAAAATGCTTAATCCAAAAGGATGGTTCCCAGGAAACGGCTCCCCACGCGGCTGGGGCTCGGCCTCACCGCAGGCATTTCAGAAAAAGGGCTTTTCCCTGTCCGCCCCGCTCCCCCTCGCACCATTCCTCCAGCAGCAGCAGGTCAGCTGACACGGAAGTAAAGGGGCTGACCGTGGGGGAGAGCGAGCCAGGCACAGAGGCTGTTGGTCCTCTGGGGAGTGCGTCCCTGTAGCCAAGGCTGGTTTCCATCACACGGCCAGTGTCTGCCTGTACTCAACAGCCACGCACCTCTGAACCCCCCTGCTGGCCTCTGAGGCGCCCCCTGCTGCAGGGCCTCCCCGTCTGGCATCCTGCCTCGCCTTTCCTGTCCCCAGGCGTCTATGCTCACCAGCAGTTTGTGGCTGTAACGCCAGGTGGGGTTCACGTAAAGATCCTTTCACAGCTCATTCTTTTTGTTGTTGTTAATCCTCACCTGAGGATACTTTTCCATTGAATTTTAGGGAGAGTGGGAGAGACAGGGAAAGACAGAAACATCGATGTGAGAGAAACACATCGATCGATTCCTCTTGCACATGCCTTGACCAGGGCCTGGGCCGGGGAGGAGCCTGCAACCGGGGTCCGTGCCCTTGACTGGAATCAAACCCGGATCCTTTGGTCTGCAGGCCGATGCTCTATCCACTGAGCCACACCGGCCAGGGCCAGCTCATCCTTTATAATTTGTGATATTTCAACCTCTCCTCCACTGTCGGATAATCTCTCCTAACAAGGAGGTTTCCCAGGACCCCTCTCCCTGCCCTCCTAGGGATGGGACGTCAGCTTACCACACCCAGTCTGGAGGCGCCAGTCTCCGATCGGAATGCCGAGGGCTTGGCACACGAGGGCGTAGGCCTGGATGGCTTGGCAGAGGACAGTCCCGTTGTCCCTCACGCTGCACAGGTCATACACGCAGCTGTGCACGAAGGCCGTGGGGTCCACCACGGTGCCGCACTCCCACAGGGGCCCGTCCGTCTTGTTGAGGAAGCCGCAGTAGTCGGGGCCGAAGTACAGGGCCTCGGTGGCCGCGTCGCACTGCGTGCAGTTGTCCACGCAGCCCGAGTCGCACAGCCACTCGGCGTGGTAGACGCGCCAGCTCTCTCCCAGATCCAGCACGGACATGGCCGGCCTGCCGTCCGGGCGGAGGAAGTCGTCCAGCGGGTTCTTGTTGTAGTTCCCACAGAGCCCGCATGTGGAGTTGGTGTAGGAGCCGGGGATGGAGATGGAGGCGTAGTGCTGGCCATCAAACGTCACCAAGAGCCCAAAGTCTGTTTCCACGGCCGTGGACATGCCACTCTGGTAGATTTTCACGGCCCCCAAGTCTAAGGTGATGGGCAAAGAAGTCACCAGATCATTCACCTGCCAACAACAATGACAGCAACAGGCAGGTGAGCCAGGGCCGGGCCATGGTTCCAGCCGTGTCAGGAGGGAAGGCAGCGACTCAGCGCCACAGGGAGCACGGTGCCCCACTGCCTGGGAACCCTCGAGGCCCGCTGGCGTGGGCCAGCTGAGCACTGGGCGTCCCCGAAGCTGCGACAGGCGCGCATTGCTAGTGCCACTCCGGACTCCTCGGTCCGGGTAGCTGTCCCTCTTCCCGCTGGCTCCAGGGCTAGCTAGCTTCAGGGCTTTCCTTGAAAGACTAGTTGCCTCGTGTTCCCTCTTGGTCCCTCTAAAGCCAATCTTTAAATCCAGCTGAAGTCACCATTTTCCGTTCTGCCCTCGTGCACTCAGCACTCCGGCCTCCCGCCGCGGACAGCGTGCTGGAAACTGCTCCCCCCC
This sequence comes from Cnephaeus nilssonii, assembly GCF_951640355.1. Taxonomy (NCBI): domain Eukaryota; kingdom Metazoa; phylum Chordata; class Mammalia; order Chiroptera; family Vespertilionidae; genus Cnephaeus; species Cnephaeus nilssonii. Next base: position 2,625,051 of record NC_137093.1, read on the forward strand.
TTGAGTGTCGAGACTGCCCCGGTGTTATTTTCCAAGTGTTTTGCCCTGTCACTTCCTGGTATCAGAATTATTCAACAACAAACGTGAGCACTATGTTAGATGTTGAGAAATAAGGAATAAAAAGGTGATTGCCCTGCCTCTCCCGAGCGCTCAGTCCCCGGGGGAAGAGGGCCAGGGATGGTACTTATAATACACGGTTTGAAGTGTGTGTCAACACGTAATCCAGCCTGGGGAAGTCATAGAAAGCTTTCCAGTTGGAATCAAGTCTAACCTGGGTCTTTAAAGATAAACAGAAGTGGCCAAAGGAAGGGTGGGGGCAGGGAATTCTGGGACAAAAGAATAAAGGCAGGTGGAGCGGACATGGGGTGTTACTGGGCTGCAGAGAGAAGGGGTGGACAGAAATGAGGCTGGAGACGGGGGCGTGGCCCACTCACTCAGCACACACGGACTCGGCCTTTTATGGGTACTAAGCCCTGTCCTAAGAGCTGGGGTTACCAACAAGTGGAAATCCCTCATCGTGGAGCTTATATTTCAGTTGAAGAGACCAACAGCAAACAAAATAAATAGGAAAAAATATATAAGTATGGCAGAAAAATGTTCTGCAGGAAATAAAGCAGGGAACGGGGGTCAAAAGTAGTAGGAAAGAGGATTTCTAATTTCAAATAGGGTCGTCAGGGAAGACTTCGCTGGGAAAGGGACATCTGAGATGAGGAAGCAAACCATGCTGTCACCTGGGGTGGAAGTGGCTCATGAAGAGTGGACAGCCAGGCCCTGAGGGGGACGTGCAGGGGCTCCCCGGGCCTCAGGGGCCAGTGTGACAGTAATGGAGAGAGCAAGGCAATGGCAGATAATGCCAGAGAGAGAAGAGCAGCCAGAACAGGCAGAGCCATTCAGCTCCTGTGAAGACCTCGGCTTTGACTGAGCAAGACGAAGTCAAGAGGGTGCCTAGAGCAAAAGATCAACGTGATCTGACTTCCATGTTTAGAAAATGGCTCAGGCTTCTGTGCTGGAAACAGGCCTTGGAGTGCCTTTAAAACTGTGTTTTAAAACCAACAAAATCCCACAGAAATGAAACCCAAAAAACTTGGATTTCCAGAGAGAGAGGGGTGTCTGCTAGAGACACAGGCAGCCTTTTAAAGGGCCAGTACACAAAATCTCATTTGCAGCCACTCACCTTGGGCTCAGGGAGAAGCAGACTAGAGTCTTGTGAAGAAAGACTGCAGGTTGTGGCTCTGGGGAGAGAGCTGAAGGGACGGCCACCAGGATCCCAGTGCTGAGTCCCTGTCCCACACCACAGACACCAACTTTCTTGGGTGGAACACTCCCCTCCTTGCAGCGTCAGCCTGGGGTCTGCAATAGCCCCACCCCCTGAACTCCCTCTTACCCCACCCTACAGAGCATGTGCCCTGCTGAGGAGTCAGTTGCCTGGGCCAAGGTGTAGAGATCAGGACAGACTCAAGGGGTGTCAGTGAGTGAGTAGTGTGGCTTTGGGGTGGTGGGCTTTCTCTTCACTTTCCCGTGACACTGACTGGCACCTGCACTTCATGGGAGATCTGCTAGCCCCACCCTCCCGACTCCTGGTCACCACACACTGCTGAGCATGGGTTGCCCAGGAGGTCTGTACAAATCCAAGATGGACTGGGTTGTGTGGCTGTGGGGCAGGGGCCACCCCCCACCTTTCCCGAAGCCTCATCTGCACCTCACCCTCTGGAAAGATCCACTAGCCCCACCCTCAAGACTCCTGGTAGCACTGCCCTACCAGCCTAGGACTCCTGGGGAATCTGGGACAGGCCGAGCTAAGTAACTCCAGGATAGAGGCCATCATATTTCCTTTCCTCACCTGACGGATGCAGAGCCTCCCTTTACCTGGCTAAATCTCAGTCTGTTTGGGCCTGATTAACTCTGTTGGCATCACCCTGATGACTCTCTGCCCCAGCACAAAGGTCTGTGGGCACATGGCAGGCAGCAGCTAGACTGGGTGCCTCCTGGGACTTTGGCTGAGTGGCCTCAGACCCAGCACCTGCACTGAGCTTGAGCCTGTATCAGTTTGGTGAACACCACTCACCCCGTCTGGTGACTCACTGAGAACCTGCACCAGGGACCTTGAATTCCACCAGAAGCTCTTTTAGTGACAGAGCCAAACAGGTAGCCGGCAGCAAGGCAGGTGTAGGCAGATCTCGGGGTGTCTTGGCACTTTTGCTGATCTGCCCACATGCTCAGAGCTGATGGAACCAACCTTGATGTGTAGTTTGGTCATGCCCACACACACCAAGGCCCAGCAGAGGCAGCCACAAAGTGTAAATAGCTTTGTAGCTTCAAACAGGTTTCCCAGGACTAGTCACAGGCAGTGACTGACATGACCACCAAAGTCCCTCCCAAAGGCCAGTGGCCAGCTTCAGACAACATCAACGTAGAATCCAATTAGTTTCATAAGTGGGATATCCAAAGGGAGATCTTGACAGGCATCAGACCCTGCAGAGGCAAATTCCGCCTCCTGTAGTGAGCACCTGCTCAACAGCTCCTTCACTGTGTCTGGGGTCAATCCTCACAGTGCACTAGCCCATGTTTACCCCACATGTGAACAGGCCAATAGAAATCAAGACTCAGTAACAACATGAGGGCTCACATAACTCATACAAGAGGCATGTCTAGACAGCACTAGATGATCAAGGAGACTGCACCATTGGGCCCCATAAGACATTTACTACATAAGGCCACACTATCAAGAGAGGGAGAGATAGCAGATCTACCTCGTACATAGTAATAAAACACACAGAGAGGCAGCCAAAACAGGGAGACAAAGAAACATGTCCAAAAAGAAAGGCAGAATAAATCTCAAGAGAGAGAGAGAGAGAGAGAGAGAGAGAGAGAGAGAGAGAGAAGCTAAATGAAATAGAGGCAAGCAATTTGCCAGACACAGATTAAACAAAAAAAGGTTATAAGGATGTTCAAAGAACTTAGTGAGAATTTCAACAGCATGAAAAAGGACATAGCAATCGTGGAAAACAACCAGTCAGAAATGAAGAATACAATATTTGAAATAAAGAATACACTAGAAAGAATAAAGAATAGGTTGGATGAAGCAGAGGATTGAATCAGTGATTTGGAACACAAGGGAGCAGAAAACACCCAATTAGAGCAGCAAAAGAGAAAAGATTTAAAAAGAATGAGGATAAGGTAAAAGAACTTTGGGACAACATGAAATGTAATAACATTCACATCATAGGAGTATCAGAAGGAGAAAAACAGGAGTAAGGGGTAGAGAACCTGTTAAAAGAAATAATGGCAGAAAACTTCCCTAACCTGGTGAAGGAAAAAGTCACCTGCTCAACAGCTGACTGTTGAGTTCAAGAGGTTCACATAACCAAAAGAGATGAACCCAAAGAGACACACACCAAGACACATCATAATTGAAATGGCAAAGATTAAAGAGACAATCATAAAGGCAGCAGGAGAGAAACAGTCAGTTACCTATAAGGGGGCTCCCATAAGACTGTCAGATAATTTCTCAACAGAAGCACTTCAGGGCAGAAGAGATTGGTATGAAGTACTCAAAGTAATGAAAAGCAAGAACTTGGATCCAAGACTACTCTATCCAGCAAGGCTATCATTAAAAGCTGAAGAAGAGGGGAGAAACCAAGATGGTGGCATAGGTAAACACCTAAACTGCTGCCTCACACAACAATTTCAAAACTACAACTAAAAGACAGAACGGACATCATCCAGAACCACAGGAAAGCTGGCTGAGTGGAAATTCTACAACTAGAAGGAAAGAGAAAAGCTCACAGAGAATCAGAGGAGCTGCAAAGGGCTGAGGTACGGAGACACACGTGCAGAGAGGAAGGGCGGCTGAGTGCCTGGCTGGCTTTCTCTGGTGGGAGGGAGAAGGAAGCTCCTGACTGCACTGAACCCCAGTTCTGACTGCACTGAACCCCAGTTCCGGGCAAAACCCTGTGGACCCAGGCTCATACGGGGGGTGTCTGGACTGTCAGGTAGAGAGAAAGGCACACGGAGACTCGGAGACTCGGGGGAGCCGCGGCGGGCAGGGGTCTGGAGGTGCGCGCATGCAAGTGCACATAGAGAAGATTGATTGCTGAGGTTGCCACTGGCTTTCCCTAGAGGGAGGGAGTTGGAAGCTCCCGACTACACTGAATCCCAGTTCCAACTGCACTGAACCCCGGTTCCGGGCGAGCCCTTGGGGACCCACGCTCTTACAGGGGGAATCTGGACTGTCAGACGGAAACTCAGGGGAGCTGCGAAAGGCAGAGGTCTGGAGGTGCGCACGCAAGTGCACGCAGAGAGGACTGACTGCTGAGTGTGCCACTGGCTTTCTCTAGCTGGAGGGAACCAGAAGCTCCCGACTGCTCTGAACTCCAGTTCTGGGTGAGAATCTGGGAATCCAGATTCATTGGGGGAGAAACTGGACTGTCTGGCAGCGGGCAAAACTCGAGGGTGACTTTCTCTCAGAGGTGCTTGCAGCGATTACCAAGGGACACTGAGACCCAGGGGCCTCATAGGGCAGGGCTGACGGGCAGCCAAGACTGTCTGCTCAGCCCTGAGACTCCGCCCCATCCAAGCTGAGCACAGAAGCTTTTGCAATTTTGCAAGTCTGGTCCCATAAGGCTGTCTTCAGCACAGAAGTTCTCCCGGCATAGACACAGCTGATACTCACAGCCAATTGGCCTGGAGGTCAATTCCTCCCAGTGATACCAACAACAATCAAGACCTAACTACAACAAGGCTGTACACACAGTCCACAAAGGGGTGCACCAGGAGTGTCCACCTCAGGTAACTGGGGAGGCAGACCCACTGAGCCATATAGGACACCTAGCACACAAAGCTACCCTACCAACTCAGGGAAGCAGCGAAAATGCGGAGACAAAGAAACAGATCACAAACGAAAGAAATGGAGGAAAACAAACGATTGTATATAGAGTTCAAAACCATGGTTATAAGGTTTTTCAAGAATTTCCTAGAAAAGGCCGATAAATTTAGCAAGACCCTCAAGGATATGAAAAAGGACCAACTAGAAATTAAGCATACACTGACTGAAATAAAAAATATTATACAGAGACCCAACAGCAGACTAGAGGAATGCAAGAATCAAGTCAAAGATTTGAAATACAAAGAAGGAAAAAACACTCAACTGGAAAAGCAAAAAGAATCCAAAAATTTGAAGATAGTGTAAGAAACCTCTGGGACAACTTCAAGCGTACCAACATCAGAATTATGGGGGTGCCAGAAGAAGAGAGAGAGCAAGATACTGAAAACCTATTTGAAGAAATAATGACTGAAAACTTCCCCCACCTGGTGAAAGAAATAGACTTACACGTCCAGGAAGTGCACAGAACCCCAAACAAAAGGAATCCAAAGAGGACCACACCAAGACACATCATAATTAAAATGCCAAGAGCAAAAGACAAAGAGAGAATATTAAAAGCAGCAAGAGAAAAACAGTTAGTTACCTACAAGGGAGTACCCATACGATTGTCAGCTGATTTCTCAACAGAAACTATGCAGGCCAGACGGGAGTGGCAAGAAATAGTCAAAGTGATGAATAGCAAGAACCTACAACCAAGATTACCCAGCAAAGCTATCATTCAGAATTGAAGGTCAGATAAAGAGCTTCACAGATAAGAAAAAGCTAAAGGAGTTCATCACCACCAAACCAGTATTATATGAAATGCTGAAAGGTATTCTTTAAGAAGAGGAAGAAGAAAAAAGTAAAGATAAAACTTATGAATAACAAGTACATATCTATCAACAAGTGAACCTAAAAATCAAGTGAATTAAAAATCTGAGGAACAGAATAAACTGGTGAATATAATAGAATCAGGGGCATAGAAAGGGAGTGAACTGATAATTCTCAGGGGGAAAGGGGTATGGGGGGTGCGGGAAGAGACTGGACAAAAATCATACACCTATGGATGAGGATAGTGGAGGGGAGGTAAGGGCAGAGGGTGGGGTGGGAATCCGGTGGAGGGGAGCTATGGGGGGAAAAAGGAGAAACAATTGTTATAATCTGAACAATAAAGATTTATTAAATTAAAAAAAATAAAAGCTGAAGAAGAAATAAAGAACTTCCTAGACTCCCCCAAAAGAAAAAAGGCTAAAGGAATACATTACTACCAAACTAGCATTGTGAGAAAAGGCACTGCTTTAAGAAGAAGAAGAAATATGTTTAGAGAGGAACATAAGTATAAAGAAAAAAATGACAATAAATAAGTCCTTATTGATAATAACCTAAAATGTAAATGGATTGAATGATCCAATCAAAAGACATAGGATAGCAGTGTGGATAAGAAAACATGACCCATATATATGCTATCTACAAGAGACTCACTTCATAACAAAAGACTCACACAGGATGAAAGTGAAGGGATGGGAAAAATTTCCATGCATATGGAAATGAAAAAAAAACAGGGGTAACAATACTTACTAGTATATCTGAGAAAACAGACTTCAAAACACAGGCCATAGCAAAAGACAAAGAAGGTCACACTGCATAACACTAAAGGGATGGATCCAACAAGAGGATGTAACTTTGGTAAACACATAGGCACCCTATATAGGAGCACCTAAATATATATATATATTTAAAACTCTTGAAGGACTTAAAGGGAGACATTGACAGCAACAGCCACAGTGGAGGACTTTAACACATTGCTGACATCACTGGTAAGTCTTTGAGACAAAAAAATCAACAAGGAAACAGCAACTTTAAAGGACACAATGGATCAGATGGGTTTAATTCATCTTTCCAGAACATTTTATCCCACAGCAACAGAACATAAATTCTTCTCAAGAGCACATGGAACGTCGTCAAAGACAGACCTCAGGCTGGGACACAATATAAGCCTTACCAAATTCAGGGAGATTGGGATCATATGAAGCATCTTCTCAGATCACAACGGCATAAAACTAGAAATCAGCTACAATAAAAAAAACACACCTCAAAAACATTCAAACATGGAAGCTAAATAGCATGCTGAATGGGTTGCCAGTGAAATCAAAGAAGTAAAAAATGACCAGCAAACAAATGAAAATGAACACACAACAACTCACAATCTATGGGACACAGTGAAAGCAGTTCTGAGAGGAAAGTTCATAGCATTTCAGGTCTACCTCAAGAAGCAAGAAAAATCTTGCATAAGCCATTTAACCCTACATCTAAAAGAACTACTAAAAACCCCACAGTAAGTGGAAGGAAGGAAATACTAACGATCAGAGCAGAAATAAATAATATAGACATGAAAAAAATAATACAAAAGATGAATGAAACCAGAGCTGGTTCTTTGAAAAGATAAACTTGATGAACCTTTAGCCAGACTCATCAGGAAACAAAGAGAGAGGACCCAAATAAATAAAAGCAGAAATGAAGAGGCGAAGTAACAACTGACATCACAGAAATCAAAGAATAGTAAGAAAATTCTATAATCAACTATACACCAATAAATTGGGCAAAATGAACAAACTCCTAGAAAAACACAGTCTTCCAAAACTAAATCAGGAAGAACCAGGAAACCTGAGTAGACGGGTATTAACTAATGAAATTGAAGTAGTAGTTTTTTAAAAATCCCAGCAAACAGGAGGAAGTGAATTTTACCCAGCATTTAAAGAACTAGCACTTGTCATCCTCAAGGTATCCCAAAAATCCAAGAGGCGGGCCGACTTCCAAGCTCTCTTTACGAGGCCAGCATCACCCTCATTCCGAAACCCCATAAAGACACGACGGGGAAAGGACCAGCTGCGTGTCCCTCACTAAAGGCTCTCCTCTCATGGAGGCGGCTGCCGACAGAGGTCAGGGTCTGCCTCGGAGCAGCACCACGGGGCAGTCTCTGGGTCCTGCAACAGCCCCCCAGCTTCTCTGCGTTGGGTCTTGCCCCACGGAGGCCGGAGGCCGACTCTGTCCCAGGCCCAGCACAGGCGCTGGGATCGCCAGCTGACAGCGTCTTCCTGGCATCAGTGCTGATGTACCCATTCTCTCACACAGGTCCCCGAGTCTGTAGCTCACAGTGCTGGGAGCGGCACGCCAGAGAACCCCGCCCCGCCCCCGCGTGGATCGTGGATCGTATGTCATTCCTCCATCTACATATCCCAGAGCCTTCACTCTCGGTTAGCCAGTGGCTGGTGAATCTCCCCTCTGTGCCTCCAGTCTTCTCCCAGTATTCTAGCCATTTCCCTCTTTGGGGGTGTCTCCCGGCATGTGGGCGGAGACATGGTTAGGAGCGAGAAGTCCAAGCCTAGGGCTGAGAATGGAAAGAGACTCCGGTGGCGACGGCAACGTGGGAATGAGCAAATACTGAGGACCCACAGCGTGCCAAGCTTTGTACGCGAAATCGCATGTGTGGTCCTTCTGTTCGTCCTCATGGCAGCCTCCGAAGGCCCCGGTCATCTCCCTCCTGCAGGTGAGGAGAGTCAGGTCCAGGGCTCGAGGGACGGGGAGGGTCAGGCCCTCGCCCTAGGCTCACAGCTGTGTTCTCCTCCCCTCACGACCACCCTCCAGCCCCAGAGTCCTGCCTCCTCGACAGCTTCACCCATTTTACGAAAAGAGAAAATAAAGCTCAAAAAGGCCACTCGTGGCCGTCGTGGCTCAGGTGCTGAGCAGCTCTGACCAGGCCCGGCTCCTCTCCACCAGATGCTCACTGGCTCCCGCTTCTCCCGGAGCCTGAGGCCTCGGGTGCACCTGGGGGGTCCCCGGGAGGGGGGACGGGAAACCCATGAGGGCCGGCGGGAAGGTGGTGTTTATTCTGTGTGGACTCTGTCTGGCGCCCTTGGTCCCCATCGGCACCGATAAGCCGACCTCGTTTATGTTGCTACTGAGAACGGTTCGAAGGGGAAATCCATAGTCAGATGCAGGCCCTCCCTGTGGGGAGAGAGGGGGCCTCCGGTCGCAGGAACAGCCCTCGGGCTGCCGCCCGGCCGCCTGTCTGAAGAAGCCCGCTGTCTTGCGGGCGGGTGGCCCTCTCCCCTGCTTCCTGCCCCCTTCCTGTCTGTCCCCACTTCACCCGGGTGGGCGCTCTGCCATCGCCCGGCAGCCGCCCCCGGAGAGCGGGCTTATTCAGAGAAACTTGGACGCCATTTGACAAGAGGAAAAGGAAGCCATTGTTAGCTTGCAGGTGGAGTCACATAACCTTTTCTGTCTAAGACATTTACATTCCCATCCAGGCCTCCCGTTGCTACAGAACATTAAGACTCTGCCGACGCCGGGACGCCGGGAAAGAGCCGCGCAGCCAGCAGAGCTGCTGGCCTGAGGGGACGGGCGCCCTTTCCGTCTTAAAAAAGCCTGACTGTGAGCAAGAAAGACTCTCCTTCAGAAAGGGGAGGGGGAATCCAGCCTGAAGCTGCTTTTTGCTGCAGATGCTGTGCCCTCGCCCCCGGAATCAGCAGTAGGGGGTGCTACTGGGCTCGTTCCAGCTGGAAAATGCGAGCCTCCATCCAGAGGACACGCACAGGGCCCAACACTGTGTGACCTCCCCGGGGACTCTCCCGCACCACACCTCCGTCTGCGGGGAGGACACAACTGTCCCCGGAGCCTGGCCCAGCAGCAAGCGAGTTGGGATCCAGCCACAGCGAGAGCGCCCTGCCCCCGGGCCTGCTGGCTCCGGAGCCCAGGAGGGCGGCCAGGAGGCGGCGTTCGCTCCTCCATCCGCCTCTGCTTCAACATGCTGCGTCCCTTACAACGACAACACTCTTTTTAAAGAAAGAAATCCCAGCCTTGGCGTCAGTCTGCTCGCAACCTCTGTGATGACCTCCCGGTCGGGGATTCAGAACTGCACGCGGTTTCAGCCATCAACCCCTCGGGGTCTTGGTTATTGTTACTGGAACAAATATCTGGTTGTGATGAGTCTTCACGAGCAAACAGGAAAACTGGGCCCCACACGCTGAGGAGCTGCGTCCCTGCACCTGCCCGACCAGGACGGCGGCAGGGCTATTGCCCCGACCAGACGGACCAGCAGGGCGCGGCCGCGGCACCAGGCTGGGCGAGGGCTCCGCTGTCGGGGCGGCGGCGCTGGGCTCTCCCTGCCCCGCTGACTGCGAGGCCACAGGCTCCCCGGGCCACCCGCGCGGGGCGCCTCTGAAGACAAAGGACGTTGGGAGGTTTCTCTCTGAATGCCGCAACAGGACGGGGTGGTGGGAACTGTCCATCGAAGCCTGCACTGGGGCGTGGGTGTGCCTTTGTGTTTTCACCACCTCCGCCCCGTGGCCACGTGGCTACCACTGTGCCAGCCAGGCCCACGAGAAACAAAGCCACGCTCTCCCCAGGTGCTCCTGAGCTGGAACGTGTGTGTGTGTGTGTGTGTGTGTGTGTGTGTGTGTGTGTGTTTAACGGGAACCAGGACCACAATGTGCTCCAGACGCCCAGCAGACACTCACGGCGGTAACGAGGCGCCCAGGTCCGCTCCCCCACACGCAATGTATGTAACGCAGTCACGAGCTGCACGAGCTCTGTGCGAGGCCGGGAGAGCCGAGTCCCGCGGTGCCAACCGGGCCTGCGTTTCTGGGAGCCCGCGCGCCCGCCCTGAGCCGGGAGGTGTCTCACCTTGACTCTCCCGTAGCTCCCCTTGGGGATGAGGATCTTGTAGCCGTTCACCTCCACGGAGAGCTCCCTCAGCGTGGACACGGCCTTGCCGGCCCGGCGCTCGTTCTTGGCCTCCACGCTGAAGAAGGGGAGGTGGGCCGCCCGCACGCAGTGCCGGGCCAGCAGGTAGGCGCAGGAGCCCTGGAAATGGAAGACGAAGCCGTCGAAGGTGCGGTAGTGCGGCTCCCCGAACACCACGCAGGTGCCGGTCTCCACGGGGCTGCAGGAGGAGAACTTGCCTTTGGGCTCGCACACCTCGTAGGGGCTGCAAGCGGCCTCCTGGCAGTAGATCTCGTTGTTGAAGTCCAGGCAGCGGCACTTGATGGTGCAGTTCACGTCCTCCCAGAACACCTCCCCTCGCCGCAGGAACTGCCCTGCGACAAGGACAGAGAGCGCATCGGCCGAGGCCTCTCCCTCCGCCCGGCCTGGCCCGGCGCTGGACGGTGCGCACCCTGGACTCCACAAAGCGCCTTAGGAGGCAAGTGTTGCTGCTCTCCCCCGACAAGTGAGGAACGAGGCTTAAGAGAAACTGAGTCACTTTTCCAAGATCACTCAGCGGGGAAGCCAGGGTCCACGCGAGTCCGTCCGCATCCAGCCGAAGCTCTCGGCGGGCCCCTGTCTGAGCCCGCAGGAGTGTGCCTTCTCCCCCAGGAGCCTGGCTCACCAGGGACAGCAACACTGCTGGCCGGTTCCCGCAGCCGTCTGCTGGGGGCCCAGAATACCCAGAAAAGGTCGACAGCATGAACCAGGAGTCAGATGTACACATGCAAATCCCAGTCTTCCTGGGAAGATTCTAGAAAGGGCTGACCTCTGAGTTGGCACCTCCAAGGCTCATAAATCCTGCAGACACTAACTTACAACTACAAACGTCCTCTCTCACTCTAGGCCCTGCCGGGTCCCGTGCTTCCCCGTGCTTTCGGCCTCCATCGCGGACAGAATCGCGGACAGAACTTGTCCACAGGATCTAGGTCAGGGGGAGCCTGAGGTGGGGGAGCAGAATGGTTTCAAGGGATGTGTTAATTTTTTAAAAATCCTACCTAATAAAATAGTAATATGCAAATTGACCGCACCTTCGCCACGCCCAAGCCACGCCCATCAGCCAATCAGGGCGAGTATGCAAATTACCCAACAAAGATGGCGGTTAATTTGCATATGCTGAGGGAGGGAGGAGTGAAGACTGAAGACAACTGAGAAGGAAGAGGGAGGAAAAGCGGAAAGCAAGGTGGCTGCCAGAGGGAAAGCCCGGGCGGGGCGGGGCGGGGCAGAGCGGGGGCGGGGCGGGCGGCAGCGGCGCGTGGGTGCAGGCGCAGTGGCCGCAAAGGCGACGGGCCACTTGCAGGATTCTTCCTGCAAATGGGCTACTAGTATATTTATATTGACTTCAGAGAAGAAGTGAGAGGGAGAGAGATAGAAACATTAACGATGAGAGAGAATCATCGACTGGCTGCCTCCTGCATGCTCCGCACTGGGATGGAGCCTGCCACCCGGGCCTGTTTCCTGACTGGGAATCGAATTGTGACCTCCTGGTTCATAGGTTGATGCTCAACCACTGAGCCACACTGGTCGGGCTAATTTTTAAAGTATTCACTACTATTTATTTGGTAGACAATCAGTCTTTAAAACCACTTTCCTAAATAAATTATCTCCCCGATCAAATTTTTGAAATTTGCCCGTTGTTAATATCAACCTTCAATTGAAATAGGAGCACCTCAGGGCTGAGGGCTGTGAGAGTCCTTGGTTGGGGGTGGAGTCAAGAGAACTGGGCAACCTCCATGGCTGCGGCCTGAAGCCCATCTGCCTCAGCTTTCCCACCTGTGAGATGGGAACAGCGCAGTTTCCTCTCCCTGCCTCCTGGGACCGAGATACTGTGCAGAGCTGGCGCACACTGACGGAGGCAGGGGCATTTGTAAACTGAAGGAAAGATGGAAAACCAACATTAAGAAATACAAATAATGCCGTAGACCAAGAGTAAATATGGTTTGAGGTGCCCAGCGGCCCTCCCCGTCCCCGCCCGGCGGGAACAGCTCCACCTCAGCAGGCGATGATGGTGATACCTGCCGAGCAGAGGCCTCCAACGGGGTGACAGATTGGCTCACATCCCAGCAGGTCACAGGCCTCAGCTGCAAAAGGCCCTTCACCCACAGCCTGGCCCCCGCCCAACAGCAGCCTCCAGCTGGGTAGCTGCCAGTCTCCGCCTTGTCGGGCTTTGGGGGGTGGGAGGCGGGGGGATGCCTTGGGATAGAGGACATTTGGGCCAAAAGGTGGGGTCGCTGAGATCATTTTCTTTGCAAAATGATGAACTAATAAACCAGCTCCGCTCACACTTCCCTCCTCACCCAGCACCCCAGGCCCTCAGACTGGTGCTGCCCAGTGGCACATGGAGTGCCCAGCATCGGCGTGGGGTACGGAAGTCGTCCGGGATAGGGACCCCGCCGTGACTCCGGGGAGGAGTGAGGTGGAGGTGGTCTGACGCAGCTGGCCTGTGCGTCCGTCACCACGGCCAGGGGCTGTGGCCACCACCCGCCACTCGGCTCTGCGAGGAGTGGGGGGGCGCGGCGCTGTGGCCACAGCCAGGCCGCGGAGGGGAGACCACGGCCTGTTGGGTCTTTTCCAGACGCTGAGCGAAGCTGCGTCACACTCAGGGCAGGACCACCGGAGCCCCGTGCTGCGCTCCCACAATCCGTCTCAGCCTGGGGACCTCGCCGCCCGCAGGCCCAGGGGTCCGGGCGGCCGGCCTGACACTCCTTCCCCGGGGGCCTGGGCAGAGCACGGGCTTCAGGCCGCTGGATGGGCTCTTCTGGGTGTTAAACGACCCGGAGCTGGGCCCGGAGAGCGCCCCGAGGTCCCGGGCTGCCGAGACGCGCGGGTCCCCAGGAGGGCAGGAGGCCTCCGGACCTTCATCCCAGCCCTGGCCTTTCAGGTCTGACACCCGCACCCTCTGCCCGGCACCGGCCGGGTCTGTGCGAACACGACTGCAGCCGCCACCCCGTTCCCAGCCCAGCTCTCTGTCACCCCGTTCCCAGCCCAGCTCTCCGTCACCCCGTTCCCAGCCCAGCTCTCCGTCACCCCGTTCCCAGCCCAGCTCTCCGTCACCCCGTTCCCAGCCCAGCTCTCCCCACCCCGTTCCCAGCCCCGCTCTCCGTCACCCCGTTCCCAGCCCAGCTCTCCGTCACCCCGTTCCCAGCCCAGCTCTCCGTCCGCCACCCCGTTCCCAGCCCAGCTCTCCGTCACCCCGTTCCCAGCCCCGCTCTCCGTCACCCCGTTCCCAGCCCAGCTCTCCGTCACCCCGTTCCCAGCCCAGCTCTCCGTCACCCCGTTCCCAGCCCCGCTCTCCGTCAGTCACCCCGTTCCCAGCCCAGCTCTCCCCACCCCGTTCCCAGCCCAGCTCTCCGTCAGTCACCCCGTTCCCAGCCCAGCTCTCCGTCAGTCACCCCGTTCCCAGCCCAGCTCTCCCCACCCCGTTCCCAGCCCAGCTCTCTGTCAGTCACCCCGTTCCCAGCCCAGCTCTCTGTCACCCCGTTCCCAGCCCAGCTCTCCGTCACCCCGTTCCCAGCCCCGCTCTCCGTCAGTCACCCCGTTCCCAGCCCAGCTCTCCGTCAGTCACCCCGTTCCCAGCCCAGCTCTCCGTCAGTCACCCCGTTCCCAGCCCAGCTCTCCCCACCCCATTCCCAGCCCAGCTCTCCGTCAGTCACCCCGTTCCCAGCCCCGCTCTCCGTCAGTCACCCCGTTCCCAGCCCAGCTCTCCATCGTGGAGTGGGAGGCCGGGCTCCGGCACCTCCGCCTCACAGAGCGGCCAGCACCGCCTGGGCCCTCGGAATGTTCTGGAGAGCTGCGGTGGCCGGATGGCTGAGCGCGTGGGTGGATGTTTACTAGTTCTAGTCTATCGGCTCCACTCCTCGGAGCAGCAGTGTGACAAACCCGTTTCCGGAAGACTCTCAGACACACGCGCAGCAGGAGTGTGCAGCCGGTGCCCCTGGGCCGCTCTGCACCGAGGGCGGGGTCCCGGCTGACGGCACGGCCGCCAGGAGCGCCCACAGCTGGCTCCCCGCGTCCAGCGGCGTCCCCTCCCCAAATCCCGCCGCTTCGCCGCGGGCGGGTCTCAGGAGAAGCTGCCCCGCAGACGGACACACGCCCCCTTCTAGCATGCGCTCCGGGCTGATGTCCTCCCGTGGGGAGGCGGCGCTCCAGGCCCCCCCCAGGTCCGCCGCCCGGCCCGGTGCAGGGGGCGGGCAGGAGCGGGTGGAGGGACTGTGGGAGGGGAAGGACCAGACAAGGCTGATGTGAACCAGGGCTCCCTCCCTCCCGTCCGTCCCTCTGGCTGGGACGTCTCTCAGGACCCTCACCCACGTGTGGCTGTTCCACCCTCACCCACATGGCTGTTCCACCCTCACCCACGTGTGGCTGTTCCACCCTCACCCACGTGTGGCTGTTCCACCCTCACCCACGTGTGGCTGTTCCACCCTCACCCACATGGCTGTTCCACCCTCACCCACGTGTGGCTGTTCCACCCTCATCCACGTTGTGGCTGTTCCACCCTCACCCACGTTGTGGCTGTTCCACCCTCACCCACGTTGTGGCTGTTCCACCCTCACCCACGTGTGGCTGTTCCACCCTCACCCACGTTGTGGCTGTTCCACCCTCACCCACGTTGTGGCTGTTCCACCCTCACCCACATGGCTGTTCCACCCTCACCCACGTGTGGCTGTTCCACCCTCACCCACATGGCTGTTCCACCCTCACCCACGTGTGGCTGTTCCACCCTCACCCACGTTGTGGCTGTTCCACCCTCACCCACGTTGTGGCTGTTCCACCCTCACCCACGTTGTGGCTGTTCCACCCTCACCCACGTTGTGGCTGTTCCACCCTCACCCACGTGTGGCTGTTCCACCCTCACCCACGTTGTGGCTGTTCCACCCTCACCCACGTTGTGGCTGTTCCACCCTCACCCACGTTGTGGCTGTTCCACCCTCACCCACGTTGTGGCTGTTCCACCCTCACCCACGTTGTGGCTGTTCCACCCTCACCCACGTTGTGGCTGTTCCACCCTCACCCACGTTGTGGCTGTTCCACCCTCACCCACGTTGTGGCTGTTCCACCCTCACCCACGTTGTGGCTGTTCCACCCTCACCCACGTTGTGGCTGTTCCACCCTCATCCACGTTGTGGCTGTTCCGAGCAGCGACCCATGCTCACGCCCCAGGCCACCAGCTCACAAACCGCGGTGTCGCGGACACAGGCGGCGCTCTGGGTCTGAGGAGCCCGCTGAGAGGTGGCCAAGGAGGACGGCGGAAAGTGTCTGCTCTCAGGGCCAAAACGCCTGCCCGTCACTCTGACTGCGTTGCCATGGAGACAGGAACAGCCTTACCTCTGGAGGTGCAGCCGTTGGCCGGGTCGATCTCCTTCCCGTCCACTTTGAAGGCCCAGCGGCCGGGGACGTTGACGTTCGTGGTCTCCTGGATGTTCACGATGTCGGGGGTGCGGGACCCCGGCAGGCTGAAGAAGTTGCTGAGGTTCCCGCCGTTAAACCCTGCCTGGAGCGCAGACGGGAGCGCCTGAGCACCACACTGCCCTCACCTGCCACACCTGCGCCTCGGGGAAGGCGGCCTCTTCCCGCCGCACCAGGTCAGGGCCTCAGGGAGGGACAGACTAGCCCCCAGGCTCCACGGCCATCGGCCATGGCATCCTTCCCTCGGGAAGAGCTCTGGGCGGGACTCCCTCCAGGACCCCGGGGCATGGCAGAGTGCAGTCAGGGCCTCCCTGTGCCCTCACTCCCCCGAGACAGTCAGGGGCCCCCCACCTGTGCCCTCCCCTCCCCCAGACAGTCAGGGGCTCCCTGTGTCCTCCCCTCCCCCAGACAGTCAGGGGCCCCCCACCTGTGTCCTCCCCTCCCCCCGAGACAGTCAGAGCCTCCCTGTGCCCTCCCCTCCCCCAGACAGTCAGGGGCCCCCACCTGTGCCCTCCCCTCCCCCGAGACAGTCAGGGGGCCCCCACCTGTGTCCACCCCTCCCCCCAGACAGTCAGAGCCCACCTGTGCCCTCCCCTCCCCCGAGACAGTCAGAGCCCACCTGTGCCCTCCCCTCCCCCGAGACAGTCAGGGCCCCACCTGTGCCCTCCCCCTCCCCCGAGACAGTCAGAGCCCCACCTGTGCCCTCCCCTCCCCCAGACAGTCAGGGGGCCCCCACCTGTGCCCTCCCCTCCCCCGAGACAGTCAGGGCCCCACCTGTGCCATCACTCCCCCGAGACAGTCAGGGGCTCCCCACCTGTGCCCTCCCCTCCCCCGAGACAGTCAGGGGCCCCCCACCTGTGCCCTCCCCTCCCCCGAGACAGTCAGGGGCCCCCCACCTGTGCCCTCCCCTCCCCCGAGACAGTCAGGGCCCCACCTGTGCCATCACTCCCCCGAGACCTGTCAGGGGGTCCCCGCCGCTTGCTGTCCCCGTGGTCCAGTTGATCTCATAGTAATTGAAGAGCGTGAATGTATAGGAGCCGTCAGACACCAGGACGGCCTGGAAGGTGTTCACCTGCAGGGGGACGGAGGGCTGTGACTCCCGCGGCCCAGGCAGCTCCTGCCTCTGCCCGCCCTGCCCAGCAGCTCAGGGTGCCCCCCTCGCGCTCTGCGTCCTCGGAAGGTGTCCTCGCCTCCCGTGGGAAAGGCGGGCGTGTGGGCAGCGCGCCGGGAAGAAAGACGCTGAGAACCACCCAGAGGCCGGTGGGGCGCCCTCAGGCTCCGACTCGCCTCAGACAGAAAACGCGAGCCCACTCCGCTGTGCTGGTGTGCCAGCGCCCAGATGGCGGCAGGAGGGTCAGCTGCAGGAAGCGTAGGCCGGGAAGGGGCTGAGCGCCTGGGGAGGCAGGTGGGGGGCAGGTGGGGGGGGCAGGTGGGCGGCAGGTGGGGGGGGGCAGGTGGGCGGCAGGTGGGGGGCAGGTGGGGGGCGGAGAGGCGATGACAGAGCTGTTACAACGTGTCTCTCTCACTTCCCAGAGAGCGCTGGGGAGCGGGCGCCCCTCACTGCGGACAGGGCAGCGGAAAGTGATTTTCCTGGAGCACTTTGTGGGGGACACTGCTCCCTCATTGAGCACTCGCGCATCCATCACCTTATGAGACCGAAGCGCTGCCCACTGCGCTGAGGAGGCAGCTGTATCACTTAAATCTGCAAAGTTCTCAACACTCATCTGTGACCCAGACCGGCACCGAGGCGGGCGAGGTGGGCATTCCCATCTCAGCTGAAAAACCGGGCGTTACGGGAATGAGTTCCTGGGAACCTCTCAATGGCCCGGCCCGGCCCGGCCACGGAAGGCAGGATTCCGCCGGAGGCCCCGGCCTCGTGCAGACGGTCTCCGCGCCCAGCTGTCAGGACGGAGGCGTCGTGTGCACGCACGTGACCTCGCAGACAGCTGTGGAACCGGCTGTGGCGAAGGCCGCCTTCTCCGCTCCCTTTGCCAACCCCACCCCGACGCACATTCCGGGAAACTAAGTGGAATGGAAGGAGAGGCTGCTTTGACCTTTGCCATTCGCACCCAGCATCCCCTGCCCGATACCGTCCCGCCGGCGTTCTGTCCGACGCAGAGCAGCCCCCATCCTTATCCCGTGTGGTCAGACTGCGCAGAGGATCCCGGAAGCCCCAAACCGCCCTCCCGATGGTCCCGGGGGGCAGGCGAGGGGAGAGCAAAGAAAAGCCCTTTTTGTCATCGAGGACTTTCTCCTCGAGCGCTGTGGTTGACACAGCTGATGGCTTTAAGATAGAGTCGCCGGTGTATGCCTCCAGTCTTGGCTCTGCTCAACCGCAAAAGAAAGTGGGGCAAAGGTGCGTAAGCAGTCGGCTAAAGATTGCCTAAGGTCACAGCGGGGTCAGATTCAAGGCACGGGCACAAAGTCAAGGTCGCAAGGTCACACAAGGACTAAGCTACATGCCCCCAGACCGGGCTTCTCCTCCAGGAAGTGGATTCCTCCACCTGAAACCGAGTTGGACAGATCCGTGGTCCAAGCAGCTCTCAGGCGCAGCCCCTGTCTGATCCCAGAAGTCACGCAACCAGCCAGCCGCCCACACCTCTCCGGAGGCCCTGCCCTCGGCACCTCGCGGTTCACGCTCACGCGCCTCTCCGTGCACACCTGCCCCACGTTAGTTTTAAGACTTCTCCAGACCTGTTTTTGTAAAACCAGGCTTTCAATTCTTAAAACCCCCTTATACTCCAGATGACTCCTAATGACCCTGAGGAGGCAGCCGGGAAAGCGGCTCGGGATTCAGTGTTCGGAGACGTCAGCTTGCACCTGCCCTCCCTCCTCTGAGGTCCGCTCTCTCCGTCCCGCTGGCAGGTCACCTGGCCTCTCCGGGCTGCTCTCGCCTGCAGGGAGCGTCCTGCGAGGCCGAATGAAGGCAGAACCGGCCTCGCACAGAGCCGAGCCCGGAGCGAGCCTTCCGTGGGCATCAGCTCTCCCTCCTAACCAGGTCCCGGGCCCTGCCTCCTGCTCCTCGCTGCTCTTCCTTCCTACTGCGCCCTGAGACCCTCCGCCTCTTCCAGGCCACCCAGGCCAGGGCGAGGGCCTGCGGCGGACGGTTCCTCTGAGGAGGGGGCCTGGGGGGAAGGGGAGATGGAAGAGGAGGCCAGTTTCAGGACAGGGACAGACGGACATGGCGGCAGCCCCGTGGGGGTTGTGCTGTCTTTTTCTCCAAGGAGCTCAGACAGTCAGCTGTTACCTCACTCATCCTGGCTGAAGGAGTTCTCACGTGGTCCAGAAATTTACTTCCAAGTTCAAGCCAGAAAATACCTAAATTATCTTGCCATTTTTATTGTCAATGGGAGCTTTTTGAAAATATGGTGGCCAGCATTTGGTGGGCACCCTCCCTTTCCCCTCCGCGGACACTAAGGCCATGCTCACGCCCGAGCGCTGTGAGCACGAGGCTCAGGGCGGCCACGCCCGAGGCGGCGGCCACATCCCTGCACCCGGCGAGCAGGGGGATCGCCTGCTCCTCCGAGGGCGTTCCCAGCCTCTGCGCCCCGCCGCTCTGCTCGGCGCCTTGCTGCGCCCAGAAGCCCCTGGCGATGGAAGGGCCCAGGCCCAGGTGCTCACCTCGGGGCGGCCCGGGGTCGCCAGCCCAGCGCGTGCCCACCTCTGTCTCCAGCTCAATCGTGTCTGTTCCGCCCAAACAGCTGACCCATTGCCAAGGACACGGGAGAGCAGATGGGACAGAAACAGCCCTCGGAGAGCAGAGGGCCGACTTCTGAGGGCATTTGCTGCTGGAAGTCACACAGATGAAGGCGCATCTGCTACTTCACAGCTCTCCCAGGGGGCAGCCTGACGCTGCTCCGGGAGGGAGGCCGCTGGCTGCTCCGGGAGGGAGCCTGCGTCGCTGCTGCAGCGCCAGAGCCATCTTTCTGATCAGACTTTTGTTTAACATCCTCGGAGCAGATGTTAAAACTTTACTCAGGAAATGCTTTAATTGCCCCATTAGCATCAAATCTGAATGCCAACCCAGGTCGCAGTAAAAGGAAGGTCCCAGCACAATGAAATAAGTCAGGTCCTTTGTGCCCAAACCAGCACCCCGATTCCTGGTCCTACGGGGGGAAAAGGACAAAAAAAAAAAAAGGAAATTAGCTGATGAAGCCAGGCAGCGCCTCAGGCAAGAACAGAGGGACCTTGGGCTCCTCAGGGGCCCTGGCCGTGGGCGGGATCTGGTCTCTGCCTGAGTCCCTCTCCTGCGAAACAGACGGGCCACGCTTAGCGGCGGGGGGTGCACAGCCTCAGAAATACCGCGCTGCCTGCACCGGCAAAGTTGCCCCTTCGCCCCCTGTTGCCTGGAAAGTGGGGGGCATGACTCGTCAACTGAACGCGAGGCAAGGGACGCTCCTTGGCTCTGACAGCCCGGCTCCTCGGGGAGGCGAAGACAGACAAGAAGCAGGCGCGGGGACACGGAAACAGAAAACGTGGGTTATTACAGGGGTGGTGCTGCTCCCGCCATAAAACGTGACTTCCTCCCAGGTCACAATGAAGACCCACGTGGCCGAGAAGGCTGCCATGTCCTTGAAGTACTTCCTGATGTCCTTGGTGGCTCTTTTCAAGATGGCCGGGTCCATGGTCTCTCGGTAGTAGATCTCGCCGCGGATCCCGTTGTGCACATCTGCCCAGAACGGGGCGATGAAGGCCCTCCCGTCCGTCAGGGGGAAGGACTCGGGCGTGAACTGGCTCACCAGCACATTGAAGGAGACGACGCCGTTGTTGTTGACCTAAAAAATAAGGCAGGCTTCGCATGGCGGGTCTGTAACCATGACAACGCTCCAGCCTAACCCCACACCGACAGGGCCTGATCCTGCGAATGGAAACCGCTTCCACCGAGTTAGAACTCCCAACATCATTCAGCCGGGAGGTCTGTTTACCTCAAACTCATCGATTTACTTCCACTTTCAACTCGCCCTTAGCTGCATTTCTTATTCATAATCAGTCTCCCTTCATGTTTTTGATCCTATCTCTGTTTACATTTATCTCATGCGACTCAGGTGTGTGTGTGTGTGTGTGTGTGTGTGTGTGTGTGTGTGTGTGTGTGTTCTGCCAGGCAGGGAGTGATGTGGACAAAAAGAAGATCCAGAGTCACAGGAGAAATAAAACATGGAAGAGAAACGTTAAATTAAAAGCTTGAGGAGCTCCGTGTATTAGACCTTGATTTCTGCTCTATGACAAGAGAGGGCGTCAGGAACAGAAAACCACATACTTCCTCCTCTACCTCCCGTCTCAGGACACAGCCCGCCTCCGCATGAGGCATTTAAAGGACTTCTAGGACGTTCCAACCACCTGCTCCGTCTCCTGGGGGATTTTCGTGATTCGCCAGTGCATTCGCAAACTTGTTAAACTACAAAACCTCACTGCAAACCACGAGCAGTCTGTGCACTCGGGAGACACAGGTCTGTCTGCACCTTCTTCTCCAGGTGCCACAGCCTCCCCAGCACCAAACCCAACCAGCCAAACGATGCCCTGAGCACACAGGTGCCCAGAGAGCTCTGCCAGCGACGGTACCGTTTCTTCACGCGTGTCTGCCCCTGGGCCCTGTGGCTGTCTCAGACACCAGGAGGGGGCCAATTCTGCCAGCGACGTTTCTGTGGCAGCTGGCTCCCCGTGTCTGTGCCCTGACTCCGCTCCCAATCGGCTGAAAGCCCGAGAACAGCAGACACACACTTCACGCCCCCAGGGAAGAAAAAGGACCCAGCTCCGAGTGGCTTTCCATCTTATCGAGGAGCAAAGCGATGTCCATGGCTCAGAGCTGTATTGTCCTGCCTGCTGCGAGCATCCGCCACTACGTACCCCTCGAGCTCCGCAATCCTAAAATCTACCAGTTCACGCGTTCTCCAGCCTGCCAGGGGCTGCCCGCAACACCCCTCCTGGCTGGGCCGGCGCCGGGGTTCAAGGGTTCAGTCCTGACACACAGGGAAGCGCAGCGCGCGGCGCCGCCTCGCACTTACGTAGACGGTGCGGTAAGGCACGCCGAAGAAGAAGACGGGGATGGCCAGCTTGATCTCGGGGGAGCTGCCGTCGTCCACTTTGGGGGTTTTGGTGTCATTCTGCCAAAACGGGTACATGAGCTCCCGGGGCTGAACTGCCAAGAGAGGCGGGGGTTAGACGGACGGCAGATCCCTCCCCGGCTGCCTAAGCCTCTTCCCTCCCACCCACGGGCGCCGGCTTCTTCCGGAAGCCAGACTCCCTCTCACTCCCTGAGCGCGCTCACCCCGCACTGCCTTCCGCCCCGGGAAGGGGAGAGCGAGGCCTCTCCTCGGAGCAGCCGGCCCAGGCTTCAGCCATGCTTCCGGACATCGTGGCCAGAGCCATGCTCACGGCCCTGCCCTGGCCCTGAGGCTGGGCAGCCGCCCTGCACGGGCTCTCAGAGCCTGAGCACCTCCCGGTCCCCCAGGGCTTAGGCAGCTTGGCCCTTGGCCGGGGGGCGGGGCGGGGGGCGGGGGGGGGGGCAAGGCACAGAGAAGGCGGCTCGTGGCTGCGCCGCCCCCTCGTCTCCAAAGTGTCCCCACCGGTCTTTTCCCGAAAGGAGTCCCCTCCCTCTCTGCACCATAGGAGGAGAGCCCAGGCCCCGGGGGAGACAACGGCTGGGCTGGGCACGCTGGGAGGAGGGTGTGCAGAGCTGGCCGCCAGTGGCCCTGGGTGAGTCCAGCCCCGGCGGGTGGCTCTCTGCCAGCTCCGTCCTCAAAGGGCCGCGTGGGGTCCTCCTGGGGAGGCGCTGGGGCCGGAGGGCTGTGTGGAGGAGGCCGAGGGCTCTGACTCTTCAGCCCGGCCCCTGAGCGACAGCTGTCACCACCTGTGTATGTGCCTGTGTGTGTGTGCGTGCGTAGGTGTGTGCCTGTATGTGTGTATGTGCCTGTGTGTGCGCCTGTGTGTGTATGTGCCTGTGTGTGTGGGGGGGTGCGCGTGGGTGTGTGTATGTGTGTGCGTGGGTGTATGTGTGTGCGTGTGTGTATGTGCCTGTATGTGCGTGGGCGCGCGCGTGGGCGCGCGTGGGTGTGTGTATGTGCGTGTGTGCATGTGTGTGCGTGCGTGCGCACGTGTGTGCATGTGCGCGTGGTGTGCGCGCGTGTGTGCGCGTGCATGTGCGTGTGTGCATGGGTGTGTGTGGGTGTGTGCACGCACATGGGTGTGTGTGCATGTGCATGTGGTGTGTGTGCGTGTGGTGTGTGTGTGCGTGTGCGTGCGTGCATGGGTGTGTGTATGTGCGTGTGGTGTGTGCGCATAGGTGTGGTTGTGTGTGCGTGTGTGTGTGCGTGTGTGTGTGCGCATGGGGGCGTGTGTGTGCGTGTGTGTGTTGCCCTGTTTAGCGATAGAAAGTAGACAATTTTCCAAGGGTCTGCATACAGGACTTGACCACGGCCAATGAAATAATCTACATTTGGGTGTAACATTTCTCTGCCTCCGTCCTCTCTTCTCTTGAACGAAAATGTCCTTTCTTCCTGCTTTAATTGTTAGTCGCCAGGGGCAACGGCAAATCCATCGGGGCTCTCGCCTGCCTCTGTCCCTGAGGCCCCTGTCGCTGCGATCAGACGCTGACGCCCTGCGAGGTCAGCCTCTCCTGGGGCAGCCCAGCGGGCGCTGATGGGCCGGTCAGTGAGCAGACAGCCCAGGGCAGAGGGGTGCAGTGGCCGGAGGGCCGCGCGGACGCACCAGGCTGGGCAGATGGAGAGCCCCGCTGCTTCCCAGGGCGAACAGCAGAGGGGAGCCGGGGGAGCCGGGAGAGCCGGGCACACCGACCATTAGGGCATCATTGTTCCCCAAGCCCCGTCCGGGGAGCCACCCCGTCACCCTGTAGGAGGCGCTGTAGCTGATTCAGTCACGGTTCCCCGGCTGGCGTGCTTTGCTTACAGTCACAACCGGGAGGCAAAAAGGGGTTCTTGAACGTTTGTATTTGCACAGAAGTAACACATTCAAAATGCCTAGGAGGCAGGAATTTTTAAAAAACCTGTAATCCCTATTGTGGCATTATACACAGTTACTTATTAAACTTGCAAGGTGATAAACTTTCTCAGGTTAATAATGATAAAGCAAATCACATCATGGATTTATCCTGCATGAGCGACTGCTTACAAGTGATGCCCACGGGTGAACAGGCTTCTATGCCCACTGACCTGTAGTCACTTTGACGGGAAGGTTAACCGGCATGTGGCAGCCGTGGCCACCCCGCCTAGAAACGCCAAAGCCATCCCCCCAGGAGGGGGCAGAACTGGCCACCGGGCGGCCCCTCGCTTCTCTCTCTGCCCCGACCGGGGCCGGGGGGGGGGGAGGGGGGGACCTGGGAAGAGTTTTCTCTTCATGAGTGACCCCAACTCGTGCATGGCTTTGAACAGGAAAGACTGGACAGTTAACACTTTTTCAATTTTAAGAAGAATACAGATAATAAAGATATGTAATGTTGTATATGCTTAACAAATACTTGTTGGATAAAAAAGGTGCTTAATAAGAGGGAGTAGGTTTAACCACGGTAATTCCCCCTTGGAAGCCATCAGTGTTGTAAAACACAGCCTGTTAGCAGGTGGCCTGCTTGCTGCCATCAGAGTTCGTGACAGAGGGAACTCGCTCGCTTCAGGCTTCTCATTCTGCTCCCGGACCTCGGTGGTGCTTTGGCTTTTTCACCAAATAAAACGTACTGGCTTAGAGCAGGGGTGGGAGATGGGGGTCGGCACACTACACCCGTTTGCCTTTCCCCAGCCCTCGGAAAAGTCAGGTTTGTCGTCACGCCGGTGAACCGGACAGACAAACCATGCAAAGGAGGATGCCCTGCATCTCAGCGATAAGCGTTCCGATCCCTGTAGACTCCCACCTGTCTTTCCTGAAACCCAGAGCCGTGGGAAGAGGTGCCCGTGTCTTCCCGCTGCCTGGCCACGCCGCCGGCAGAGCGGAGACGGAGTCGCGGAGGCGATCCTGTTTGTCTCACGGCGGCTCGGGTTTCTGGCCGCGCAGAAGGCCCCTGACCCCGGGCACCCACGCCAGTGCCACTGAACCCCCTGATTTGGGCTAAAACAAGTGTATTCTTCCAGTCCCCACGCCTCAACGGGGATCAGTCACGAGGTCTGGGCAGCACACACACCTGCCCAATACGCTTTTAATGAAAATAATTTGCATTTTCTGAAAGACCCATTATCATGGGGCGATCCAGTCTATACACACGGTGCTCACAGTTAAATAAGAAAAGTAGGGATATAAACAAACATTATTCAGCGTTACTGTATTTTGCTTTTGACAGCAAAACTTCATTTACATTTTTGTCGCATCTGCAGACACAGGTGGCCCTGACAATGATCGCTGCACCAAAGCGTCTCCGTGTGTCCGAGCGCCCGGACCGGGCTCCCCCGCAGGACTCACCTCGGTGCTGCACCAGCGCGAAGAGGAAGGAGACCCAGATCCGAAGGAACGGCGAGTAGTTCATCCTGGAACGTCAAACAGAAGGGGAAGCCCACAGCTTGCCGGAGCCCCGGGACACCGGAGGCTCAGAGGGAGCCCGGCGCTCCCGGGCCGTCACGGGACCAATTCCCAGGAAACTCCGCGGACGGCCCCAGTTCAATGTCCATGAACCCATTAGACGCCCCCGAGCCAGCTGGGACGTGGGCTGAGCTCACGCCGTCACCGGGAGTTACACAGCGGCCCTGGGGCAGCCGAGGCGCGGGAAGCCGCGCTCTGGCCCCAGCGGCGAGCAGTGGGCGGCTCCAGGCGCAGGCCGTGCCGTCCCCTCGGAGACCTGGCTCCCCCGACCCGCACAGCAGCTTCCGACGAGGGTCACGTAAAGGTCACGGACAACAATGCAGCCTCCAGGTGGGGAAGCTCCGGGTGTGCGTCCCCGTCCCCACGGGCACCCACCGTGGGAGCGCTGGCCAGGTGGGGGCCGCACAGCCTGCCCGCCGCCTCCCGCCGGGTGAGCGCGTGCGGGGCGACGGCAGAGGGCCCGCCAGGCCGCTCCTCGGAGCGACAGCGAGAACAGGACTCAACACGCCAGCGGGTGACCCGTCCAGCCAAGTGCCCGGGGGCTCGCGGCCGTGGACCTGCCTGCCTCTCGGTGGAGCAGTGAGCGGGCTGCGCTGCCCCCCGAGGGGAGCGGACGGTCCGGCCGCCGCCAGGCTGAGCGGCATCTCCCAGGCACACCCACCTGCCCGAACCAGGGCAGCCAGACCAGGTCTGCTGGGCCCCCCTCAGCGCACACCTCCTCTCACTCCCCCAGGCTCTCCGGCGCCTCAGCCAGCGGGCCGGGGCCAGCGGACCCTGCGGGGAGGGGGGGTCGGGGGGGGTAAATCTCCGGCCGCCAGGCACACGGAAACCTCCGGCGCTAGTGAGGCACAGCCTGGCCCACGGTGGCCTCGGCAGGGGCGGCGGTGCCCGGAGACCCGCGCCCTGGAGCACCAGAGGACACACTCCCGCGCCTGCGTTTGGGAGACACGGCACTCACCTGTCTGTGGAGCCTGAGGACCCGAGTCAGGAATATTCCGCCAAATCGTGGTAAACCGGGAAAACTCAGGCAAAACACAAATCCATGTCAGTCTCCCCCTCCTGCTGCCAATTATTGCCGGTTCCTGCGATGCTGTCTGAAGCGCCTACTCTTAAAACCAAAAATTCCGTTCCCCTGCACTCGAGGCAGCGAGTGTTGAGTTGCAATCGAGTTTTTTCTATTGATTAAGGAGAAGTGGATCTAAGATCAGTTTCAGGATCCCGGAGAAAGGCTCCTTCCTGAGAAACCAGACCTCCCCCCTCCAAAAGGAGATTCAGATGGAAATGTCAGGGACTCGAGTGAAACCCCGAGCCTCTCTGATCGGAATCGCTTTGCACTGAACAACACAAAGGAAACCCCCCTCTGCCTTTGTTCCAAAAAAGGCACGGGGATAGCGTTACCGCATTAGCATTCGCCAGCACGGGGCTGCGAGCAGACAAAGCTGCTCCCACGTTCAGACGAAGCTGGTCTCTGCTCAGGCCTTTTTCCGTGTCTGTGGTTCGAGCCGTAGCCACAGGGAGCTGCCCGCAGCGTGTTCACAGGTGCGCACGGAGCAGGCGAAGAACCGTCTCCACCTCCCGGCTCCATTTCTTCCCGCTCCTCTCCGACCCACCCTGTGCGCGCCCGGGCCTTCCAGCAGAACGCGGGGAGGTGACCGGCGCGGCCGCTCTTCCCCAGGAGGACCCTGGGGGCCCAGGGGGGGCCTGGGAGGGAGATGGGGAGGTGGACCCTCTGCCGAACATGGGCAGCAATAAATAATTCCAAAGGTCTGTGAACAAGGGGAAACATGTTAAGATGGATGAAGAATGAGGAAAATTGGCTAAGACTTAAGCTAAGGTTACTATTCAAAACATTTATAGTGAGATTTGTTTAAAACAAAAGCATTTCAATGTAGCAGAAAAAAAAAACTATATGTCAATCAGTGGGAAATTTTAAATGACTCCAGATTTGTCTCTGACCAGACAAAACCGTACAAAAGCATATAATTCCAGTTTGAGCAAGTTGCCCTATAATGGACAGGACTATCTGGGGAGGTCATTTTTTAGTATGAATTATCCAGTATCTTTCTAAAAACCCATGATAATGTGGCACGTTTTGCACCCTAAGCTTACTCTGGTATTATGAATCCTCCACATTATTTACTTGAAGACATCAAATGTAATTTTCCTCCCCAAGCACATGTTCATGTAACAGAAAATCTAATGTTGACGCCTCATCAGAATAAAGCTCCGCCTGGGCTCTCCTGGACACCATCTCCTCCCCCGGGGTCGGGAGGGCTCGCCCGGAGCAGCCTGCGGGCCCGGGGCAGGGAGCTGCCCCGCTGTACACCTGCGGCAGCTCTGCTCCCGTCTGCCCGCGTCAGGGGCGCCGGGTGGGTCTCAGGCCTCTGGACCCGCGTTAAACGCACCATCTCCCTCGAGGCAGGCCTCGCTGAACGAGTGCCACCGGGGCGGGGCCAGGCGCCGGGGGAGGCCTGGCTGAGAGGCCCCCGGAGCCCGGCGGCGGGGCCGGGGCGGGGCCGCGGGCCGCGGACAGGGGAGCTGGCCAGTGAGTGTGCATTTCAGGTGTGCCCGGGCACAGACGGAGAAATGACAAAACTCTCTTTTTGCCGTTTTTTGTATCTTACATTTCCACATTATTTTAAAAATGTATTTTCAGTGCAGTTGACACTCAGGGCCATGTCAGTTGCAGGTGTAGAGCCGCGATTGGACACGGAACCGGATGGCCTCGTGCCCGGCACCACGCGTGGTTATGATGAGGACGGAGCCACTCGTCCCAGCCGTGCTCCGCCTCCTGTCACTGTTCCTGTGGCTGCAGTGTGTGCTCCTAGTGCCTCCCCCCCGGCCCCGCGTGGCCCTCAGGTGGCGGTCTATATCTGTGAGTTTGCACAGAAATCGTTCCTATGACATGTGGGCAGGAGGCTTTTCTGTGAAGCTGTGACGTGAGCAAAGGTTCTGACAAGATTCAGACGGAAGGCGGGTGAGGCCGCACGGAGCCCTGACCCAGGAGGCTGCGCTGCTGCGGGGCAGGGACACCGGACACAAACCCACACAAACACGTGATTCCCTAACACCGGCTCCCGCCCTCCGCAGCTAAGCGCCTACCTGTGACCCAGGAGGGCCGGGGTCGATTCCCGGTCAGGGCACACGCCCCTGTTGCCCGCTCCACCCCCAGTAGGGGGCGTGCAGGAGGCAGTCCGACCAATGATTCCCTCTCATCATGGTTGTTTCGATCTCTCTCTCCCTCTCCCTTCCTCTCTGAAATCAATAAAAGTATGTTTTAAAAAATAAAATAACTAAAAACATGTAGAATGGGCCTTATGTGCTGATTGGTTTTGTTTTGTTTAAGTTTCTTACATGTTTCCTGTGAGAGTTTCGAGCTCAGCTGAAACAATGCAGTGAGCAGTGTGCTTGTGAGTTCTCCCTGCTCGGCCTCAACGGTGACGTCCAGGGCACACATTCTTGGGGCGGCCCCAGGCAGCAACTGGGCACAGCGGTGGGACAGCGTGTGGTGGTGGGACGGGGCGTGGTGGTGGGACAGGGTGTGGTGGTGGGACAGGATGTGGTGGTGGGACAGGGTGTGGAGGTGGGACGGGGCGTGGTGGGGGGACAGCGTGTGGTGGTGGGACAGGGTGTGGTGGTGGGACAGGGCGTGGTGGTGGGACAGGGCGTGGAGGTGGGACAGGGTGTGGAGGTGGGACGGGGCGTGGTGGGGGGACAGCGTGTGGTGGTGGGACAGGGTGTGGTGGTGGGACAGGGGGTGGTGGTGGGACAGGGCGTGGTGGTGGGACAGCGTGTGGTGGTGGGACAGGGCGTGGTGGTGGGACAGGGTGTGGTGGTGGGACAGCGTGTGGAGGTGGGACAGGGTTGTGGTGGTGGGACAGGGTGTGGAGGTGGGACAGGGCGTGGTGGTGGGACAGGGCGTGGTGGTGGGACAGCGTGTGGTGGTGGGACAGGGCGTGGTGGTGGGACAGGGCGTGGTGGTGGGACAGCGTGTGGTGGTGGGACAGGGCGTGGTGGGGGACAGGGGTGTGGAGGTGGGACAGGGCGTGGTGGTGGGACAGGGCGTGGTGGTGGGACAGCGTGTGGTGGTGGGACAGGGCGTGGTGGGGGTACAGGGTGTGGAGGTGGGACAGGGTGTGGTGGTGGGACAGGGCGTGGTGGTGGGACAGGGTGTGGAGGTGGACAGGGTGTGGTGGTGGGACAGCATGTGGTGGTGGGACAGGGCGTGGTGGTGGGACAGGGCGTGGTGGTGGGACAGCGTGTGGTGATGGGACAGGGCGTGGTGGTGGGACAGGGCGTGGTGGTGGGACAGCGTGTGGTGGTGGGACAGGGCATGGTGGGGGGACAGGGTGTGGAGGTGGGACAGGGTGTGGTGGTGGGCAGCGTGTGGTGGTGGGACAGGGCGTGGTGGTGGGACAGGGTGTGGTGGTGGGACAGGGCGTGGTGGTGGGACAGCGTGTGGTGGTGGGACAGGGTGTGGAGGTGGGACAGCGTGTGGAGGTGGGACAGGGTGTGGAGGTGGGAGAGGGTGTGGAGGTGGGACAGGGTGTGGAGGTGGGACAGCGTGTGGTGGTGGGACAGCGTGGGGAGGTGTGACAGCGTGTGGTGGTGGGACAGGGCGTGGTGGTGGGACAGGGCGTGCTGGTGGGACAGGGCGTGGTGGTGGGACAGGGCGTGGTGGTGGGACAGGGTGTGGAGGTGGGACAGCGTGTGGAGGTGGGACAGGGTGTGGAGGTGGGACAGGGTGTGGAGGTGGGACAGCGTGTGGTGGTGGGACAGCGTGTGGTGGTGGGACAGGGTGTGGAGGTGGGACAGGGTGTGGAGGTGGGACAGCGTGTGGTGGTGGGACAGGGCGTGGTGGTGGGACAGCGTGTGGTGGTGGGACAGGGCGTGGTGGTGGGACAACGTGTGGAGGTGGCACAGGGTGTGGTGGTGGGACAGGGTGTGGAGGTGGGACAGGGTGTGGTGGTGGGACAGCGTGTGGTGGTGGGACAGGGCGTGGTGGTAAGACAGGGCGTGGTGGTGGAACAGGGTGTGGTGGTGGGACAGGGCGTGGTGGGGGGACAGGGTTTGGTGGTGGGACAGCGTGTGGAGGTGGGACAGGGTGTGGTGGTGGGACAGCGTGTGGTGGTGGGACAGGGCGTGGTGGGGGGACAGGGCGTGGTGGTGGGACAGGGCGTGGTGGTGGGACAGCGTGTGGTGGTGGGACATGGCGTGGTGGTGGCACAGGGCGAGCTGGTGGGACAGGGTGTGGAGGTGGGACAGGGCGTGGTGGTGGGAGCGTGTGGTGGTGGGACAGGGTGTGGTGGTGGGACAGGGCGTGGTGGTGGGACAGGGCGTGGTGGTGGGACAGGGTGTGGTGGTGGGACTGCGTGTGGAAGTGGGACAGGGCGTGATGGTGGGGCAGGGCGTGGTGGTGGGATACGGCGTGGTGGTGGGACAGGGCGTGGTGGGGGGACAGGGTTTGGTGGTGGGACAGCGTGTGGAGGTGGGACGGGGCGTGGTGGTGGGACAGGGCGTGGTGGTGGGACAGGGTGTGGTGGTGGGACAGGGCGTGGTCGTGGGACAGGGCGTGGTGGTGGGACAGCGTGTAGTGCTGGGACAGCGTGTGGAGGTGGGACAGGGTGTGGAGGTGGGACAGCGTGTGGAGGTGGGACAGGGTGTGGAGGTGGGACAGGGTGTGGAGGTGGGACAGCGTGTGGTGGTGGGACAGCGTGTGGTGGTGGGACAGGGTGTGGAGGTGGGACAGGATGTGGAGGTGGGACAGCGTGTGGTGGTGGGACAGGGCGTGGTGGTGGGACAGCGTGTGGTGGTGGGACAGGGCGTGGTGGGGGGACAGGGTGTGGTGGTGGGACAGGGTGTGGAGGTGGGACAGGGTGTGGAGGTGGGACAGCGTGTGGTGGTGGGACAGCGTGTGGAGGTGGGACAGCGTGTGGTGGTGGGACAGGGCGTGCTGGTGGGACAGGGCGTGCTGGTGGGACAGGGCGTGGTGGTGGGACAGGGCGTGGTGGTGGGACAGGGTGTGGAGGTGGGACAGCGTGTGGAGGTGGGACAGGGTGTGGAGGTGGGACAGGGTGTGGAGGTGGGACAGCGTGTGGTGGTGGGACAGCGTGTGGTGGTGGGACAGGGTGTGGAGGTGGGACAGGGTGTGGAGGTGGGACAGCGTGTGGTGGTGGGACAGGGCGTGGTGGTGGGACAGCGTGTGGTGGTGGGACAGGGCGTGGTGGTGGGACAACGTGTGGAGGTGGCACAGGGTGTGGTGGTGGGACAGGGTGTGGAGGTGGGACAGGGTGTGGTGGTGGGACAGCGTGTGGTGGTGGGACAGGGCGTGGTGGTAAGACAGGGCGTGGTGGTGGAACAGGGTGTGGTGGTGGGACAGGGCGTGGTGGGGGGACAGGGTTTGGTGGTGGGACAGCGTGTGGAGGTGGGACAGGGCGTGGTGGTGGGACAGGGCGTGGTGGTGGGACAGCGTGTGGAGGTGGGACAGGGCGTGGTGGTGGGACAGGGCGTGGTGGTGGGACAGGGCGTGGTGGTGGGACAGGGTGTGGTGGTGGGACTGCGTGTGGAAGTGGGACAGGGCGTGGTGGTGGGAGCGTGTGGTGGTGGGACAGGGTGTGGTGGTGGGACAGGGCGTGGTGGGGGGACAGGGCGTGGTGGTGGGACAGGGCGTGGTGGTGGGACAGCGTGTGGTGGTGGGACAGGGCGTGGTGGTGGCACAGGGCGTGCTGGTGGGACAGGGTGTGGTGGTGGGACAGGGCGTGGTGGTGGGAGCGTGTGGTGGTGGGACAGGGTGTGGTGGTGGGACAGGGCGTGGTGGTGGGACAGGGCGTGGTGGTGGGACAAGGTGTGGTGGTGGGACTGCGTGTGGAAGTGGGACAGGGCGTGGTGGTGGGGAAGGGCGTGGTGGTGGGACACGGCGTGGTGGTGGGAAAGGGCGTGGTGGTGGGACAGGGTGTGGTGGTGGGACAGGGTGTGGTGGTGGGACAGGGTGTGGTGGTGGGACAGGGCCTGGTGGGACAGGGCGTGGTGGTGGGACAGCGTGTGGTGGTGGGACTGCGTGTGGAAGTGGGACAGGGCGTGGTGGTGGGACAGCGTGTGGTGGTGGGACAGCGTGTGGTGGTGGGACAGGGTGTGGTGGTGGGACAGGGCGTGGTGGTGGGACAGGGCGTGGTGGTGGGACAGGGCGTGGTGGTGGGACAGCGTGTGGAGGTGGGACAGGGTGTGGTGGTGGGACAGCGTGTGGTGGTGGGACAGGGCGTGGTGGTAAGACAGGGCGTGGTGGTGGAACAGGGTGTGGTGGTGGGACAGCGTGTAGTGCTGGGACAGGGCGTGGTGGTGGGACAGCGTGTAGTGCTGGGACAGCGTGTGGAGGTGGGACAGGGTGTGGAGGTGGGACAGCGTGTGGAGGTGGGACAGGGTGTGGAGGTGGGACAGGGTGTGGAGGTGGGACAGCGTGTGGTGGTGGGACAGCGTGTGGTGGTGGGACAGGGTGTGGAGGTGGGACAGGATGTGGAGGTGGGACAGCGTGTGGTGGTGGGACAGGGCGTGGTGGAGGGACAGCGTGTGGTGGTGGGACAGGGCGTGGTGGGGGGACAGGGTGTGGTGGTGGGACAGCGTGTGGAGGTGGCACAGGGTGTGGTGGTGGGACAGGGTGTGGAGGTGGGACAGGGTGTGGTGGTGGGACAGCGTGTGGTGGTGGGACAGGGCGTGGTAGTGGGACAGGGCGTGGTGGTGGGACAGGGTGTGGAGGTGGGACAGGGTGTGGAGGTGGGACAGGGTGTGCTGGTGGGACAGCGTGTGGTGCTGGGACAGGGCGTGGTGGTGGGACAGCGTGTGGTGGTGGGACAACGTGTGGAGGTGGGACAGGGCGTGGTGGTGGGACAGGGCGTGGTGGTGGGGCATGGCGTGGTGGTGGGACAGGGCGTGGTGGTGGGACAGGGCGTGGTGGTGGGACAGGGTGTGGTGGTGGGACAGGGCGTGGTGGGACAGGGCGTGGTGGTGGGACAGCGTGTGGTGGTGGGACAGCGTGTGGAAGTGGGACAGGGTGTGGTGGTGGGACTGCGTGTGGAAGTGGGACAGGGCGTGCTGGAGGGACAGGGCGTGGTGGTGGGGCAGGGCGTGGTGGTGGGACAGGGCGTGGTGGTGGGACAGGGCGTGGTGGTGGGACAGGGTGTGGTGGTGGGACAGGGCGTGGTGGGACAGGGCGTGGTGGTGGGACAGCGTGTGGTGGTGGGAGAGCGTGTGGAAGTGGGACAGGGCGTGGAGGTGGGACAGGGTGTGGAGGTGGGACAGCGTGTGGTGGTGGGACAGGGTGTGGTGGTGGGACAGGGCGTGGTGGTGGGACAGCGTGTGGAGATGGGACAGCGTGTGGTGGTGGGACAGGGCGTGGTGGTGGGACAGGGCGTGGTGGTGGGACAGGACGTGGTGGTGGGAAAGGGCGTGGTGGTGGGACAGCGTGTAGAGGTGGGACAGCGTGTGGTGGTGGGACAGGGTGTGGTGGTGGGACAGCGTGTGGTGGTGGGACAGGGTGTGGTGGTGGGACAGGGCGTGGTGGTGGGACAGGGCGTGGTGGTGGGACAGGGCGTGGTGGTGGGACAGCGTGTCGAGGTGGGACAGGGTGTGGTGGTGGGACAGCGTTTGGTGGTGGGAAAGGGCGTGGTGGTGGGACAGGGCGTGGTGGTGGGACAGGGCGTGGTGGTGGGACAGCGTGTGGTGGTGGGACAGGGTGTGGTGGTGGGACAGCGTCTGGAGGTGGGACAGGGCGTGGTGGTGGGACAGGGTGTGGAGGTGGGACAGGATGTGGAGGTGGGACAGCGTGTGGTGGTGGGACAGGGCGTGGTGGTGGGACAGCGTGTGGTGGTGGGACAGGGCATGGTGGGGGGACAGGGTGTGGTGGTGGGACAGCGTGTGGAGGTGGCACAGGGTGTGGTGGTGGGACAGGGTGTGGAGGTGGGACAGGGTGTGGAGATGGGACAGCGTGTGGTGGTGGGACAGCGTGTGGTGGTGGGACAGGGTGTGGAGGTGGGACAGGATGTGGAGGTGGGACAGCGTGTGGTGGTGGGACAGGGCGTGGTGGTGGGACAGCGTGTGGTGGTGGGACAGGGCGTGGTGGGGGGACAGGGTGTGGTGGTGGGACAGCGTGTGGAGGTGGCACAGGGTGTGGTGGTGGGACAGGGTGTGGAGGTGGGACAGGGTGTGGTGGTGGGACAGCGTGTGGTGTTGGGACAGGGGGTGGTGGTGGGACAGGGCGTGGTGGTGGGACAGGGTGTGGAGGTGGGACAGGGTGTGGAGGTGGGACAGGGTGTGCTGGTGGGACAGCGTGTGGTGGTGGGACAGGGTGTGGAGGTGGGACAGGATGTGGAGGTGGGACAGCGTGTGGTGGTGGGACAGGGCGTGGTGGTGGGACAGCGTGTGGTGGTGGGACAGGGCGTGGTGGGGGGACAGGGTGTGGTGGTGGGACAGCGTGTGGAGGTGGCACAGGGTGTGGTGGTGGGACAGGGTGTGGAGGTGGGACAGGGTGTGGTGGTGGGACAGCGTGTGGTGGTGGGACAGGGCGTGCTGGAGGGACAGGGCGTGGTGGTGGGGCAGGGCGTGGTGGTGGTACAGGGCGTGGTGGTGGGACAGGGAGTGGTGGTGGGACAGCGTGTGGTGGTGGGACAGCGTGTGGTGGTGGGACAGGGTGTGGTGGTGGGACTGCGTGTGGAAGTGGGACAGGGTGTGGTGGTGGGACTGCGTGTGGAAGTGGGACAGGGCGTGCTGGAGGGACAGGGCGTGGTGGTGGGGCAGGGCGTGGTGGTGGGACAGGGCGTGGTGGTGGGACAGGGCGTGGTGGTGGGACAGGGTGTGGTGGTGGGACAGGGCGTGGTGGGACAGGGCGTGGTGGGGGACAGCGTGTGGTGGTGGGACAGCGTGTGGAAGTGGGACAGGGCGTGGAGGTGAGACAGGGTGTGGTGGTGGGACAGCGTGTGGTGGTGGGACAGCGTGTGGTGGTGGGACAGGGTGTGGTGGTGGGACAGGGCGTGGTGGTGGGACAGCGTGTGGAGATGGGACAGCGTGTGGTGGTGGGACAGGGCGTGGTGGTAAGACAGGGCGTGGTGGTGGAACAGGGTGTGGTGGTGGGACAGGGCGTGGTGGGGGGACAGGGTTTGGTGGTGGGACAGCGTGTGGAGGTGGGACAGGGTGTGGTGGTGGGACAGCGTGTGGTGGTGGGAAAGGGCGTGGTGGGGGGACAGGGCGTGGTGGTGGGACAGGGCGTGGTGGTGGGACAGCGTGTGGTGGTGGGACAGGGCGTGGTGGTGGCACAGGGCGTGCTGGTGGGACAGGGTGTGGAGGTGGGACAGGGCGTGGTGGTGGGAGCGTGTGGTGGTGGGACAGGGTGTGGTGGTGGGACAGGGCGTGGTGGTGGGACAGGGCGTGGTGGTGGGACAGGGTGTGGTGGTGGGACTGCGTGTGGAAGTGGGACAGGGCGTGGTGGTGGGAGCGTGTGGTGGTGGGACAGGGTGTGGTGGTGGGACAGGGCGTGGTGGGGGGACAGGGCGTGGTGGTGGGACAGGGCGTGGTGGTGGGACAGCGTGTGGTGGTGGGACAGGGCGTGGTGGTGGGACAGGGCGTGGTGGGGGGACAGGGCGTGGTGGTGGGACAGGGCGTGGTGGTGGGACAGGGTGTGGAGGTGGGACAGGGTGTGGAGGTGGGACAGGGTGTGCTGGTGGGACAGCGTGTGGTGGTGGGACAGGGTGTGGAGGTGGGACAGGATGTGGAGGTGGGACAGCGTGTGGTGGTGGGACAGGGCGTGGTGGTGGGACAGCGTGTGGTGGTGGGACAGGGCGTGGTGGGGGGACAGGGTGTGGTGGTGGGACAGCGTGTGGAGGTGGCACAGGGTGTGGTGGTGGGACAGGGTGTGGAGGTGGGACAGGGTGTGGTGGTGGGACAGCGTGTGGTGGTGGGACAGGGCGTGGTGGTGGGACAAGGCGTGGTGGTGGGACAGGGTGTGGAGGTGGGACAGGGTGTGGAGGTGGGACAGGGTGTGCTGGTGGGACAGCGTGTGGTGGTGGGACAGGGCGTGGTGGTGGGACAGCGTGTGGTGGTGGGACAACGTGTGGAGGTGGGACAGGGCGTGGTGGTGGGACAGGGCGTGGTGGTGGGGCATGGCGTGGTGGTGGGACAGGGCGTGGTGGTGGGACAGGGCGTGGTGGGACACGGCGTGGTGGTGGGACAGCGTGTGGTGGTGGGACAGCGTGTGGAAGTGGGACAGGGTGTGGTGGTGGGACTGCGTGTGGAAGTGGGACAGGGCGTGCTGGAGGGACAGGGCGTGGTGGTGGGGCAGGGCGTGGTGGTGGGACAGGGCGTGGTGGTGGGACAGGGAGTGGTGGTGGGACAGCGTGTGGTGGTGGGACAGCGTGTGGTGGTGGGACAGGGTGTGGTGGTGGGACTGCGTGTGGAAGTGGGACAGGGTGTGGTGGTGGGACTGCGTGTGGAAGTGGGACAGGGCGTGCTGGAGGGACAGGGCGTGGTGGTGGGGCAGGGCGTGGTGGTGGGACAGGGCGTGGTGGTGGGACTGGGCGTGGTGGTGGGACAGGGTGTGGTGGTGGGACAGGGCGTGGTGGGACAGGGCGTGGTGGTGGGACAGCGTGTGGTGGTGGGACAGCGTGTGGAAGTGGGACAGGGCGTGGAGGTGGGACAGGGTGTGGAGGTGGGACAGCGTGTGGTGGTGGGACAGCGTGTGGTGGTGGGACAGGGTGTGGTGGTGGGACAGGGCGTGGTGGTGGGACAGCGTGTGGAGATGGGACAGCGTGTGGTGGTGGGACAGGGCGTGGTGGTAAGACAGGGCGTGGTGGTGGAACAGGGTGTGGTGGTGGGACAGGGCGTGGTGGGGGGACAGGGTTTGGTGGTGGGACAGCGTGTGGAGGTGGGACAGGGTGTGGTGGTGGGACAGCGTGTGGTGGTGGGACAGGGCGTGGTGGGGGGACAGGGCGTGGTGGTGGGACAGGGCGTGGTGGTGGGACAGCGTGTGGTGGTGGGACAGGGCGTGGTGGTGGCACAGGGCGTGCTGGTGGGACAGGGTGTGGAGGTGGGACAGGGCGTGGTGGTGGGAGCGTGTGGTGGTGGGACAGGGTGTGGTGGTGGGACAGGGCATGGTGGTGGGACAGGGCGTGGTGGTGGGACAGGGTGTGGTGGTGGGACTGCGTGTGGAAGTGGGACAGGGCGTGGTGGTGGGAGCGTGTGGTGGTGGGACAGGGTGTGGTGGTGGGACAGGGCGTGGTGGGGGGACAGGGCCTGGTGGTGGGACAGGGCGTGGTGGTGGGACAGCGTGTGGTGGTGGGACAGGGCGTGGTGGTGGCACAGGGCGTGCTGGTGGGACAGGGTGTGGTGGTGGGACAGGGCGTGGTGGTGGGAGCGTGTGGTGGTGGGACAGGGTGTGGTGGTGGGACAGGGCGTGGTGGTGGGACAGGGCGTGGTGGTTGGACAGGGTGTGGTGGTGGGACTGCGTGTGGAAGTGGGACAGGGCGTGGTGGTGGGGCAGGACGTGGTGGTGGGACACGGCGTGGTGGTGGGACAGGGCGTGGTGGTGGGACAGGGTGTGGTGGTGGGACAGGGTGTGGTGGTGGGACAGGGCGTGGTGGGACAGGGCGTGGTGGTGGGACAGCGTGTGGTGGTGGGACTGCGTGTGGAAGTGGGACAGGGCGTGGTGGTGTGGAGGTGGGACAGCGTGTGGAGGTGGGACGGGGCGTGGTGGTGGGACAGCGTGTGGAGGTGGGACAGGGTGTGGTGGTGGGACAGGGTGTGGAGGTGGGACAGGGCGTGGTGGTGGGACAGGGCGTGGTGGTGGGACAGCGTGTGGTGGTGGGACAGGGCGTGGTGGTGGGACAGGGCGTGGTGGTGGGACAGCGTGTGGTGGTGGGACAGGGCGTGGTGGGGGACAGGGTGTGGAGGTGGGACAGGGCGTGGTGGTGGGACAGGGCGTGGTGGTGGGATAGCGTGTGGTGGTGGGACAGGGCGTGGTGGGGGGACAGGGTGTGGAGGTGGGACAGGGTGTGGAGGTGGGACAGGGTGTGGTGGTGGGACAGCATGTGGTGGTGGGACAGGGCGTGGTGGTGGGACAGGGCGTGGTGGTGGGACAGCGTGTGGTGATGGGACAGGGCGTGGTGGTGGGACAGGGTGTGGTGGTGGGACTGCGTGTGGAAGTGGGACAGGGCGTGGTGGTGGGAGCGTGTGGTGGTGGGACAGGGTGTGGTGGTGGGACAGGGCGTGGTGGGGGGACAGGGCGTGGTGGTGGGACAGGGCGTGGTGGTGGGACAGCGTGTGGTGGTGGGACAGGGCGTGGTGGTGGGACAGGGCGTGGTGGGGGGACAGGGCGTGGTGGTGGGACAGGGCGTGGTGGTGGGACAGGGTGTGGAGGTGGGACAGGGTGTGGAGGTGGGACAGGGTGTGCTGGTGGGACAGCGTGTGGTGGTGGGACAGGGTGTGGAGGTGGGACAGGATGTGGAGGTGGGACAGCGTGTGGTGGTGGGACAGGGCGTGGTGGTGGGACAGCGTGTGGTGGTGGGACAGGGCGTGGTGGGGGGACAGGGTGTGGTGGTGGGACAGCGTGTGGAGGTGGCACAGGGTGTGGTGGTGGGACAGGGTGTGGAGGTGGGACAGGGTGTGGTGGTGGGACAGCGTGTGGTGGTGGGACAGGGCGTGGTGGTGGGACAAGGCGTGGTGGTGGGACAGGGTGTGGAGGTGGGACAGGGTGTGGAGGTGGGACAGGGTGTGCTGGTGGGACAGCGTGTGGTGGTGGGACAGGGCGTGGTGGTGGGACAGCGTGTGGTGGTGGGACAACGTGTGGAGGTGGGACAGGGCGTGGTGGTGGGACAGGGCGTGGTGGTGGGGCATGGCGTGGTGGTGGGACAGGGCGTGGTGGTGGGACAGGGCGTGGTGGGACAGGGCGTGGTGGTGGGACAGCGTGTGGAGGTGGGACAGCGTGTGGAAGTGGGACAGGGTGTGGTGGTGGGACTGCGTGTGGAAGTGGGACAGGGCGTGCTGGAGGGACAGGGCGTGGTGGTGGGGCAGGGCGTGGTGGTGGGACAGGGCGTGGTGGTGGGACAGGGAGTGGTGGTGGGACAGCGTGTGGTGGTGGGACAGCGTGTGGTGGTGGGACAGGGTGTGGTGGTGGGACTGCGTGTGGAAGTGGGACAGGGTGTGGTGGTGGGACTGCGTGTGGAAGTGGGACAGGGCGTGCTGGAGGGACAGGGCGTGGTGGTGGGGCAGGGCGTGGTGGTGGGACAGGGCGTGGTGGTGGGACAGGGCGTGGTGGTGGGACAGGGTGTGGTGGTGGGACAGGGCGTGGTGGGACAGGGCGTGGTGGTGGGACAGCGTGTGGTGGTGGGACAGCGTGTGGAAGTGGGACAGGGCGTGGAGGTGGGACAGGGTGTGGAGGTGGGACAGCGTGTGGTGGTGGGACAGCGTGTGGTGGTGGGACAGGGTGTGGTGGTGGGACAGGGCGTGGTGGTGGGACAGCGTGTGGAGATGGGACAGCGTGTGGTGGTGGGACAGGGCGTGGTGGTAAGACAGGGCGTGGTGGTGGAACAGGGTGTGGTGGTGGGACAGGGCGTGGTGGGGGGACAGGGTTTGGTGGTGGGACAGCGTGTGGAGGTGGGACAGGGTGTGGTGGTGGGACAGCGTGTGGTGGTGGGACAGGGCGTGGTGGGGGGACAGGGCGTGGTGGTGGGACAGGGCGTGGTGGTGGGACAGCGTGTGGTGGTGGGACAGGGCGTGGTGGTGGCACAGGGCGTGCTGGTGGGACAGGGTGTGGAGGTGGGACAGGGCGTGGTGGTGGGAGCGTGTGGTGGTGGGACAGGGTGTGGTGGTGGGACAGGGCGTGGTGGTGGGACAGGGCGTGGTGGTGGGACAGGGTGTGGTGGTGGGACTGCGTGTGGAAGTGGGACAGGGCGTGGTGGTGGGAGCGTGTGGTGGTGGGACAGGGTGTGGTGGTGGGACAGGGCGTGGTGGGGGGACAGGGCGTGGTGGTGGGACAGGGCGTGGTGGTGGGACAGCGTGTGGTGGTGGGACAGGGCGTGGTGGTGGCACAGGGCGTGCTGGTGGGACAGGGTGTGGTGGTGGGACAGGGCGTGGTGGTGGGAGCGTGTGGTGGTGGGACAGGGTGTGGTGGTGGGACAGGGCGTGGTGGTGGGACAGGGCGTGGTGGTGGGACAGGGTGTGGTGGTGGGACTGCGTGTGGAAGTGGGACAGGGCGTGGTGGTGGGGCAGGGCGTGGTGTTGGGACACGGCGTGGTGGTGGGACAGGGCGTGGTGGTGGGACAGGGTGTGGTGGTGGGACAGGGTGTGGTGGTGGGACAGGGCGTGGTGGGACAGGGCGTGGTGGTGGGACAGCGTGTGGTGGTGGGACTGCGTGTGGAAGTGGGACAGGGCGTGGTGGTGGGACAGGGTGTGGAGGTGGGACAGCGTGTGGTGGTGGGACAGCGTGTGGTGGTGGGTCAGGGTGTGGTGGTGGGACAGGGCGTGGTGGTGGGACAGGGCGTGCTGGTGGGACAGGGCGTGGTGGTGGGACAGCGTGTGGAGGTGGGACAGGGTGTGGTGGTGGGACAGCGTGTGGTGGTGGGACAGGGCGTGGTGGTAAGACAGGGCGTGGTGGTGGAACAGGGTGTGGTGGTGGGACAGCGTGTAGTGCGTGGACAGGGCGTGGTGGTGGG
This sequence comes from Cnephaeus nilssonii, assembly GCF_951640355.1. Taxonomy (NCBI): domain Eukaryota; kingdom Metazoa; phylum Chordata; class Mammalia; order Chiroptera; family Vespertilionidae; genus Cnephaeus; species Cnephaeus nilssonii. The sequence goes on from NC_137093.1 coordinate 2,666,283, forward strand.
ACAGGGTGTGGAGGTGGGACAGGGTGTGGAGGTGGGACAGCGTGTGGAGGTGGGACAGGGTGTGGAGGTGGGACAGGGTGTGGAGGTGGGACAGCGTGTGGTTGTGGGACAGCGTGTGGTGGTGGGACAGGGTGTGGAGGTGGGACAGGATGTGGAGGTGGGACAGCGTGTGGTGGTGGGACAGCGTGTGGTGGTGGGACAGGGCGTGGTGGGGGGACAGGGTGTGGTGGTGGGACAGCGTGTGGAGGTGGCACAGGGTGTGGTGGTGGGACAGGGTGTGGAGGTGGGACAGGGTGTGGTGGTGGGACAGCGTGTGGTGGTGGGACAGGGCGTGGTGGTGGGACAGGGCGTGGTGGTGGGACAGGGTGTGGAGGTGGGACAGGGTGTGGAGGTGGGACAGGGTGTGCTGGTGGGACAGCGTGTGGTGGTGGGACAGGGTGTGGTGGTGGGACAGCGTGTGGTGGTGGGACAGGGCGTGATGGTGGGACAGGGCGTGGTGGTGGGACAGGGCGTGGTGGTGGGACAGCGTGTCGAGGTGGGACAGGGTGTGGTGGTGGGACAGCGTGTGGTGGTGGGAAAGGGCGTGGTGGTGGGACAGGGCGTGGTGGTGGGACAGGGCGTGGTGGTGGGACAGCGTGTGGTGGTGGGACAGGGTGTGGTGGTGGGACAGCGTCTGGAGGTGGGACAGGGCGTGGTGGTGGGACAGGGCGTGGTGGTGGGACATCGTGTGGTGGTGGGACCGGGTGTGGAGGTGGGACAGCGTGTGGAGGTGGGACAGGGTGTGGAGGTGGGACAGGGTGTGGAGGTGGAACAGCGTGTGGTTATGGGACAGCGTGTGGTGGTGGGACAGGGTGTGGAGGTGGGACAGGGTGTGGAGGTGGGACAGCGTGTGGTGGTGGGACAGCGTGTGGAGGTGGGACAGGGCGTGGTGGTGGGACAGGGCGTGGTGGTGGGACAGGGCGTGGTGGTGGACAGCGTGTGGAGGTGGGACAGGGCGTGGTGGTGGGACAAGGTGTGGTGGTGGGTCAGGGTGTGGTGGTGGGACAGGGTGTGGAGGTGGGACAGGGTGTAGTGCTGGGACAGCGTGTGGAGGAGGGACAGGGTGTGGTGGTGGGACAGCGTGTGGAGGTGGGACGGGGCGTGGTGGTGGGACAGGGCGTGGTGGTGGGACAAGGTGTGGTGGTGGGTCAGGGTGTGGTGGTGGGACAGGGTGTGGAGGTGGGACAGGGTGTAGTGCTGGGACAGCGTGTGGAGGAGGGACAGGGTGTGGTGGTGGGACAGCGTGTGGAGGTGGGACGGGGCGTGGTGGTGGGACAGGGCGTGGTGGTGGGACAGGGTGTGGTGTTGGGACAGGGCGTGGTGGTGGGACAGCGTGTAGTGCTAGGACAGCGTGTGGAGGTGGGACAGGGTGTGGAGGTGGGACAGCGTGTGGAGGTGGGACAGGGTGTGGAGGTGGGACAGGGTGTGGAGGTGGGACAGCGTGTGGTGGTGGGACAGCGTGTGGTGGTGGGACAGGGTGTGGAGGTGGGACAGGATGTGGAGGTGGGACAGCGTGTGGTGGTGGGACAGGGCGTGGTGGTGGGACAGCGTGTGGTGGTGGGACAGGGCGTGGTGGGGGGACAGGGTGTGGTGGTGGGACAGCGTGTGGAGGTGGCACAGGGTGTGGTGGTGGGACAGGGTGTGGAGGTGGGACAGGGTGTGGTGGTGGGACAGCGTGTGGTGGTGGGACAGGGCGTGGTGGTGGGACAGGGCGTGGTGGTGGGACAGGGTGTGGAGGTGGGACAGGGTGTGGAGGTGGGACAGGGTGTGCTGGTGGGACAGCGTGTGGTGGTGGACAGGGTGTGGAGGTGGGACAGGATGTGGAGGTGGGACAGCGTGTGGTGGTGGGACAGGGCGTGGTGGTGGGACAGCGTGTGGTGGTGGGACAGGGCGTGGTGGGGGGACAGGGTGTGGTGGTGGGACAGCGTGTGGAGGTGGCACAGGGTGTGGTGGTGGGACAGGGTGTGGAGGTGGGACAGGGTGTGGTGGTGGGACAGCGTGTGGTGGTGGGACAGGGCGTGGTGGTGGGACAGGGCGTGGTGGTGGGACAGGGTGTGGAGGTGGGACAGGGTGTGGAGGTGGGACAGGGTGTGCTGGTGGGACAGCGTGTGGTGGTGGGACAGGGCGTGGTGGTGGGACAGCGTGTGGTGGTGGGACAACGTGTGGAGGTGGGACAGGGCGTGGTGGTGGACCAGGGCGTGGTGGTGGGGCATGGCGTGGTGGTGGGACAGGGCGTGGTGGTGGGACAGGGCGTGGTGGGACAGGGCGTGGTGGTGGGACAGCGTGTGGTGGTGGGACAGCGTGTGGAAGTGGGACAGGGTGTGGTGGTGGGACTGCGTGTGGAAGTGGGACAGGGCGTGCTGGAGGGACAGGGCGTGGTGGTGGGGCAGGGCGTGGTGGTGGGACAGGGCGTGGTGGTGCGACAGGGAGTGGTGGTGGGACAGCGTGTGGTGGTGGGACAGCGTGTGGTGGTGGGACAGGGTGTGGTGGTGGGACTGCGTGTGGAAGTGGGACAGGGCGTGCTGGAGGGACAGGGCGTGGTGGTGGGGCAGGGCGTGGTGGTGGGACAGGGCGTGGTGGTGGGACAGGGCGTGGTGGTGGGACAGGGTGTGGTGGTGGGACAGGGCGTGGTGGGACAGGGCGTGGTGGTGGGACAGCGTGTGGTGGTGGGACAGCGTGTGGAAGTGGGACAGGGCGTGGAGGTGGGACAGGGTGTGGAGGTGGGACAGTGTGTGGTGGTGGGACAGCGTGTGGTGGTGGGACAGGGTGTGGTGGTGGGACAGGGCGTGGTGGTGGGACAGCGTGTGGAGATGGGACAGCGTGTGGTGGTGGGACAGGGCGTGGTGGTGGGACAGGGCGTGGTGGTGGGACAGGGCGTGGTGGTGGGAAAGGGCGTGGTGGTGGGACAGCGTGTAGAGGTGGGACAGGGTGTGGTGGTGGGACAGGGTGTGGTGGTGGGACAGCGTGTGGTGGTGGGACAGGGCGTGGTGGTGGGACAGGGCGTGGTGGTGGGACAGGGCGTGGTGGTGGGACAGCGTGTGGTGGTGGGACAGGGTGTGGTGGTGGGACAGCGTCTGAAGGTGGGACAGGGCGTGGTGGTGGGACAGGGCGTGGTGGTGGGACAGCGTGTGGTGGTGGGACAGGGTGTGGAGGTGGGACAGCGTGTGGAGGTGGGACAGGGTGTGGAGGTGGGACAGGGTGTGGAGGTGGAACAGCGTGTGGTTATGGGACAGCGTGTGGTGGTGGGACAGGGTGTGGAGGTGGGACAGGGTGTGGAGGTGGGACAGCGTGTGGTGGTGGGACAGCGTGTGGAGGTGGGACAGGGCGTGGTGGTGGGACAGGGCGTGGTGGTGGGACAGGGCGTGGTGGTGGGACAGCGTGTGGAGGTGGGACAGGGCGTGGTGGTGGGACAAGGTGTGGTGGTGGGACAGGGTGTGGAGGTGGGACAGCGTGTGTAGGTGGGACAGGGTGTGGAGGTGGGACAGGGTGTGGTGGTGGGACAGGGTGTGGAGGTGGGACAGGGTGTAGTGCTGGGACAGCGTGTGGAGGTGGGACAGGGTGTGGTGGTGGGACAGCGTGTGGAGGTGGGACGGGGCGTGGTGGTGGGACAGGGCGTGGTGGTGGGACAGGGTGTGGTGGTGGGACAGGGCGTGGTGGTGGGACAGGGCGTGGTGGTGGGACAGCGTGTAGTGCTAGGACAGCGTGTGGAGGTGGGACAGGGTGTGGAGGTGGGACAGCGTGTGGAGGTGGGACAGGGTGTGGAGGTGGGACAGGGTGTGGAGGTGGGACAGCGTGTGGTGGTGGGACAGCGTGTGGTGGTGGGACAGGGTGTGGAGGTGGGACAGGATGTGGAGGTGGGACAGCGTGTGGTGGTGGGACAGGGCGTGGTGGTGGGACAGCGTGTGGTGGTGGGACAGGGCGTGGTGGGGGGACAGGGTGTGGTGGTGGGACAGCGTGTGGAGGTGGCACAGGGTGTGGTGGTGGGACAGGGTGTGGAGGTGGGACAGGGTGTGGTGGTGGGACAGCGTGTGGTGGTGGGACAGGGCGTGGTGGTGGGACAGGGCGTGGTGGTGGGACAGGATGTGGAGGTGGGACAGGGTGTGGAGGTGGGACAGGGTGTGCTGGTGGGACAGCGTGTGGTGGTGGGACAGGGCGTGGTGGTGGGACAGCGTGTGGTGGTGGGACAACGTGTGGAGGTGGGACAGGGCGTGGTGGTGGGACAGGGCGTGGTGGTGGGGCAGGGCGTGGTGGTGGGACAGGGCGTGGTGGTGGGACAGGGCGTGGTGGGACAGGGCGTGGTGGTGGGACAGCGTGTGGTGGTGGGACAGCGTGTGGAAGTCGGACACGTGT